>NC_135237.1:352610867-352931252 GCF_051348905.1 Ranitomeya variabilis | reverse complement strand
ATTTACCGGTCAATCTTGACATTCACCGAGGCCGGCGGTAAAAGCTCAAAATGAAAAGTAAAATTGGACTTTTACCGGTGAAGTCTTGGTAAATGTTAACATTTCTCAACAGCGTTGGTAAAAGTCAGAAATATCTGGTGTGAAGATGGAACATCTGACTTTAACCAAGCGCAGTTGGTAAATGTGCACATTTACCACGGCTTCTTGGTAAATGTAGCTGAGAAGGGTGTAATAAAAAGTGTAAGCCACCGAAGTTGCGTTATTCTTGTATTTGCGTTAATTTATCATTTTTGAGAAGTATTTTGCAGCATAAATGTTTTCTATTTGCATTTTCCTATTTGTCTTTGTTCATTTGCATTTGCATTTTGAAGAATAAAAATATTTCTAACGATTAAGGCCTTCATCAGAGTCAGAAATTGCGTTTAGTAAACTTTTACCACCATCATCTGCTGGTCAGAGTCAGAATTCTGTGACTCAAAGTTACTTTTACCAACACATGCTGGTAAATGTAAAGATTTACCAAACCGCCCAGGTAAAAGTCCAAAATCGTTCGTTTATATGGAATACATCTGACTTTTACCAACGCTGTTGAGAAATGTTAACATTTACCAAGACTTCACCGGTAAAAGTCCAATTTTACTTTTCATTTTGAGCTTTTACTGACGGCCTTGGTGAATGTCCAGATTGACTGGTAAATCCTAGGTTTTACCGTCCTTCTGACTTTTACAGTAACATATACATTACATCTGCATCATTTTTGAAAGATAATTTTTTTATTAGGAAAATAGAAGGGTTAAAAGTTGATTAGCAATTTCTCATTTTTCAAACAAAATTTACAAAACTATTTTTTAGGGACCACATCACATTTGAAGTGACTTTGGGGGACCTATATGACAGAAAATACCTAAATACTCAAAACCGCATTCAAGAAGTTTGTTAAACCCTTTCTGACATCAGACGTAATAATCCGTCCATGTGCCCTGGGCCTAGGCATTTAACCAGGGCCGGATAATTATGTCCGCGAGATCGCCCACACACCGGGGCTGATTCTGACAGCTGACACCCGGCACTAAGTGCCAGGAGCGGTCACAGACTGTTCCCGGCACTTTAACCCCTGAAATGCTGTGATCAAACACAATCGCAGCATTCTGGAAACCGGTAGAAGGCCGGCAACCCCTCAGCCTTTGGATCGGAGACCCAGCGGCGTGATGCAGGGTTCCGATCGTTGCCATGGTGACCCAATGTCGTCATGACAATATCCGGGTTATCAGACCTAGGAAACTTGCTGATCATGCCCAGTGCATGATCAGCAAATTTGTCTGTCAGTGCAGAGCTGACAGTTTCTACAACATGGGGATGCTGCTGCATCCCCATGCTGTAGAAGGGATCAGACTGCAGAAAATGATTGTCCCATAGTGGGACAAAGTAAAAAAGTTAGAAAAAAATGAAATTTTTTAAAAAAATAAGTGTAAAAATATTTTAAAAAACAAAAATAATAATTAAAAAATCAAAAGATATTCTATCTATAAATACAGTTTTGTATGAAAAAAAACACAAAACAATAAAAGTACACATATTTGGTATCGCCGTGTCCGCAACGACCCGACCTATAAAAGTGTCCCAAAAAACAATGCTTTATCATCATACTGCTGAATAAAAAGTGGAATAAACCATGCCAAAAAGGAATATACACTCCCTGACAGAAGTTATGTGGTATATCCATGTTATGTAAATAAAAGCTTATAACCTGACGTTAAATTCATCCATTGGTTTTATAAATTATTCTTTTGAAAGCTGAAACCCTCCGAAATGTGGTTTAGGTTAAGAAAATAAATTGGCATCAATGCAGAAATATTGATCACTTAATGAACACAGAATGGTCAGATTTTGGCAAGACAAAAGTTTTCTGCATTCTTTGCTATTCCTGATGACTTCATTAATAAATTGTATGAATCATTGTTGAACCGCATGGATCCAGTCCTTCAAGCTCATGGAAGTCACACAAAATATTAAATATGACTCTAATAGCACCACAACTTCATTCACCAATGTTATGCAACATATATTTGTATTTTAAGTTAATTATTTGTTTGAATATCACATTACTTTCTATGGGCGACAAAACTTTTGTCTTGCCAAAATCTGACTATTCTGTGTTCATTAAGTGATCAATATTTCTGCATTGATGCCAATTTATTTTCTTAACCTAAACCACATTTCGGAGGGTTTCAGCTTTCAAAAGAATAATTTATACAACCAATGGATGAATTTAACGTCATGTTATAAGCTTTTATTTTCATAACACGGATAAGCGACATAACTTCTGTCAGGGAGTGTACTGTATATGAGTAAACATAGTACCACTGAAAACGTCATCTTGTCCCACAAAAAACAAGCCACCATACAGCTCCATCAGGGGATAAAAATAAAAAAGTTATAGCTCTCAGAATAAAGTGATTCAAAAATAATTATTTTTTCTATAAAATAGTTTTTACTGTATAAAAAATATATATAAATGCGGTATTGCTGTAATCATACTGACCCGAAGTATAAAACTGCCTTATCAATTTTACCACACACGGAATGGCATAAACCCCCACCGCAAAAAAGAAATTCCTGAATTGCTGTGTAATAATTATAGGGGATAACTCAGGAGACTCTTTGCATGGAACAAGACAACTACAGGACACAGTTTTATAAGTGGTAAAGTCTATATTATCACACGGTGATTCAAACAGGTGCAGAGAGAAACTCAAGTCCACAACACTTGGTGTAAATATTAAACGCAGCTTAAACAGTCTATAGGGAACTTCAGAGGAAAATGCAATCACGCAGAAAGTCTATGAAGCACAATTATTCTTGAGGATACTTGACACGAATAAGTCCTTGTTTTAGTCCAAACACAGATAGCTATGCTTATAAGGCAGTTCAAATAATATCTTAGCACAACCAGGGAGGCCTGGGTAATAGTCTCAGGTCTTTGCAGAGCAGCAACAGCTTACATGTCCAGCAAATGCAGATTGAAGTAAACACGAGCAGCAGATGAAGGAGGATTACTGGAAACTGGTGTATGCAGCAGGAACTCAGAGCAGAGTAGCAGGATCACCACACAGGTTCACAGGAGCAGGTATACAGCTAGGGAGTCAACAGGGTCAGGAGCTGGATGCAAGGCAGAATACTCTAGCACAGACTGAAGGCTGGGGTGGAGTTTTATAGAAGGAAGACACAGTGCACATGAGACAAAAGACGCCATCTTGGAAAAGGGCAGTAGTGCACAAAAGGTAATAAAAATGTTCAGAGTCCTGACATGCTGTTTGTTGTTCATTCTGCCTCACAAAAATTGGAATAGAAAGCGATCAAAAATTGTCATGTGCCCGAAAATGATACCAATAAAAACATCAACTCATCCCGCAAAAAACAAGACCTCACATGACTCAGAGGGACAAAATATGGAAAAATTATAGCTCTCAAAATGTGGTGATGCAAAAACTATTTTTTGCAATAAAAAGAGTCTTTTAGTGTGTGACAGCTGTCAATCATAAAAACCCAATATAAATCTGGTATCGCTGCAATCGCACAGACCCAAAGAATAATGTCGCCTAATCACTTATACCGCACGAGGAATGGCGTAAAAAATAAATAAAACCAATTATTCACATGACATTGATTTTTTTCATTCTGCCTCCTAAAGATCGCAGTAAGGCTCGGCGCACATTTGTTCTGCACTCTGCACTGAGCGCTTACTCTGGGGCTTCCATGTAAATTTCTGAAATACGTGAATCAGACGATTATCTAAAATCAAGGTTACAAAGATTTGAGGATGAGATCATCAGAAAAAGCAGCTAAATTCACACTTGATAAGAGGGAGATGGCAGTCCCTGAAGAACCCATGGAGATTGTAATCCCCTCAATATCAAATCAAACGGAAGTTTCTGAGATGAATATAATTGAAAATAAGAGGTTGAGCCCCAAGAATTCCGTTAACTCTTTAAAAACTAGTGAACAAAGGGAGATATATGAAAAACATAAATCTTTACAAGGACATTTAAAAAAAGTGTTGAAATTTAAGAAGTCAGACACAGTCAATAATATCAATGTAGGGTCAGGGAAGAAGAATATTAGTAGCAATAGCTTACCCATGAAGATAATCACAAAAAACACTTCATTCACATTAACTAATTCACAAGTTGCACTTCCCAATTTAGATAGTCAGCTTCTTTCCCGAATACTAATTCTTCTCTGGATTTTGGGTTGAAGGATTTCACACTTATCCCTTCCACTCAAGAAAGCAAACAGATTTTTCTTTTTTAACAGTTCACCCTGTAACAATATCTTAAATTGTTGTACTAGATTCACAACCACTGAAATTCATGTTAGACACCATTACGAAAACGGCAAATGATACAGAATCACCAGTAGACCAAAGTCACACAAATTTGGATGCAATAATAGAAACACAATCTTCACCACAGGTCAGTTTGGTTTCTGAGATCAGTGTGAAAAATAGTTCAGCCAATATAGAACACACCACCATTTCACCACCTCTAAAAAATTAATCTTCTTCACTTGACTTAACTTTGCCGCTACAAGAACAGGTAAATGTTGTATTTGAATCAACACTGTCTCCTAATGTTTTATGTTCAAAAAATAGATTGGGTAACAGCTTGAAGGATCAGAAAATTACTTGGTTTTTTTGGGTGGTTCCAGGACGACACCCGAAAAGAAAAAGACGAAATGTCGGGGGCAGGGCCGGCTCCAGGTTTTTGAGGGCCCCGGGCGAAAGAGTCTCAGTGGCCCCCCCCTTTAACACATACCACGATTCATGATGCCCAGATACAGCAGAGAAATATAGCTATAGTACAATGCCAGATTTCACTTCTTACATGAGTGATAGCTATTGTAAATTCTGCAGTGTATATATACAGGACACGAGGAGCGGTACTGTGCAGTGTATATATACAGGGGAGTGGTACTGTGCAGTGTATATATACAGAGGAGAGGTACTGTGCGGTGTATATATACAGAGGAGAGGTACTGTGCGGTGTATATATATATAGGGGAGAGGTACTGTGCGGTGTATATATACAAGGGAGAGGTACTGTGCAGTGTATATATACAGGACAGGAGGAGTGGTACTGTGCAGTGTATATATACAGGGGAGTGGTACTGTGCAGTGTATATATACAGGACAGGAGGAGTGGTACTGTGCAGTTTATATATACAGGACAGGAGGAGCGGTAGTGTGCAGTGTATATATACAGGGGAGTGGTACTGTGCAGTGTATATATACAGGGGAGAGGTACTGTGCGGTGTATATATACAGAGGAGAGGTACTGTGCGGTGTATATATATAGGGGAGAGGTACTGTGCGGTGTATATATACAAGGGAGAGGTACTGTGCAGTGTATATATACAGGACAGGAGGAGTGGTACTGTGCAGTGTATATATACAGGACAGGAGGAGTGGTACTGTGCGGTGTATATATACAGGGGAGTGGTACTGTGCAGTGTATATATACAGGGGAGAGGTACTGTGCAGTGTATATATACAGGGGAGAGGTACTGTGCGGTGTATATATACAGAGGAGAGGTACTGTGCGGTGTATATATATAGGGGAGAGGTACTGTGCGGTGTATATATACAAGGGAGAGGTACTGTGCAGTGTATATATACAGGACAGGAGGAGTGGTACTGTGCGGTGTATATATACAGGGGAGAGGTACTGTGCAGTGTATATATACAGGACAGGAGGAGTGGTACTGTGCAGTTTATATATACAGGACAGGAGGAGCGGTAGTGTGCAGTGTATATATACAGGACAGGAGGAGTGGTACTGTGCGGTGTATATATACAGGGGAGAGGTACTGTGCAGTGTATATATACAGGACAGGAGATGTGGTACTGTGCAGTGTATATATACAGGACACGAGGAGCGGTACTGTTCAGTGTATATATACAGGACAGGAGGAGTGGTACTGTGCAGTGTATATATACAGGACACGAGGAGCGGTACTGTGCAGTGTATATATACAGGACAGGAGGAGCGGTACTGTGCAGTGTATATATACACAGGACAGGAGGAGTGGTACTGTGCCGTGTATATATACACAGGACAGGATGAGTGGTACTGTGCAGTGTATATATACAGGACACGAGGAGCGGTACTGTGCAGTGTATATATACAGGGGAGTGATGGTACTGTGCAGTGTATATATACAGGACAGGAGGAGCGGTAATGTTCAGTGTATATATACAGGACAGGAGGAGGGGTACTGTGCAGTTTATATATACAGGACAGGAGGAGTAGTACTGTGCAGTGTATATACAGGACAGGAGGAGTGGTACTGTGCAGTGTATATATACAGGGGAGTGATGGTACTGTGCAGTGTATATATACAGGACAGGAGGAGCGGTACTGTTCAGTGTATATATACAGGACAGGATGAGCGGTACTGTGCAGTGTATATATACAGGGCAGTGATGGTACTGTGCACGGTATATATACAGGGCAGTGATGGTACTGTGCAGTGATTATATACAGGGCAGTGATGGTACTGTGCAGTGTATATATATTTCAACAGCCGCGCAGCCCAGGCCCCCAGCACCTGTCCTGTATATATATTATATATACTGTCATACAGGCTGTATAGATACAGTATATACATATACAGGACAGGTGCTGGGGGCCTGGGCGGCTGCTGAAGTATATAATATACAGTATATCAGCTGTGGCCGCCCCAGGTCACCCAGACTGTCAGAATACAGCGATACATCGCACTCACTCAGGGCGGTTAGGAGCTCCTCCGGAATCAGGCTGCCTGACTCTGATAACTTCAGCAGTCAGTGAGTGAGTGCAGCCAGCGAGGGGCGGGCGGGAGAGCAGAGCAGGAGAATGTGCTCTCTCCGCCCACAAACTGTGTCACGCTGGCTGCCTTCTTAACCCCTATGTGCCTGGCCCTGCACTGACAGTGAGAAGATGCTTGTGCCAGCACAAATTGAACGGCCAGATGGATCTCTGACAGCGTGAGTGGGCCCCCCCGTCTCGCCAGGGCCCTGGCACTTGCCCGGGTGCGCCGGGTGCTGACGCCGGCCCTGGTCGGGGGTGTAGAGGAAGTGGAAGAACCTCTCATAAACGTAGCTCAAGAAGGCAACCAGACCCAAAAAAACACGAAAGCAATTTAATAGGGATAAGAAATAAAGAAAACACTAATATTGATTCAACTGGTATTTTTAATCTTTCCATCTATGAGTTGAATAGTGGAGAAATTTCCCTCCTGAAAAGGGGTCTTTCATTTTGTCCTAATTCTATGTTAAATACTTTTAAATTGTACTTCAGGAAGATTATGATTAAATGTCATTTTATCATAGAAGATAGGAGTAAGGCTGTGTGCACACATTCCAGATTTTTCGCGTTTTTTTCACGTTTTTTCGCTATAAAAACGCGATAAAACCGCAAATAAAATGCTCACATTAAGCATCCTATTAAAAGAATGCAATCCGCATTTTGTATGCACATGCTGCATTTTTTTCCTGAGCGGAAACGAATTCTGGAAAAAAACGCAGCATGTTCATTAATTTGCGGAACTGCGGGGATTCCGCACACATAGGAATGCATTGATCCGCTTACTTCCTGCATGGGGCTATGCCCACCATGCAGGAAGTAAGCAGGTCATGTGCGGATGGTACCCAGGGTGGAGGAGAGGAGACTCTCCTCCAGGCCCTGGGAACCATATAATTGTTAAAAAAAAAAGAATTAAAATAAAAAATCGTGATATACTCACCTTCTGATGGCCCCCGAAGTCCTCCCGCCTCTCAGCGGTGCACGGCGGCTTCCGTTCCCAAGGATGCTGTGTGCGAAGGACCTGGGATGACGTCGCGGTCACGTGACCATGATGTCATCCCAGGACCTTCGCACACAACATCCCATCCGCTGCGTGCACCACTGAGGAGATCGGGGGCCGTCAGAAGGTGAGAATAACCATTTTATTTTTTAAATTATTTTTAACATTAGATCTTTTTACTATTGATGCTGCATAGGCAGCATCAATAGTAAAAAGTTGGTCACACTTTTCAAACACTATGTTTGACAAGTGTGACCAACCTGTCAAACAGTTTTCCAAGCGATGCTACAGATCGCTTGGAAAACGCTAGCATTCTGCAAGCTAATTATGCTTGCAAAACGCTAGTGTTTAGCGGGAATACTCATGCCAATTCCGCATGCGATATACCCATGGCAGGAGTTGCGGAATTGCTGCGGAAATTTCCTAAGACTAGTCCAACTCCTTCTCTAACTGTAGAAGATGGTGGTGGAAACAATCCGTGACCGACTGACATTCAATTTGCACATGTAGCGGTGAAGGGGACTTCAAGTAATTTTTATCCCCGACACCATAAAGGTGCTCATGTTGAAACCTTCCAACAGTTAGTATTAAAAAATTTGCGCTCCATTGAACATTGTAAAAAAGTGGATAACCTTAAAGCGGATGAAAGGAAAGCAATAACATCCCTGAGGGAGAATAAAGAGATTATAAAAAAAAGTGCAGATAAGGGGGATGAGGTTGTGATAATAGATAGGATCTGGTATTTGAATGAGGGTAAGCGAAGTTTGGGTGATCAGAATTATTACCAAAAGTTAGGTTCAGACCCTTCTATATTAATTCATTTGAAATATAAAGAGATACTGAACAAAAATGAGAAAACATTTTAGGATATCCCCCCATTATAGAACACCCTTCTTTTATTTCCTTCCTAAGTTGCATAAGAACGCAACCAATCCCCCTGGCAGTCCCATCATCTCGGGCATAAACTCGATAACTGCCAGCTTATCACATTATATAGATCTATTTCTTCAAAAGTTTGTACAGAATTTGGGCTCCTATTTGAAAGATTCTTTTGAATTGATCAAATTAGTAAGAGATCTGCCCCCTCAGAGTAATTGTTTATTGCTAACTTTAGATGTGGCATCACTGTATAGGAACATCACCCATGAATTGGGTATGCAACCAGTTGATCATTTTCCAGGTACTGATATATCCATGCCAGAGGAACAAAGGAATTTTATTTTAACAGCTATTAGTTTGATCTTAAACAATAACATCTTTACTTTTGATGGCACAGTATATAGGCAGGTCAGGGGCTACGCGATGGGGACGAAATTCGCCCCAAGTTACACTAACCTGTATGTGGGCTTTTTTGAGTCTGTTTTCATCACGCAGTCCCCTCTGGCATTTGGCCATATTAATTTCTACTGTCATTTTGTAGATGATTTGATTTTGATTTGGAATGGCCCTGAAACTACGGCCCTTGATTTTGTTAATGAACTAAATAGGAATCCATGGGGCTTATCTTTCACAGCATCCATGTCAAACACATCCATTCAATTTCTTGACCTCCTTATAAAAGTAGATGATCTGGGGAGGTTGTCCACATCAACATATTTCAAGCCTGTTGTTGTGAACAGTTATCTCAGGTTAGTTAGTGGGCACCTCCCCAGATGGATTAAGAATATTCCATATGGTCAGCATTGGAGCGTTCGTAAAATTGTACAGATGATCAGGATTTTGTAAAGGAATCGGGAATTCTTAGGCAGAGGGTCCTGCAAAAATGATATCCTTAGTTATTAATAGATGCCTATAAGAGAACTCAACCTCTTACACAAGATTCTTGCATTGCAAAAATCCTTTCTGCTAATAAGACCAATGAAACAAAATCTAGGGAATGGAGTATGGTAACCACTTACAACGAACCTTGAGCAAGTATTTCAAGGTTGTTAAGTAGGTATTGATTCATTTTACAGGCTGACCCAATTCTTTCAAACCATTGGCCCAACAAGCCGAATATTGTCTACAGAAGAAACCGCAATTTGCGGAGTATGGTGGCACCTAGCAATATTTATTTGGAATCAAAAAATTCAAAGGAAAAACCCATGAATGGTAATTTGGGCTGTTATACCTGCAACACCCCAAAATGCTGTAGCACAATTGTTGGTGGAGCCACCTCTTTCAGCTCACACAAAACTGGGGAGAGCTTCAACATCAATTGTAGGGTGGACTGTCAGTCCACTTATGTTGTATATCTTTTACAATGCACGTGCGGCCTACAATATGTGGGTCGCACTATTCAGACAATGCATGCTAGATTAAACAAGCATCATCATAATATACGTAATGGGTTTCAACAACTTAGTGTGTCCAAACATTTTTTCACTTTCCATTAAAAAGATCCAAAATAAGACTTATAATTATACTGTAGATCAGGTTGCTTGTTACGGTTCCGAATCATTAAAGCAACTTGATAATGAAAGAAAATTTTTGGTTCTTTAAATTGGGTACTTTGAGTCTTGAGGGTTTGAATTTAACTATTGAGAATGTGGCTAAGAAACAGTTGTACGGATATAAAATAAATGCACTCTAGGGCAATGATCAGAAAAGGATAGAAGGAAAGGACTGAATGTGTATTTCCTTGTCATATTGCAGATACTAAAAGGGATGAATTTACATTTTTGTTGTGTTTTTGGAAACACGGAGGAAATATTTATATTTTTTATTTTACATGTCACGGCATTAGTGATGAGCGAATATACTCATTACTCGAGATTTCTCGAGCATGCTCGGGGGTCCTCCGAGTATTTTTTAGTGTTCGGAGATTTCGTTTTTCTTGACGCAGCTGAATGATTTCCCCACATGTACTTATGATGGCTAACAGATGTAAATCATTCAGCTGCGGCAAGAAAAACTAAATCTCCGAGCACTAAAAAATACTCGGAGGACCCCCGAGCATGCTCGAGAAATCTCGAGTAACGAGTATATTCGCTCATCAGTACTACACGGCATAATTTATTTTTAGCATTTTTAGATAGTGTTTGATAAATATTTTGTAAAAAACAGTTTGTAGGTGATTAGGTGGTGGAATTATTTTGAAATGTACCGTAATTACTTTGAAATGTAATTATTTTTAGACCCCATATTTTATGATTTTATCACTATATTTTATATACATTGTACATTTGTGTGAACTTTTGGTTTTAATCATTGCACTTCTGAGAGCTGACCGCTGGTATACAAAGGGTTAATTGTCATTAATGAATGCTTTCATCTTATTGGTTACTACCCCTTTTTAATGTGTCACTTCCTCCACTGTCTGTAAATCCCCCTGAAATGCGTAGTGGTCTAATAAAAGGTTGTTCGCCACCAATCCATTGCAGTGTGTTCTATAGCCATAGCGCTCCTAAACTTGACCACATATATATATTTTTACAACGTTGACATTTCTCTTGAGGGATTTTGGCTGGAGCAGCATGGGGCTGTAAAGAGCATCTCCAGGCAACAGGACCTAATGTGGCGAAACATCCTGTGAAGTGGTATCACGTGACCGGATCTTGTGCCCACATGACCAGATCCGGAAGCATAGCTCTGGAGCCGTCCCGGAGCAACACAGCAGGAGCATACGGAGACGCCCGCTACCGAGGTTGTGCAGGGTGCACAACATTCCCAGGTGAGAGGCTAATCTGTTGTGAATTCTGCTCTTGGGCTCCCTCCGGTGGTTATAAGTGGTAGTGCTGCTGTCTCTGGATCGCAGCATTCATCAGGTGTGTCAAGTTTTTGCAATCCTGACTGGGCTATTTAGCCTTGCTTGACCTTTTAGTCAGTGCCAGTTGTCCATTGTTCCTGGAGGATTCACATCCCTGCCTGCTCTCCTGCTTTGCTGTTCATTTCAACAAAGATAA
The DNA here is from genome assembly GCF_051348905.1 of Ranitomeya variabilis. Classification (NCBI taxonomy): domain Eukaryota; kingdom Metazoa; phylum Chordata; class Amphibia; order Anura; family Dendrobatidae; genus Ranitomeya; species Ranitomeya variabilis. The sequence goes on along the minus strand of NC_135237.1, from coordinate 352,919,526 downwards.
GTTCTGGCCTTGATTTTTGCTGTCCACATGCTGTGGCCTTATTGTTCAGTTCTTTTCCATGTTTTTGTCTTGTCCAGCTTGGTCTGTATAAGGATTTGTTTAGCCAAGCTGGTATCTCTGGAGATGCAGATATACCCTCCATATCTTTAGTTAGCTGTGGAGATTTTGTATTTTCTGTGGTGGATATTTTCTAGTGTTTTAATACTGACCGCATAGTACTCTGTCCTATCCTTTCTATTTAGCTAGAAGTGGCCTCCTTTGCTAAATTCTGATTTCAGTCTGTGTATGTTTTTTCCCTCTCCTCTCACAGTCAATATTTGTGGGGGGCTGTCTATCCTTTGGGAATTTTCTCTGAGGCAAGATAGTTTTCCCTTTTCTATCTCTAGGGGTAATTAGTCCTCTGGCTGTGTCGAGATGTCTAGGGAGTGATAGGTACATTCCACGGCTACTTCTAGTTGCGGTGTTAAGTTCAGGGTCTGCGGTCAGTACAGGTACCACCTTCTCCAGAGTACGTCTCATGCTGCTCTTAGGCCACCAGATCATAACACTAATCCCCCCACCTCGTGTTGTAATATCCCCATTGAATCAACAGGTGCTGTTCAATCTGCACTCTTCCATGTTCTTTGTCCTACAAAGATCACAGTAAGTCCGTCTTTTTAGGATTGCAAAAATGTGCCGTAGGCCACAATTTTGTGCACTTCTGAACAGAAGGAGACTGCTGAACAGAGGCCAGACGGAGTCCAGAGTAACTCTGCAGCCTGATTATAGTAAACAGATCTCTCGGGGGTTTCATCTGAATCACGTCACTCAGAGATTTAGATGGAAACCTCAAAGTAAGCGGTCAGCGTAGAGCCCCCACTCAGGTCCGTCATCTGCTAATGGAAATATAGGGGGCTCTCCCTCCCTTCTGAGCCCCACAGTGTACCTAAACCACATATTGAGTCCACGTTTTGCACTTCTGAAACAATGAGAGCCCTATTAACTTACGGGGGCATGCCTCCAGAAGCACATGTTTGGCATAGCGTACTGGTGATTGCAAAGTACTGGTCATTACAGCAAACTGGTCACTGCAGCGTACCGGTCACTACAACGGCAGTTTGCAATTTTCACTAGTGTTGAGCGATACCGTCCGATACTTGAAAGTATCGGTATCGGAAAGTATCGGCCGATACCGGCAAAGTATCGGATCCAATCCGATACCGATACCCGATACCAATACAAGTCAATGGGACTCATGTATCGGACGGTATCCCTGATGGTTCCCAGGGTCTGAAGGAGAGGAAACTCTCCTTCAGGCCCTGGGATCCATATTAATGTGTAAAATAAAGAATTAAAATAAAAAATATTGCTATACTCACCTCTCCGACGCAGCCTGCACCTTACCGAGGGAAGCGGCAGCGTTCTTTGTTTAAAATTCGTGCTTTTCTTTCCTTTACGTGAAGTCCCGGCTTGTGATTGGTCGCGTGCCGCCCATGTGGCCGGGACGCAACCAATCACAGCAAGCCGTGACGTAATTTCAGGTCCTTCAGGATTTTAAAATTACGTCCCGGCTTTGTGATTGGTTGCGTCGCGGTCAACCAATCACAAGCCGGGAGGCTGGACACGCGCGCATTTTAAAATGCGCGCTTGTCCAACCTCCCGTGACGTCCCGGCTTGTGATTGGTTGCTTCGCGGTCAACCAATTGGTTGATCGCGACGCAACCAATCACAAGCCGGGACGTCACGGGAGGCTGGACAAGCGCGCATTTTAAAATGCACACGTGTCCAGCCTCCCGTGACGTCACGGCTTGTGATTGGTTGCGTCGCCCATGTGACTGCGACGCAACCAATCACAAAGCCGGGACGTAATTTTTATATCCTTAAGGACCTGAAATTACGTCACGGCTTGCTGTGATTGGTTGCGTCGCCCATGTGACTGCGACGCAACCAATCACAAAGCCGGGACTTCACGTAAGGAAAGAAAAGCGCGAATTTTAAACAAAGAACGCTGCCGCTTCCCTCGGTAAGGTGCAGGCTGCGTCGGAGAGGTGAGTATAGCAATATTTTTTATTTTAATTCTCTCTTTTACACATTTTTACATTAATGTTGTTTCGATACCGATACCCGATACCACAAAAGTATCGGATCTCGGTATCGGAATTCCGATACAGCAAATATCGGCCGATACCCGATACTTGCAGTATCGGAATGCTCAACACTAATTTTCACTCAACAACATTCATTGCTACTTGTTTCTGGAAAATACCCATGGAGTCAAAATCAGCACTACACCTGTAGATAAAATCCCCAAGGGGTACAGTTTCCCAAATTAGGTAACTTGAGGGGGGATTCTGCTCTTCTAGCAATTAGGGGCTCTGAATATGGAGTCCACCAACTCGAAAGTCTGCGCTCCAGGAGGCAAATAGCTCTCCGTTCCTCCCGAGTCTCTCCGTATGGCTAAGTAGTACTGTAGTTATTTTTTCTTCCATGCCTAATGGTATAAAATTCTGTGACACACCCATGGTGTCAATATGATCACTGTACCCCTTGATGAATTTATTGAGAGGTGTAGTTTGTAAAATGGAGTAACTTATGAGGGGGGTTCTGCTGTTCTGGCACCTCATGGGCTCTCGCAGTGGGTCATAGCACCTGCAAACCATAACAGTAAAATGTGGCTCTCCTTGCCTTCTGAGCTTAGCACTGTGTGTCAAAAATATTTCCCGATTACATGTAGGATATTGGTGCAATCAGGAAAAAATGGACCTCAGTTTGTTGTAAAAAAAAATTCCTATTAGCCCTTAGAAAGATTAAAAATTTGGGGCTATAACAATATTTTTTTGAGGAAAATGTGTTTGATGGCTCAACCTTATAAACTCCTGTGAAGCACCTGGGAGTTCAAGGTGCTCACCATGCATGTAAATACATTCCTGGAGGGGTCTAGTTTCTAAAATCGGGTCACTTGTGGGGGGTTTCCACTGTTTTGGCACATCAGGGGCTCTCCAAATGGGACATGGCATCCACAATTGTGCCAGAAGATTTTGCATTCAAAAAGTCAAATGGCGCTCCTTCCCTTCCAAGCTCTATCGTGTGCCCAAACAGTGGTTTTCTCCCTCATATCGGATATCGGCGTACTCAGGAGAAATTGCACAACAAATTTTGGGGTCAATTTATTTCCTGTTACCCTTGTCAAAATAAAAAAATTGGATCTGAATCAAATTTTTTGTGAAAAAAGTTATAGTTACGTAGGTTGAATAAAGACCTAGGTCCATCAAGTTCAACCTTTCTCCACCAATTGTAAATTACGCCACTAATCTAGCTATATCCTGCAATGTTATGTGTATCATGGAAATCGTCTAGCCCTTTTTCAAAAGCTGTTATAGTGTCTGCCATTACTTCCTCCTGTGGTAAGGCATTCCACAGTCTGACTGCTCTAACTGCAAAGAACCCTTTCCTGTTTAGCTGTCGGAATTGCCTTTCTTCCACCCGTAATAAGTGCACCTTAGTCCTCAGGACAGTCCTTGGAAGGAACAAGTCATGTGCCAGTGTTTTGTACTGGCCACACGTATATATTTATACATGTAAATGAGATTCTCTCTGAGATGTCTTTTTTCTAAGCTAAACAAGCCCAACTTTTCCAACCTCTCCTCATATGAGAGGCCTTCCATCCCTTGCAATAATCTAGTTGCCCGTCGTTGAACTGATTCTAACTTCTGAATATCATTTTTAAAATGTGAAGCCCAAAACTGGATCCCATATTCTAGATGTGGCCTCACCAAGTAAGAATATGTTGGGATCGTGGGATTTTCTCTTTCTTTTTATACATCCTAAAATATTGTTTGCTTTTGCAGCTGCTGCTTGACATTGAGTACTGCTGCTCAGCTTACTTGCAACCAGAATACCCAAGTCCTTGTCTTGATCTGTAGTCCTGAGTATACTTCAATTTAATGTGTATGCAGCAATAGGATTACTCTGTCCTAGGTGCATTACTTTACATTTATCTATATTAAATCTCATTTGCCAAGTGTTTGCCCTTTCAGTCATCCTATTCAGATCATTTTGCATTATTGTAATGTCACGGTCAGATTTTAATATCCTACATAGTTTGGTGTCATCAGCAAAGACTGACACTTTACTCTTAATCCCATCCACAAAGTCATTAATAAAGAGGTTAAAAAGAATCGGTCCTAACGCAGATCCCTGTGGTACCCCACTGCTGAATTTATCTCATTTAGAGAACGTACCATTTATGACAAGTTTTTGTTTCTGGTCATTTAGCCAATTTCTTACCCATCTGCATATAGTTTCCCCCAGTCCTTGCTTCTGTAGCTTAAGTATTAGTCTGTTATGTGGAACTGTATAAAATGCCTTTGCAAAGTTCTGATAAATCACATCAGCTGCATTACCTACATCCAGATTCACACTCACCTCCTCATAGAAACTCCACATGTTAGTTAGACACGACTTATTTTTCATGAATCCATGCTGGTTGTCAGTTATTATATTATTCTCTGCAATATATTTCTGCAGGTCATCTCTTATAATACCTTGAAAAATTTTGCACACTACTGATGTCAGGCTTACTGGACAGCAGTTGCCCGGATCCACCTTCTTACCTTTCTTGAATATTGGTACCACGTGAGCCAATCTTGTGGTACCACGCTTGTTACAAGAGAGTCTAAGAATATGAGATACAGTAGTCTGTCAATTATTGAGCTCAATTCCCTCAGTATCCATGGATGAATGCCATCTGGGCCGGGGGACTTGTCAATGTTTAAATTGCTCAGACGTAAATGCACTTCTTTTGTGTTAAACTAGTTATATCAGGTTGTGAATTTTGATTTTTGCCTTGTTGTATGATCCCTGTAACAGACAGTTCATTGGTGAACATGGATGAAAAGTGCCTGTTTAATATCTCAGCCTTTTCTTTGTCCTCTGTGATTATCTTGTTGTCATCTTTTAAGGAACCGATACTATCTATTGTTTTTCATTTTGGCATTGATGTATTTATAAAAAATGTGGGATTTATTTTAATGTCATTGGCGATCTGTTTCTCTGTAGAAAACTTTGTCAGCTTAATTTCTTTTTTACTTTTTTTATTTAGATCTTTATACTCCTGAAATGCTATTTCAGTATTCTCATTTTCAAGATTTTGAATGCCCTTTGTTTTTGTCTTATTAAACTTTGTACTAATTCTAATTTTTTTTTTTCAAAATATTCCTGTGAAGCACCTGAAGGGTTAATAAACTTCTTGAATGTGGTTTTGAGCACCTTGAGGGTGCAGTCTTTAGAATGGTGTCACTTTTGGGCATCTTCTGTCATATAAACCCCTCAAAGTGACTTCAAATGTGATGTGGTCCCTAAAAAAATAGTTTTGTAAATTTTGTTGGTAAAATGAAAAATCGCTGGTCAATTTTTAACCCTTATAACTTCCTAAGGAAAAAAAAAATTGGTTCCAAAATTGTGCTGATGTAAAGTAGATATATGGGAAATGTTATTTATTAACTATTTTGTGTGACATATCTCTGTGATTTAAGGGAATGAAAATTCAAAATTGGAAAATTGCAGAATGTGCCAAATTTTCATTACAAAAAACGCAAGTCATACTGAATAAATTTTACCACTATCATGAAGTACAATATGTCACCAATAAAAGTATCTCAGAATCACCAGGACCTGTTGAAGCATTCCAGAGTTGTTACCTCATAAAGTGACAATGGTCAGAATTGTAAAAATTGACCCGGTCATTACCGTGCAAACCACTATCAGGGGTAAAGTGGTTAACCCTTCCAGTGCTTCACAGAAACTAAAGCAATACGGAATGAAAAAATTAACAATTAACTTTTTTCACAATAACTTTACTTTAGCTCCAATTATTTTTTTTTTATGCTTTGGTCTTTTTACAGACTAAAAACAATATTTTACAAAAATGAACTTGTTTTTGCATCGTCATATTCTGAGTGCTGTAACTTTTTTTAATTTTTTTGCAGAATGAGCCATATTAGGGCTTCTTTTTTCAGGATGGTGTAGCGTTTTCATTTATACAATTTTCTATATGACTTTTTGATCACTTTTTATTCACGGTTTTGTGAGTTAGTATGATGAAAAAGCGACATTTTTGGCATGTTTTTTATCATTTTTGTTACGGTGTTCGCCAAATGGAATAAATAACATTCCAATTTTATAGAGCGGGTCAATCCGGCGAAACCAATTGCAGTGCCTTGCGAAAGTATTCGGCCCCCTGAAACTTTTCAACCTTTTCCCACATATCATGCTTCAAACATAAAGATACCAAATGCAATTTTTTGGTGAAGAATCAACAACAAGTGGAACACAATTGTGAAGTTGAAAAAAATTTATTGGTTATTTTAAATTTTTGTGGAAATTCAAAAACTGAAAAGTGGGGCGTGCAATATTATTCGGCCCCTTTACTTTCAGTGCAGCAAACCCACTCCAGAAGTTCATTGTGGATCTCTGAATGATCCAATGTTGTCCTAAATGTCTAATGATGATAAATATAATCCATCTGTGTGTTATCAAGTCTCTGTATAAATGCACCTGCTCTGTGATAGTCTCAGGGTTCTGTTTGAAGCACAGAGAGCATCATGAAGACCAAGGAACACAACATGCAGGTCCGTGATACTGTTGTGGGGAAGTTTTGATACAAAATGATTTCCAAAACTTTAAACATCCCAAGGAGCACTGTGCAAGTGATCATATTGAAATGGAAGGAGTATCATACCACTGTATCATACCACTGCAAATCTACCAAGACCTGGCCGTCCCTCTAAACTTTCATCTCAAACAAGGAGAAGACTGATCAGAGAGGCCCATGATCACACTGGATGAACTGCAGAGATCTACAGCTGAGGTGGGACAGTCTGTCCATAGGACAAAAAACAGTCATACACTGCACAAATGTGGCTTTTATGGAAGAGTGGCAAGAAGAAAGCCATTTCTAAAAAATATCCATAAAAAGTGTGGTTTAAAGTTTGCAGCAAGCCACCTGGGAGACACACCAAACATGTGGAAGAAGGTGCTTTGGTCAGATGAAACCAAAATCAAACTTTCTGGCAACAATGCCAAACGATATGTTTGGCTTAAAGGCAACACAGCTCATCACCCTGAACACACCATCCCCAATGTCAAACATGGTGGTGGCAGCATCATGGTTTAGGCCTGCTTTTCTTAAGCAGGGACAGGGAAGAAGGTTAAAATTGATGGGAAGATGGATGGAGCCAAATACAGGATCATTCTTGAAGAAAACTTGTTGGAGTCTGCAAAAGACCTGAGACTGGGATGGAGATTTGTCTTCCAACAAGACAATGATCCCAAACATAAAGCAAAATCTACAATGGAATGGTTCACAAATAAACGTATCCAGGTGTTAGAATGGCCAAGTCAAAGTCCAGACCTCAATCCAATCGAGAATCTGTGGAAAGAGCTGAAAACTGCTGTTCACGAACGATCTCCATCAAACCTCACTGAGCTCGAGCTGTTTGCCAAGGAAGAATGGGCAAGAATTTCAGTCTCTCGATGTACAAAACTGATAGAGACATACCCCAAGCGACTTGAAGCTGTAATCGCAGCAAAAGGTGGTGCAACAAAGTATTAAGTTAAAGGGGCCGAATAATATTGCACGCCAACTTTTCAGTTTTTGAATTTCCACAAAAATTTTTAAAAAAGCAATACATTTCATTCAACTTCACAATTGTGTTCCACTTGTTGTTGATTCTTCATAAAAAATTTACAATTGTTATCTCTATGTTTGAAGTATGATATGTGGGAAAAGGTGGAAAAGTTCCAGGGGGCCGAATACTTTCGCAAGGCACTGTATATGTACTTTTTTTTGTTTATTTTTTCTTTATAACAAACACTGCGTTTTTAGTGGCGTAACATATTTTAGTGATTTGTGTGCACTTTTTTTGTGTTTTTTTTTGTTTACTTTTTTACATGTTTTATTTAAGTTTTTTTACTTAATCCTACTGTGGGACATATATAATTTTCAGTTTGATCATTTGTATCATACACTGCTGTACTCAAGTACTGCAGTGTATGAGACTGTCAGTGCATCACTGACTGTGCATGAGACACTCAACTTATTGCTGAATCTCATAATCTCATAGGCAACTGTACCCTCGGGTGATCACATGACCTCAGGGTACCATGTTAATCATTGATTCTCATGGTGAGGATCCGATGGTTACTAAGGCAGTCTTGTGACCCCCTTGCAACAACATAAATACCGCTGTTGTGATTGACTGCGGTATTTATTGGGTTAATCGTCCCCAATTGGTCACAAAACCGTCCGGGTCTAATACTGCAGGGTGTCAGCTGTCATGTACAGCTGACACCCTCGGGAATCGCCGCCGCTTGGAGGTGCTATTCCCCATCATCATTTTAAAATGGCAATGAGGGAATAAGTACCCTTGATGACTGCCATTTTAATGCGCATCAGCAGTCGCTAAGGGGTTAAAGTGAACATGTGTGGCAAAAAAAAAAACCACTCATAATCTGCAGATATAGGGTTAATCTGCAGTTTATTAGCATTCTGACGTTGTGTGGCTGCCACACTAAAAATCCAACTACCACGAGGAAATTAATTTTATTCCATCAAGCAACCTCGGACTTTCATTCACAGAGGCAGAGCTTCAGTCATTGTTCAGTACACAGTGAGTGGCAGTTGTAAATACGTCCCAGCACTGACTGACAGTGACTCAGCAGCTTATCAGTACTGAGTTGGCTGTCAGTCAGTGATGAGAGCATGGTTACAGTCGCTGCTCACTACAGTTGTGCTCAAAAGTTTACATACCCCCACAGACTGTTTGCTTTCTTGGCCTTTTTTCAGTAAATATGAATATTAACACCAAAACTTTTTTTCCACTCATGGTTAGTGATTGGGTGAAGCCATTTATTGTCAAACTACTGTGTTTTCTCTTTTTAAAACATAATGACAATCCAAACCATCCAAATGACCCTGATAAAAAGTTCACATACCCCATTTCTTAATACCTTGTATTGCCCCCTCTAACATCTATGACAGCTTGAAGTCTTATGTGGTAGTTGTGGATGAAGTTCTTTATTTTCTCAGGTGGTAAAGCTGCCCACTCTTCTTGACAAAAATCCTCCAGTTCCTGTAAATTCTTGGGCTGTCTAGCATGAACTTCATGCTTGAGATCTCCCCAGATTGGATCAATGATATTGAGGTCAGGAGACTGACATGGCCACTCCAGAACTTTCACTTTGTTCTTCTGTAGCCAATGACAGGTCAACTTGGCCTTGTGTTTTGGATTGTTGTCATGTTGGAACGTCCAAGTACATCCCATGCGCAGCTTCCAGGCTGATAAGTGCAAATTTGCCTCCAGTATTTGCTGATAATGTGCTGCATTTATCTTTCCTTCAACTTTGACCAAGTTTCCTGTTCCTTTGTAGCTCACACATCCCCCAGACATCAGTGATCCACCTCTGTGCTTTACACTAGAAATGGTGTTCCTTTCATCATAGGCCTTGTTGACCTCTCTCCACATGTAAAGTTTATGGTTGTAGCCAAAAAGTTCAATTTTGGTCTCATCACTCCAAATTACAGAAGTTTTGAGGCTTGTCTCTGTGCTGTTTTGCGTATTGTAAGCGAGATACTTTGTGGCATTTGCGCAGTAATGGCTTTCTTCTGGCAACTTGACCATGCATCCTATTTTTCTTCAAGTGTCTCCTTATTGTGCATCTTGAAACAGCCACTTTGCTAGTTTTCAGAGAGTCCTGTATTTCAGCTGATGTTATTTGTAGGTCTTTCTTTGTATCCTGAATAGTGTTGAGCATTCCGATACTGCAAATATCGGGTATCGGCCGATATTTGCTGCATCGGAATTCCGATACCGAGTTCCGATATTTTTGCGATATCGGAAATCGGATTTGGAAGTGTGCGGTGCGTATGGTTCCCAGGGTCTGGAGGAGAGGAGACTCTCCTTCAGGCCCTGGGATCCATATTCATGTAAAAAATAAATAATAAAAATAAAAAATATTGATATACTCACCCCTCCGGCGGACCCTGGCTCTTAGCGGTGCCTCCGTTCCTAAGAATGCAGGGAGTGAAGGACCTTCGATGACGTCGTGGCTTGTGATTGGTCGCGTGAGCGGTCACATGAGCGGTCACGCGACCAATCACAAGCCGCGACGTCATTGAAGGTCCTTCACTCTGCATTCTTAGGAACGGAGGCAGACGCTTGGACCGGTGAGAACCTGGGCCGTCGGAGGGGTGAGTATATCAATATTTTTTATTTTTATTCTTTATTTTATACATGAATATGGATCCCAGGGCCTGAAGGAGAGTTTCTTCTCCTTCAGACCCTGGGAACCATTCCGATATTTTGTGTCCCATTGATATGCATTGGTATTGGGTATCGGTATCGGCGATATCCGATATTTTTTGGATATCGGCCGATCCAATCCGATACCAATACCTTTGCATATCGGAAGGTATCGCTCAACACTAATCCTGAACAATTTTCCTTGCATTTGTGGATGACATTTTTGTTGGTCTACCTGACCGTGGGTTTGTTTTTACAGAGCCCCTGATTTTCCATTTGTTAATCACAGTTTGAAAGCTGCTGACTGGCATTATCAATTCCTTTGATATCTTTTTGTATCCCTTTCCTGTTTTATACAGTTCAACTACCTTTTCCCATAGATCCGTTGTCAATTCTTTTGCTTTCCCCATGACTCACAATCCAGAAACGTCAGTGACTGAATGAAAGATGCAAGAGTCTGTCTGGATCCCAGAAACTCACTCAGCTTTTATGCACACACACTGATTAAAAGCAAACAGGTCACAAGTGAGGATGTAAAGGTACCTTCACACATAACGATTTTGTTAACGATATCGTTGCAACGTCACGCTTTTTTGTGACGTAGCAACGATCCCGCTAACGATCTCGTTATGTGTGACAGCGACCAACGATCAGGCCCCTGCTGGGAGATCGTTGGTCGTAGGGAATGATCAGGACCTTTTTTTGGTCGCTGATCACCCGCTGTCATCGCTGGATCGGCGTGTGTGACGCCGATCAAGCGATGTGTTCACTTGTAACCAGGGTAAACATCGGGTTACTAAGCGCAGGGCCGCTCTTAGTAACCCGATATTTACCCTGGTTACCATTGTAAAAGTAAAAAAAAAAAAAACACTACATACTCACATTCCGATGTCTGTCATGTCCCCCGCCGTCAGCTTCCCGCACTGACTGTCAGTGCCGGCCGTAAAGAAGAGCACAGCGGTGACGTCACCGCTGTGCTCTGCTTTACGGCCGGCGCTGACACAGCCAGTGCGGGAAGCTGACGGCGGGGGATGTGACAGACATCACAATGTGAGTATGTAGTGGTTTTTTTAAACTTTTACAATGGTAACCAGGTAAATATCGGGTTACTAAGCGCGGCCCTGCACTTAGTAACCCGCTGTTTACCCTGGTTACCCGGGTGCTGCAGGGGGACTTCGGCATCGTTGAAGACAGTTTCATTGATGCTGAAGTCGTTCCCCTGATCGTTGGTCGCTGGAGAGAGCTGTCTGTGTGACAGCTCCCCAGTGACCACACAACGACTTACCAATGATCATGGCCAGGTCGTATTGCTGGTCGTGATCGTTGGTAAGTCGTTTAGTGTAACAGTACCTTTACCTTTAGTAGCCATTCAAACCCATTTGTGTCAACTTCTGTGCAGGTTATCAGGCCGAAATCACCAGGGTATGTGAATTTTTGATCAGGGCCATTTGGCTGTTTTGGATTGTCATTATGATTTAAAAAGAGAAAACAGTTATTTGACAATAAATGGCTTCACCCAACCACTGATCATCTGAGAAAATAAAGAACCTTATCTACAACTACCACAAAAGATTTCAAGCGGTCATTGATGTTAGAGGGGGCAATACACGGTATTAAGACATGGGGTATGTGAACTTTTGATCGTGGTCATTTGGATGTTTTGTGTTGTCATTATGATTTAAAAATAGAAAACACAGTAGTTTGACAATAAATGGCTTCACCCAACCACTAAAAAATGAGTGGAGAAAAAGTTTTGGTGCTATCATTCATATTCTCTGAAAAAAGGCCAAGAAAGCAAAAATTCTGCCGGGGTATGTAAACTTTTGAGCACAACTGTATATACCTGGATGGGGGACAAATATACCTGCATGGGGCACATTATCCCAAGAAGGAATGTATCTGCTAGTGGTATGACAAAGTTAGTTGATTAAAAGCAGTTTAGTTTTCATACCATGGTTAGAATATCAAATCTAGGTACGGAATTGGCCCCTAGTTTCAAAGGAATTTGGCTTAGCAACCAATCAATAAATTAACAAGTTGGTGGGTAGTGTTTCTTTTGTTTAGTTTGTGTCAAAACCTCTTGTACTGTATTATTCATGCAGATATCAGATTGCCTTATCCAGTTCCCAGGATAAAGAACAAGAAAAATAATTGTGGGTAGCAAAGAATGGTCTAAATTTGTCAGCGTTGCTTTCTAGCGCTCTGCATATGCCCACATTAACCAGCGACTGTATCTTGTACTTATTTATTTTGTTATTATCCATTATTTATATAGCACTGACATGCCATATTGCATTAAGAATTAATTCTCTCACATCGGTCCATGAGTCCAGTGGGCATACTACCTTGTTCCCCTTTTTCTGAAACCGTAAAACTTTCTGTATAGAAAGTTTATGGAATATATGATAAGAGAACACAACTAAACGCAAAATCAATGGCCCCAATACAGCAGCACAGCCAATATTCTGCCAATAAATTGGCATATTGTTTAATATTATACCATTAGAAAACCTTACTGATATATAGCCATGGACAAAACCTGCTAAGGACATTAGCACATTATTCACTCTGACTTCTAATGATGCTCATCAATCTTCACTACCTAAATGATTTGGATTGACCTGATGTTTTGTGATATAGTGATTTTATATAGATAACTTTAAATTAGCTGTAGTATTGATCTGAGAAGTGAGCAATTGTACAATTTCTTATGGTCACTGATAAATACAGTCATGGCCGAAAGTGTTGGTACCCTTAAAATTGTTCCATAAAATGAAATATGTCTCCTAGAAAATTATTGCAATTATATATGTTTTGTTATACACATACTTATTTCCTTTGTGTGTATTGGAACAACACAAAAAATACAGAGGAAAAAAGGCAAATTGAACATAATCTCACATAAAACCCCCAAATGGGCTGGACCAAATTGTTGGCACCTTTCCAAAACTGTGGGTAAGCAACTTTGTTTCAAGCATGTGATGCTCGTTCAAACTCACCTGTGGCAAGCAACAGGTGTGAGCAATGTAAAAATCACACCTGAAACCAGATAAAAAGGGAAGAAATTGACTTAATCTTTGCATTGTCTGAGGACTTGAGAACCAAAAATGTTGAAAAATATCAACAATTTCAAAGTAATAAATCCATCTGCAGAGATCTTGATGTTCCTTTGTCCATGGTGCACAAGATAATCAAGACGTTTACAACCCATGGAACTGTACCTAATCTCCCTGGATGTGGACGGCAGAGAATAATTGATGAAAGGTTGCAACGCAGGATAGTCCGGATGGTGTATAAGCAGCCCTAATCAAGTTCTAAATAAATTCAAGCTATTCTGCAGATTGAGGGTCAGCGCAAACTATTCATTGACAATTAAATTATATGAAACACTATGGAAGGAGACCAAGTAGGTCCCCACTGCTGACACAGAGACATAAAAGCTAGACTGAAGTTTGCCATAATATACTTACATAAGCCAAAATCCTTCCGGGAAAGCGTCTGGTGGACAGATGAGACCAAGATAGACCTTTTTGTTAAAGCACATCATTCTACTCTTTACCGAAAATGGAATGAGGCCTACAAAGAAAAGAACACAGTACCTACAGTCAAATATGGTTGAAATTCAAAGATGTTTTGGGGTTGTCTTGCTGTCTATGGCACTGGGTGCCTTGATTGTGGGCAAGCGCGGCCGATCGCGGCCTGGTGTTAGCTGACTATCGCAGCTGACGTCTGGCACTATGTGCCAGGAGCGGTCACGGACCACTCCTGGCACATTAACCCCCGGCACACTGCGATCAAAGATGATCGCAGTGTTCTGGCGGTATAGGGAAGCATAACGCAGGGAGGGGGCATTATTTTTATTTAATTTCAAGGCTCTGCATTATAAACTGTAGTGAAACACTTGGGGGTTCAAAGTTCTCACAACACATCTAGTTAAGTTCCTTGGGGGGTCTTTCCAATATGGGGTCACTTGTGGGGTTTTTCTACTGCTTAGGTACATCAGGGGCTCTGCAAATGCAATGTGATTAACTCACATATTCATTTGTGAAAGCATCACAAAGAAAAAACGAAGTGAAGAGAGTGGGGTAATGTTAAAAAGTAATATGTTTATTAACAATAATTAAAACAGTACACTACAGTACACCAAACGGTGGAGAAAAGAAGGCAGGGGGGGAGAGGTTTTACCACCAGAGAAAATTAGGGGAAACGGACCTGCACCATACCACTAGGGGTTACCAAAGTGGAATTAACCCCAAAATATCACGTATAGTTGAATAGATGGCGATATAAAGGTAAAGGGCGGCACAAATAGGCACACAATACTCATATATAATTGTCCATTAAAATTTAACCAGTATATTACCAATGTAGGGAGTATCCCATATAGGTGGTATTTTACTAGCTCAGTGAGTGTATATATATATATATATATCCAGTAGTGCAAAATACATTGCTAACACACTAGAAAGTAAACCCACTATAGACAATCTGATAAAGGAAAGTTCCTACGAATGGTTAATTTACCTGTGATGTGGATGGAAATACAATGGTGCCTGACGCGGGTGGTAGCGAGCAGGTGCGGATCCCCGGCGCCCGACAAGCGCTGTTTCGCCGTAGCTTCTTCTAATGGGGGCGAGGTCCTGGGATTTAGACATTTTGCAGATTCTAAGTATATCAAGTATTTATGATCAATCTGTGACCGGATGAGCTGCCCCCTCCTTAAAATGATGCCATTCATCAAATGCCAACTTAATGGCCAAAAGTTCCCTATTGCCTACATCATAGTTTCTTTCGGACGATGACAACTTTTTAGAGATGAAGGCACATGGATGCCGTTTACTAGGCAATGACCCTTGAGGCAATACAGCCATGATCCCCACCTCCGAAGCATTAACCTCCCAAATAAATGTTTGAGAAGCATCGGGTTGTATGAGTACTGGTGCAGTGGAAAAACATCTCTTCAAAGAAGAAAATGCCTGCCAAGCGCTGCCGGACCACCTCGAGAAGTCAGTAACTTTTCTAGTCATGTCAGTAAGGGGTTTGAAGTTTTGGATACATTAGCGATAATAGCTTGAAAACCTCAAAAAGTGTTGTAATGGTTTCTGATTTTCTGGGAGGTTCCATTCCAGGACCGCTCAGACCTTATCAGGATCCATGCGGAAACCTGCTGCTGACACCAGGAAACCTAAGGACTTAACCTCCTGGTTGGCGAATACACATTTCTGCAACTTAACAATTTATTATTCTGTCAATCCTGTAACACTTGCCTGACATGTACCCGATGAGACTTGAGATCGGGTGAATAGATCAAAATATCGTCAAGATGCACTACTACAAATCTACCCACAAGGTGACAGAATATGTCATTAACAAAATGTTGGAACACTGCAGGAGCATTAGTCAAACCAAAAGGCATGACAACATTTTCATAATACCCTTCTGGGGTGTTAAAAACCATCTTCCACTCATCCCCCTCCTGAATCCTAAACAGATCATAGGCTCCCCTGAGATCCAAGTTGGAGAACCATTTTGCCGCAATAATCTGAAGAAATCAGGAATGAGTGGGAGGGTATTTGGGTCCCGGATATTAATCCAGTTTAACTCACGAAAGTCTATGGCTATGTGCACACGATGCGTTTTTTATGTGTTTTCACAGCATTTTTTTATGGGTGTAAATGCTCCAAAAACGCAATGGAATACTAAAGCAAGGTAATTCAATGACTATCCTGAAGTGTTGTGCACACGATCAGTAAATTTCCATCCGTATTTGCAGTGTTTTATTTTCTGCAGCATGTTAATTCTTTTTGTGTTTTTGCAGCATTTTTGACTCATTGACTTCAACTGAGTCAGTCAAATCAGCAGCAAAAATGCAGTTGTAAAAAGGTTTGCATATTTGCTGCAGATTTGCTATAAAAAACGCTGTGATTTGTCAAAGGAAAATGATGTCAGAAGGAGGAAGAGTGTGTGGGCAGAGAATATGTGTGTGTGTCTCTGTGTGTGGGTGGAGAATATGTGCATGTATCTGTCTGTGTGTCTGTCTGTGTGTGTCTGTGTAGCCATGCAACGTGTGTACTCCCATCTGGCTACGTGTTTTGTCACATATAACAGAGACAGAATGAGCCGATGATGGGAGAAGAGTGTCATCATCCGGCGCCTGTGTTTAATTGTAAAAAAAAAATCTAAATATTTACATATTCACATACAAAATACATACTCACCGAACGCCTAATCCCCGATGCCTGTGTCTCCTGCAAACAATCAAAAATAATAAACCAACATATACTCACCTTTCCGCCATAGTCCATTTAAAACCAAGTGTCCCACGTCGATCTCACCCGGCCGCCGCCGATAGACTGACAGGAGGTGATCGCTCCCGCAGTGTATCACTGAGCCGCCGTGAGAGTGCAACAGAGTTCATCAGCTGATCAGCTCCAGTGCTTTCACTTACAGCACCACTGCGTGGGAAATGTCACAAAGTGACTATCCTATCGTGACCCGATCCGACCCAACGAGAGGTCGGTCAAAAAATGACAAAACACACAAGGGTACACCGGGGACACTTTAACAACGGTGGGCCCTGTCAGTAGGGAATGGGGAATTGGACACCTCCTGCACTCACCTGAGGATGTGCCCTGCTCTTACTATCGTCCCTATATTATTATTATTATTATTATTATTATTTATTTATATAGCACCATTAATTCCATGGTGCTGTACATGAGAAAGGGGTTACATACAGAGTTATAGATATCATTTACAGTAAACAGGTTTACAGTGACACACTGGTACAGAGGGGGGAGGACCCTGTCTTTGCGGACTTACATTCTATGGGATAGTGGGAAAGAGACAGAAGGTAGGGGTGAGGCGGCGGCGGTGGCTCTGGCGGTGGTGAGGCGGCGGCTCGGTTATTGTAGGCTGTATGCTTTCCTGAAGAGATGGGTTTTCAGGTTCCGTCTGAAGGATCCGAGGGTGGTGGATAATCGGACGTGTTGAGGCATGGAATTCCAGAGGATGGGGGATATTCGGGAGAAATCTTGGAGGCGATTGTGTGAGGAATGAATAAGTGTGGAGGAGAGTAGGAGGTCTTGGGATGAACGAAGATTACATGTTACCGGTTCTTTCACCACGTTGCCAAGCAGGATATCTAATCCCTCACTTGCTCTGCTCCTATCCCTAAGTAGGGAACTTGCAGCTGAGAGCACTGGTCCCACCGCTGCACTAATATAACACAGGGGAAAGTTACAGACAAGAAAAGGGACAAAGCAACAATAAACACCACAGTTAGCTTTCTCTGCTGCAATGTACCACACAGTAGAGTAAGGTACCAGATGTCAGTATTCAGCTGAAGAACCACAGGACTCAGCAAGCACCTTCTCAAGCTTGGTTGGTCTCCAGAAGGACCTGTATAACCAACAGTCAGCTGATGCATCAGGTGACCTTTTCAAGAAAGGTGGGAGTGGTCACCACTCACATCAGCTGACTAGGCAGCAATGTAATTACACCAGCGGCCACCAGGAAAAAACTGCATTACTGCAAACCCCCGATAGCCTGCAAGGAAAAAAAGTTTTAATCTGAGAGGCCAGATCTGCCACAGATCCAAACAAGGATCGTGACAGTACCCCCCTTTCAATGAGGGGCCTCTGGACTCTCAACACTGGAGCTCACCAGACAACAACCTACGGTGAGGATGCTTCTATCCACCAGAGTTCAACTCGGCAGTCACCTGACCCTCAGGTTTATAGCAAATGCGGCGTGATGGTAATGCCAACAACGTAGGCTCCGGAGGCGCCACAAATCTCCCGAGTGCCGACCTGGGGAATGAGGTATGGAAATGCATAACTGGAAGTATCTCCAACTGAAAAGTCCCTGGGCTAAAAATGGCTGACATTCGATATATGGCCCAATCACCCTGGAGCTCCAGGTCCCAGTTGCACACTTCTACCTGATGTTTTTGGTGGACACCCATACATACTCATTCACACACAGGTCCGGATCTGAACGTTTAATTCCATGCATACGTTTGCCACAAGACGGTAAATTCTTTGAGGAATTGACAACAGAGGTGCCCCCTGTGTCACCACCCTCACACCCCCACAATGCTCAGAGGGAACCACCACCCTCCCCTGACCCCTCCTCCTAAGAGGACTCCGACACTCAGGGTTAGCTTGTGGTGAGGGTTGAGTCCTGCACGTACTCCCTGGCAGCACCTCTGCTGCCCCCACTGGAGAAGAAGGAGTGGGTTGTAGAAGGACAGCAGAGACAGTAGCCCCAGGCAGCAGCCCTCACAAGACTGATCCCAGCTGACCACTTCCCTTGACCGCCAATCTATGACCGGGTTGTGTTTTTTCAGCCAAGGGAGTCCTAAAACAATGGGTGTTGGCTACCCCCCAAGACATAGCACGATAGAAATGCCTCATGACGAGTCCCTATACGCAGGTGTATATAATAACATAGTTAGCAAGGCCGAAAAAAGACATTTGTCCATCCAGTTCAGCCTTGGGCCACCCACCCCTGGCTGAGTGGTACAGAGTCAATGGCCTGGACGCTTAGGGGTTTAGCTAGTGTCCTACACCTCAGGTCATGGGTCTGGACAAAATGAGCATCCACCAGAATGACACCTGCTTCACTGTTCACAAGCACCGGTATACACTCAGTTACCCCGCCAACTACCACTTCAGCAGACAAGGTATACTGAGGGGAAGCAATGGAGGAAATATACACTCCCTGGTCATCTCCCTCCACACGACCAGGGGGATGCGACTTCTTAGGTAGTACAGGTATTTTGGCCATGAGCTGGGCAGACACTGATGAAATGACCAGTCTTCCCACAGTAAAAACATGCCCCCACACCACAGAGAACCACAGGCAACCCCATTTGGGAACCAATTCCTCCCACCTGCATGGGTTCGTCCACCTGCTCAGGTGTGTCCCCCTCACTAGCAAGGACTACAGGGGACACATTTGGTGTATGTCTCTCCATCAAGCGTCTATCTACCCTGATGGCAAGGGACATGGTGGCCTCCAATGACCTGGGGGCGGCGTACTGCACAAAAGAATCCTGCAACCTTGGAGACAGACGCTGCCTAAAATGGCTCCTAAGGGCAGGGTCACTCCACTGTGTGTCAGTGGCCCACCTCCTGAACTCTAAGCAGTACTCCTCAGCCAGCCAACCCCCCTGCTTGATTTTACACATTTGGGATTCTGCCAGGGAGACGCCATCTGGATCCCCATACACAAGCTCCAATGCCGCAAAAAACTCATCCACCGACCGTAAAGATGGAGAACCGGCTGGCAAGGAGAAAGCCCAGGATTGGGGATCACCCTTAAGAAGGGAGATTATAATCCTCACACGCTGTTCCTCACTCCCTGATGAACGAGGGCGGAACCTGAAGTACAATTTATAGGCTTCATGAAAAAGCAAAAATGTATCTCTCCCTCCAGAGAACCTGTCAGGAAGAGATATTTTGGGTTCTGGTTGAAACTGCACCTGGGCTGAAGCCCAAAACCCCACCAACTGCTGCAGCGTCTGCACCACCTCACCACACTGCACCTTAAACTCCTCAGTGAGGGTCTCAAGTAGTTGGGCAAAGGCCTGCATTTGAGCCATGGCTCACCAGAAAAAATGGGATGGTTGGTTATAATGTCACGAAGTGATTGTCCTAGTGTGACCCGACCCAACGAGAGGTCGGTCACAAAACTGCGAAACATACAAGGGTATACCGGGGACACTTTAACAATGGTGGGCCCTGTCAGTAGGGAACGGGGACTTGGACACCTCCTGCACTCACCTGAGGATGTGCCCTGCTCTTACAATCATCCCTATATGGGTTCTTTCACCCCATCGCCGAGCAGGATACCTAATCCCTCACTTGCCCTGCTCATATCCCTAAGTAGGGAACTGGCAGGTGAGAGCACTGGTCCCACCGCTGCACTAATACAACACAGGAGAAAGTTACAGACAACAAAAGGACAAAGCAACAATAAACACAACACTTAGCTTTCTCTGCTGCAATGCACTGCACAGCAGAGTAAGGAGAGCACAGCACTCAACAAGCTCCTTCTCCAGCTGGGTTGGTCTCCAGAAGGACCCGTATAACCAACAGTCAGCTGTTGCATCAGGTGACCTTTTGATGAAAGGTGGGAGTAGTCATCACTCACATCAGCAGACTAGGCAGCAATGTAATTACAAAAGCGGCCACCAGGGAAAAACTGCATTAAACTCCAATAGCCTGAAAGGAAAAAAAAATTAATCTGAGAGGCCAGATCTGCCACAGATCCAAACAAGGATCGTGACAGGAAAGTTCTCACACAGCAGTAGTGTCTTAGGTGAGAGCACCAAAGCTGATGAATTCTGGTGAACTCTCACGGCGGGGATACACTGCGGGAGCAATCACCTTCTGTCAGTGTATCGCCAGAGGTTGGGTAGAGCGGTCACATCTCCAGATGTGACTGTTCTACACGTGAGATCGCCATGGGACACTCGGTAAATAGTATAGGATAGTATTATATGTTAGTTTATTATATTTTGTTTGTTTGCAGGAGACAAGGGCGTCAGGGATTAGGCATTCAGTAAATATGGTAAATTTAGATTCAATAAACGAGTCTGTGTGATTATTTCAAATAAAGGACTTTTTTCTAGCGGTGTCTTTATTTACCATGTAACTATAGGACAAACACTCTGCTCACTATAATAAGGGAAGTGAACGGAAAAAGCACATATAATCACAAATATAATTAAAATACTATTTTTATTGCAAATTTCTTAAAGTAAATCAAAAAGTTAAAATACAAATCAAGACCTCAGATGTGAGAGACACCTGGCTAAAGAATCCATTATACACATTAAATCGAATATTCTTTTGCTATATAGCATTACAGAAAGTCACTGAGAGAAAAAAAACCAAACGAATCCCTACAGCCCCTTAGCTGATATGTCCACATAACCTTCTTGTATAGTTAGGCTATATATCAGAGCAACTTGTGAATCAGCTTGGTCAATTTATGTCCTTATTCTTATCACGCCTGATATGCCTCTATCAATGATCACCAACATGGCTAATACATGAATAATTCCAAATTTGCAAAAATCTCTCCTTAATGACTTACTGAATGTGTGGATTCGATGCTGTGTCCCTCCACCCCGACGCGTGTTTTGTACACACTTCTTCAGGGGGTGTGTAACTATATGATTACTAATAGATAGGTGATTCATAGACGCCTCTGCATTACTAACCTGTGGGTTTGATGTCACCTGACAATACCAAGATGACATCAACCCCAGAAATATGAACCCCACTTGTCACCACTACAGGGCAAGTGGGAAGATGCGCCATTTCTGGGGTGGCTGAGAGCAGATTTTTTAGCCTTGGGGGATGCCAATATCCATTGCCCCTTCCCAGGCTATTAATATCAGCCCGCAGCTGTCTGCCTAGCCTTTGCTGGTTCGATTTTAAAGGGGGACCCCATGTTAATTTTTATCTGGGGTTCTCCTGTAAACTAGCCAGAAAAGACTAAACAAACAGCTGTGAGCTGATATTAATAGCCTGGGAACCTTTGGCAATTTTCTACTTCCCAGAATATTAACATCAGCACTCAGCTGGTTATTACTGTAAAGTTATGCGGGAGCCCACATAATTTTTTTAAATTTTTTGAAAAATAAACAGATATTGCATTTCACGAAGATTTCTGACAGTTGCTTTTTGGTTACAGCATATGTAGGTTAATTTTGTTAATGCTCCTACATAGGCTGGTGTGTGTGTCTGTCTTTATTTAATATTAATGAGGGTATCTGTCTGAAAAGGTTGAACTAGGCAATGACATCACAATTCTTTTCTTTTTTTTAATAATATATCTTTATTTAGCTCTATGGATTTACAAAAACGCATGAAACAACACATAAAAAACGTGCTTATTTTCAGCTGCATTTTTCTGCCAAGAGATGCAGAAACCTTGCAGAAATTTCTGCAAGCAAATACGCAACGTACGCACATATCCTAAACAGGGACGTAGGCCCACATGTTTCTTTTTAGCAAAGAAAAACCACACTGAAACAGGCGATGATGAGGATCTAAGATGTCCCTTGGTAAGACTCTCTATATAGTATATCATGGCCTGTCTCTCAGGACCTGACAGATTATAAAATTTGTCTTGAGCAACTTTGCACCTGGAAGCAAGTTCACAGGACAATGGGGAGGCAGTTCTTGACACCCCTTTTCAGAGAACACCTCCCCAAAATCAGAGAGAAAAGATGGAATGTTTTTAGTGGAGACATTAGAGATACAGTGGGGGAAATAAGTATTTGATCCCTTGCTGATTTTGTATGTTTGCCCACTGAAAAAGACATGAACAGTCTATAATTTTAAGGGTAGGTTAATTTTAACATTGAGAGATGGAATATCAAAAATAAAATCCAGAAAATCACATTGTATAAATTATATCAATTTATTTGCATTTTGCAGTGAGACATGAGTATTTGATCCCTCTAGCAAACAATACTTAATACTTGGTGGAAAAATGTTGTTGGTAAGCACAGCAGTCAGATGATTTTTTGTGGTTGATGATGAGGTTTGCGCACATGTCAGGACTCAGTGTCAGGAGGAATTTTGGTCCACTCCTCTTTGCATCGTCTCTAAATCATTAACATTTTGAGGCTGTCACTTGGCAATTCGGAGCTTCAACTCCCTCCATAAGTTTTCTATGGGATTAAGGTCTGGAGATTGGCTAGGCTGCTCCATGACCTTAATGTGCTTCTTTTTGAGCCAATCATTTGCTGCCTTGGCTGTATGTTTTGGGTCATTGTCTTGCTGGAAGATCCAGCCACGACCCATTTGTAATGTCCTGGCGGAGGGAAGGAGATTGTCACTCAGGATTTACGGTACATGGCTCCATTCATTTTCCCATTGAAGCGGTGAAGTAATCCTGTGCTCTTAGCAGAGAAATACCCCCAAAACATAATGTTTACACCTTCATGCCTCATAGAATATAATGCAGCCCTCATATAGCATAATGCAGCCCCCTCATAGAATATAATGTAGCCCCCTCATAGGGTATAATGCAGCCCCTTCATAGGGCATAATGCACCCCCCTCATAGGGTATAATGCACCCCCCTCATAGGGTATAATGCACCTGTAAGGAGGTGGAACACAAGAAGAGTTCGGGGGCGGTTACCTTCACTGCTCCATGCCTGGAACCATTGAGCTGTGCTACAGGTTCCCCAGGCAGTGGGCTACTAGAGACTACTCAGCGGACAACAGAGGGACGACAAGTGCCGCTGTTTCTCGGCGCCTACGTTGGAGAAGACGACCTTTCAAGCAAGTCCTCATCAGACTGATAAGTGTTCTTTTTCTCTAGAACTCCCTCTTAATTCTGTTGCTCTGTTTGACTCCCATATTTTGCACCATTATCTTTACAGTTCATATTCTACTGTCTTCTCCCTGCGAGGAGAATGTTGTCCCTGTTAATACATTCCCCCCAACAGTTGGTCTGTCTGTTCCGTGGTGACATGCTCAACCATGCACGCTATTACACTTGGCGTAGTCAGCAGGATGTCACACGGTAGCGCGGAAAGGGCAGACCAAGCAGTTGGGGGAAGCCCCAGGTCTAGCATCTCCCTGGGAGCCATGTTAGTTAACCTGCCAAAATTTTCGGGGAGCAATGTCATGTTGTGGAGTTGGACGGAGCGCATCCGAGGGATGATGTGGGTGCATCCTATGACATCGGCTCTGCAGGCGAAAATAGCTGTGATGGCCCTAGAGGGGGATGCATGGGACTTGGTTATGCTCAGACTCCCCCAGGCGAGAGATACCCTGGACAAAATATTACGTATACTTGAGGAGACGCATAGGGACTCCACTGACGTAGGGGAGCTGCGCATGTGACTGTTCTGCCAGGTACAAAGAGAGGGGGAGACCGTGACGCAATATATGAATGCCCTGCAGGAGTTTCATACTGTCATCATATGGAAGGACGGCGTAGGTGTGGGGTCAATTGACGTTGTCCTGCAAGACCAATTGGTGACAGGCTTGCGAGATGTGTTGATGAAACAGGCCCTGCGAGAGCACATGCGCGTAAAGCCAGATATGACTTTCTCTGAGGTCGGGAGTGAGGCACGCACGTGCGAGCAAGAGCAAGGGGTGATAGTGCCAGTGGGGAAGGTCTGGAGTGGGGAGGTAACTGCCCCTCAATGGGTAGAAGACTTGAAGAAGGAGGTTTGTTATGACCTGGTGGTTAGGAGCACCCGAAGTGACCTGATGGTTAAAACAGAAAACCTGGGACAAGCTCTGAGGAAGTGGTAACTCTACTGACCGCAATCCCTACCCCTAAAGATAGAAATAGTAGCCTACCTTGCCTCAGAGAAATTCCCCAAAGTAAAGGTAGCCCCCCACAAATATTAACTGTGAGTTAAGAGGGAAGTGACAAACACAGGAATGAAACAGATTTTAGCAAAGGAGGCTGAATCTTCTCTAGAAAGACAGAGGATAGGAAAGGGAACTATGCGGTCAGTAAAAAAATTACAAAAACCACGCAGAGTGTGCAAAAAGACCTCCACACCGACTCACGGTGTGGAGGTGCAGCTCTGCACCCCCAGAGCTTCCAGCTAGCAAGGAAATATCATAATAGCAGGCTGGACTGAAACATAGCATGTACTGAAAAATATATTCAAAAACCAATGAACAGCAAATGACTAGCAAGGACTTAGCTTCTGCTGGAGTAGTCAGGTCATCTGAGAATTTCAAGAGAGATCTGAATCAGTACTGAGACATTGTCAGCTGGCATGAACTAACGACCTGGGCAGAGTTAAATAGGGAAGTGAGCAGAAGCAATAAACGAGGGCAGCTGAGAAAGCCAACCTCAAAAATCAGCAGTTCCACTCAAAGCCACCAGAGGGTGTCCAAGGACAGAACTCACCAAAGTACCATTCACGACCACAGGAGGGAGCCCGAGAACGGAATTCGCAACAGTACACCCCCCCTTGAGGAGGGGTCACCGAACCCTCACCAGAGCCCCCAGGCCGATCAGGACGAGCCAAATGAAAGGCACGAACCAAATCGGCAGCATGGACATCGGAGGCAACAACCCAGGAATTATCCTCCTGACCATAGCCCTTCCATTTAACCAGGTACTGAAGCTTCCGTCTCGAAATACGAGAATCTAAAATCTTCTCCACCACATACTCCAACTCCCCCTCAACCAACACCGGAGCAGGAGGATCAACGGAAGGAACCATAGGCACCACATATCTCCGCAACAAGGACCTATGGAACACATTATGGATGGCAAAAGAAGTTGGAAGGGCCAAACGAAACGACACAGGATTGATAATTTCAGAAATCTTATAAGGACCAATGAAACGAGGCTTGAACTTAGGAGAAGAAACCTTCTTAGGAACATAACGAGAAGACAACCAAACCAAATCCCCAACACGAAGTCGGGGACCAACACAGCGACGGCGGTTAGCAAAACGTTGCGCCTTCTCCTGAGACAACGTCAAATTGTCCACCACGTGAGTCCAAATTTGTTGCAACCTGTCCACCACAGAATCCACACCAGGACAGTCAGAAGACTCAACCTGCCCTGAAGAAAAACGAGGATGAAAACCAGAATTACAAAAAAAAGGCGAAACCAAAGTAGCAGAACTAGCACGATTATTAAGGGCGAACTCGGCCAATGGCAAGAAGGTCACCCAATCATCCTGATCAGCAGAAACAAAGCATCTCAGATAGGTTTCCAAGGTCTGATTGGTTCGTTCGGTTTGGCCATTTGTCTGAGGATGGAATGCTGAAGAAAAAGACAAATCAATGCCCATCTTAGCACAAAAGGACCGCCAAAACCTAGAAACAAATTGGGAACCTCTGTCCGACACAATGTTCTCGGGAATGCCATGCAAACGAACCACATGCTGAAAAAATAATGGAACCAAATCAGAGGAGGAAGGCAATTTAGGCAAGGGTACCAAATGGACCATCTTAGAAAACCGATCACAAACCACCCAGATGACAGACATCCTTTGAGAGACAGGAAGATCAGAAATAAAATCCATGGAAATATGTGTCCAGGGCCTCTTCGGGATGGGCAAAGGCAAAAGCAACCCACTGGCACGAGAACAGCAAGGTTTGGCCCGAGCACAAGTCCCACAGGACTGCACAAAAGAACTCACATCCCGTGACAAGGAAGGCCACCAAAAGGACCTGGCAACCAAATCTCTGGTACCAAAAATCCCAGGATGACCAGCCAACACTGAACAATGAACCTCAGAAATAACCCTACTAGTCCATCTATCAGGGACAAACAGTTTCTCCACTGGACAGTGGTCAGGTCTATCAGCCTGAAACTCCTGCAGCACCCGCCGCAAATCAGGGGAGATGGCAGACAGAATCACCCCCTCTTTAAGAATACCAGCCGGCTCAGGGACTCCCGGAGAATCAGGCAAAAAACTCCTAGAAAGGGCATCAGCCTTCACACTCTTAGATCCCGGAAGGTATGAGACCACAAAATTGAAACGGGAGAAAAACAGTGACCATCGAGCCTGTCTAGGGTTCAACCGCTTGGCGGACTCGAGGTAAGTCAGATTCTTGTGATCAGTCAGGACCACCACGCGATGTTTGGCTCCCTCAAGCCAATGTCGCCACTCCTCAAATGCCCACTTCATAGCCAACAACTCCCGATTGCCGACATCATAATTACTCTCGGCAGGCGAAAACTTTCTAGAAAAGAAAGCACACGGCTTCATCAAGGAGCCATCAGAACTTCTCTGAGACAAAACAGCCCCAGCCCCAATCTCAGAAGCATCAACCTCGACCTGAAAAGGGAGCAAAACATCTGGCTAACGCAACACAGGGGCCGAAGTAAAATGACGTTTAAGCTCCTGAAAGGCCTCAACGGCCGCAGGGGACCAATTCACCACATCAGCGCCTTTCTTCGTCAAATCAGTCAAAGGTTTAACCACACTAGAAAAATTAGCGATGAAGCGACGGTAAAAATTAGCAAAGCCCAGGAACTTCTGAAGACTCTTCACAGATGTAGGTTGAGTCCAATCATAAATGGCCTGAACTTTGACAGGATCCATCTCGATAGTAGAAGGGGAAAAACTAAAGCCCAAAAAGGAAACCTTCTGAACTCCAAAGAGGCATTTAGAGCCCTTCACAAACAACGCATTAGCACGAAGGACCTGGAACACCATCCTGACCTGCCTTACATGAGACTCCCAATCATCCGAAAAGACCAAAATATCATCCAAATATACGATCATGAACCTATCCAGATACTTCCGGAAGATGTCGTGCATAAAGGACTGAAACACAGATGGAGCATTAGAAAGCCCGAATGGCATCACTAGGTACTCAAAATGGCCCTCGGGCGTATTAAATGCTGTTTTCCATTCATCGCCCTGTTTAATACGCACAAGATTATACGCCCCTCGAAGGTCAATCTTGGTAAACCAACTAGCCCCCTTAATCCGAGCAAACAAATCAGACAACAGAGGCAAAGGGTACTGAAATTTGACCGTGATTTTATTGAGAAGGCGGTAATCTATACAGGGTCTCAGAGAGCCATCCTTCTTGGCCACAAAAAAGAACCCTGCTCCCAACGGCGACGAAGACGGGCGAATATGCCCTTTCTCCAAGGACTCCTTTACATAACTCCGCATAGTGGCATGTTCTGGCACAGATAAATTGAACAGTGGGCCCTTAGGGAACTTACTACCAGGAATCAAATTAATAGCGCAATCACAGTCCCTATGAGGTGGTAGGGCACTGGACTTGGGCTCATCAAATACATCCTGGTAATCCAACAAAAACTCAGGGACTTCAGAAGGAGTGGAAGAAGAAATTGACATCAAAGGAACATCACCATGTATCCCTTGACAACCCCAACTAGACACAGACATTGATTTCCAATCCAGTACTGGATTATGAACCTGTAACCATGGCGAACCCAACACGACAACATCATGTAAATTATGCAACACCAAAAAGCGGATATTTTCCTGATGTGCGGGAGCCATGTACATGGCCAGCTGTACTGTTATGACCTGGTCGTTAGGAGCACCCGAAGTGACCTGATGGTTAAAACAGAAAACCTGGGACAAGCTCAGAGGAAGTGGTAACTGCTGACCACAATCCCTAATCCTATCACACACACTAGAAATAGCCGTGGAGCGTACCTAACTCTCCCTAGACGCCTCTTCACAGCCTAAGATCTAACTACCCCTAAAGATAGAAATAGTAGCCTACCTTGCCTCAGAGAAATTCCCCAAAGTAAAGGTAGCCCCCCACAAATATTAACTGTGAGTTAAGAGGGAAGTGACAAACACAGGAATGAAACAGATTTTAGCAAAGGAGGCCGAATCTTCTCTAGAAAGACAGAGGATAGGAAAGGGAACTATGCGGTCAGTAAAAAAACTACAAACACCACGCAGAGTGTGCAAAAAGACCTCCACACCGACTCACGGTGTGTAGGTGCAGCTCTGCACCCCCAGAGCTTCCAGCTAGCAAGGAAATATCATAATAGCAGGCTGGACTGAAACATAGCATGTACTGAA
This sequence comes from Ranitomeya variabilis, assembly GCF_051348905.1. Classification (NCBI taxonomy): domain Eukaryota; kingdom Metazoa; phylum Chordata; class Amphibia; order Anura; family Dendrobatidae; genus Ranitomeya; species Ranitomeya variabilis. The sequence continues at coordinate 352,890,704 of NC_135237.1, read as the reverse complement.
AAATATATTCAAAAACCAATGAACAGCAAATGACTAGCAAGGACTTAGCTTCTGCTGGAGTAGTCAGGTCATCTGAGAATTCCAAGAGAGATCTGAACCAGTACTGAGACATTGACAGCTGGCATGAACTAACGACCTGGGCAGAGTTAAATAGGGAAGCAAGCAGAAGCAATAAACGAGGGCAGCTGAGAAAGCCAACCTCAAAGATCAGCAGTTCCACTCAAAGCCACCAGAGGGTGTCCAAGGACAGAACTCACCAAAGTACCATTCACGACCACAGGAGGGAGCCCGAGAACGGAATTCGCAACAGAGGTTAAGTGAGTCTGTGAGGAAGTGGCTGAATATAAGAAAACCCCTGCTGCAGAGTACAGCCCTCTGGAGCGAGGAAGAGAGACCGGCCCCCAAATTGAGACTAGTGCCGCTCGGCGAAGAAGACTGCCTACATGCTACAATTGCGGAGCACCCAGTTAAAGTGAAGAGAAGGCGATGTGGACCCGAGATTCCCAGCTGAAGATAAGAAGAATCTGGGAGGAGATTGAGAGTCTGGGGAAAGCCCTTACTGCCTTTTTGGGGACCAGTGGCATACCCCGAGGTAACGTGCGGAAGCTGCCAGAAAGACATAGAGGAGAGGTGCATAGGATGAAGAAGGCTTCAGTGGTGGCCCCAGAGTGTAACTCCGTATTCTGGGGTGAAGAGCAACCGCAGATGAGTAGTGTTGAGCGATACCGTCCGATACTTGAAAGTATCGGTATCGGATAGTATCGGCCGATACCCGAAAAATATCGGATATCGCCGATACCGATACCCGATACCAATAGAAGTCAATGGGACACCAAGTATTGGAAGTTATCCTGATGGTTCCCAGGGTCTGATGGAGAGGAAACTCTCCTTCAGGCCCTGGGATCCATATTAATGTGTAAAATAAAGAATTAAAATAAAAAATATTGATATACTCACCCGTCCGGAGGCCCCTGCACCTTACCGCTGTTAACCGGCAGCCTGCTTTGCTTAAAATGAGCGCGTTCAGCACCTTCCATGACGTCACGGCTTCTGATTGGTCGCGTGCCGCTCATGTGACCGCCACGCGACCAATCACAAGCCGCGACATCATTCTCAGGTCCTAAGTTCCTAGAATGAGGAGTTTAGGGCCTGAGAATGACGTCACGGCTTGTGATTGGTCGCGTGGCGGTCACATGAGCGGCACGCGACCAATCAGAAGCCGTGACGTCATGGAAGGTGCTGAACGCGCTCATTTTAAGCAAAGCAGGCTGCCGGTTACTACCAGGGCGCGTCAGAGGGTGAGTAAGTATATCCCTATTTTTTATTTTAATTCTTTATTTTTTACATGGATATGGATCCCAGGGCCTGAAGGAGAGTTTCCTCTCCTTCAGACCCTGGGAACCATACACTTGGAACTTCCGATTCCGATTCCCGATACCACAAAAGTATCGGATCTCGGTATCGGAATTCCGATACCGCAAGTATCGGCCGATACTTGCGGTATCGGAATGCTCAACACTACAGATGAGAGATGTCTCCCGCCGAGGTCGACGATCCAGACTGAAGTGCCCTCCAGACAGACGCAGACATGAGTGCTGGTCATGCAGAGGGGTGGGACACATGTCTACAAATTGCCCTACCCGAGAAGAGCGGTGGCAGAGATCCGCTCACCCCTCTGAGGGTCCTGCTAACTGGAGGGAATGTCGCCCCTGGAGAGAATGGTACGGCAGTAAGAGAAGAGTTCCACCTAAGGCAAGACAGTACCACAATGTCGGACGCCAAGGAGAGGTGGAGAAGGTGTCAAGCATCTCTGGTGGAATGACTGCGCTGTCCCGACACGTGAAGGCGAGCCTGGTGGAACTCCAGCCTGGGTCTGAAGGTTTTGTCTGTGAGACAGCCCGGAGGAAAGGAAGGGATATCCACTCAAGAAGACCACCAAAGTGCTTTACTACCTTGCCCAGCACGAGTTCCCAAAGAAGGAGAGAAAATGCGAAGTGTACCTGCGACGCTCGTTTTTGAGGTCCTCGTCGATGAGAAGGAGGAACCACTAATATCTTCCCCTGAGGTGAAGAGTGTGCTGGCTGTCAGCTTACAAGATCCTGATCGGACGGAGGACGTGGAACAGCTGTGTGAGGCGGGGCGTGTGGCTGAAAAGCCCTGGGAAGTGATGCCCGCAGAGCTAGGCGCATATGACGAAGAATTACTTGTATTAAGCCCCCAAACTGAGGAGCCCGAGCAAGAAGCCCCTAGCGTTTCCGATGGCGTCAAGGAAGAGGATGAATCATCTACGCAGACATCTGCTAGCGGCAAAGCTAAGAAGAAGAAGAAAAAGAAGAGGCCAGCAGTTGTTGATGAAGTAGAGGAGGCATATCTCAAACCTGACTGATGAACAACTCCTCGACCATTTAGTTTGGCAGTATGTGCAAGGAGAAAGGCAGAAGGAGATGCGAGAATTGCACAAATCTGTCTCCCCTCAAAAGAGCAAAGAGAAGCATGAACAGTCCTCACCCTTGGAATGGCGAGCTTTAAGAGAGGGGAAATGTAAGGAGGTGGAACACAATAAGAGTCCGGGGGCGGATACCTGCTCTGCTCCGTGCCTGGAACCATTGAGCTGTGCTACAGGTTCCCCGGGGGGCAGACTTAGAGACTGGGACAGGAAGGAAGCTGGGCGGAGAGCAGGAAAGGCACGCATGCAATTGGCAGAGCAGCGTGTGCAGCGATCAGGGCAGGATGCAGCTACGCTCCGGGGAGGAGAGAGGGCTCCCGGTCAGAGAACAAATGCAGGGAGATTGCCCAGAAAGACTGCATCTTGTGAGTACATGAAAGCGGACTCTGCTGTGACTGGAGAGGGGCGCCTTGACACCCGTGCAGTGACAGTGGCCGTGCAAAGACTGCGACTCCTGGTACCCACGGTATCAGTGCAGAGCCCCTGATTCCTGTTAAGAGACTTAATAATAGACTGAGCATCGTTTTCCTGGGATAGGCTGTGCTGTAAAAGCTAAAGACTCAGAGCCTGTGCATAACACATTAACTCCCGAAACCCCAGGCAGCGGGCTCCTAGAGACTACTCAGCCCACGGACAACAGAGGGACGACAAGTGCCGCTGTTTCTTGGCGCCTACGTTGGAGAAGACGACCCTTCAAGCAAGTCCTCATCAGACTGATAAGTGTTCTTTTTCTCAAGAAATCCCGCTTAATTCTGTTGCTCTGTTTGACTCCCATATTTTGCACCATTATCTTTACAGTTCATATTCTACTGTCTTCTCCATGCGAGGAGAATATTGTCCGTTAATAAATTCCCCCCAACAGTTGGTCTGTCTGTTCCGTGGTGACATACTCAACCCTGCACCCTATTACACCCCCCATAGGGTAAAATTCAGCCCCCCTCATAGGGTATAATGCACCCCCTTCGTAGAGTATAATGCAGCCCCCTTCATAGGGTATAATGCACCTCCCTCAAAGGGTATAAAGCAACCCCCTCATATGTTATAATGCAGCCTCCCTCATAGGGTATAATGTTGCCTTTTCATAGAGTATAATGCTGCCCCCCTTATAGGGTATAAAGCTGCCAAGTCACAGGGCATAATGCACCCTTCTCATAGGGTATAATGCTGCCCTCTCATAGGGTATAATGCACCCCCCTCATAGGGTATAAAGCACCCCCTTCATAGGGTATAATGCTACCCCCATAGGGTATAATGCAACCAGGACTCACTGATATATATAAATAAATATATATATATATATATATATATATATATTCAAAAAAGAGGCAGCACTCCATTTCTTCAGTGAAAAATGTGGAAGATTTAATCAACCCACTTGTCTGGGTGACGTTTCGGCTCCATCTGAGCCTTTCTCAAGCCTTTCTTCCACATTTTTCACTGAAGAAATGGAGTGCTGCCTCTTTTTTTGAATTTTTATAAACTTGGTGCAATCGTTGAACTGGTTGCCTGGGGCCTTGCACCCGAAGATACGGTAAGTAAAATTGTTGTGCTGTTCCGTTTTTTTTGCTATGTGTATATATATATATATATATATATATATATATATATATATATAAACAAAGCACAATACTCACCTCGTTCCTCCTCGTTCCCACACTGATTCCAGCTTTGCTCCGGTATCAGCAGCTGCACTGGCATCTGCCTAGCACACAGACGGCGATGAAGTGATGTCATTGCGCACCTGCTGTGTCAGAGGCAGAGGGGAATTATTCCTTTCAACTGTGTCGGCATCTGTGATGCTGATACAGTTGAATGAAGCATGCACTGGGGAAGCGCTGGCTCTGGGCCCTCCTGACTTATGGCCCCATAGCGGCTGCGTGGGCTGGGGGCCCCTGAGGGAGCAGGGGCTCTGGTCTGCAGGCCCTGATAGCGGGCAGTTCAGCCGCAGCCTGCAGCTAAAACTGTCTGCTATTAAAGTGAAATTAATTTTCACTCCTCTTCACACTCATAGGGGTGTGGGGAAGAGTGAATATTCATTTCTCTTTAGCAGGGGGCACAGGCTTTAGCCGCAGCAGCCGGCTTCTGCCTCTTGTCACCCGCTGCTGCTACACTGCCACCGAGGCCCCCATAGCAGCTGCGTATTGTGCCACTATTAGCAACACGCCACTGGCTGGGAGCCCCTGGAGCAGCGGGGGTCCCTAGGCAGCTGCTGGCCCTGTATGCCAGCAGGTGTGAGTGCCTGGGCCCACTGGAGAATCCTTCGGTTCTCAGGTGGGCCAGTCCGACCCTGCTTATTTCTCACTGCAAAAGGCAAACAAATTTATATAACTTATGCAATGTGATTTTCTGGATTTTACTTTTGATATTCTATCTCTCAATGTTAAAATTAACCTACCCTTAAAATTATAGACTGTTCATGTATTTGTCAGTGGGCAAACTTACAAAATCAGCAAGGGATCAAATACTTATTTCCCCCACTGTAACAGTACCTAGGCAATTATTCTTGCAAAAATCACTCCACTTAATTATCTCTCTGGCTGGATTATGCATAGTCAACCAGGGAAGACCCAACATAATAGGAGTAGGGAGATCTTCCATAAGGTAACAAGAAAGGAGCTGCCTTTGAAAAGCCCCTACCTGAAGGTTAAAGTTATTCACTATTAACGTAACGCTTCCCTGACCAACAGGTGCAGAGTTGCAAATATGGGGATGGACTTCGCCAACTTACTACAGCTGAGATCGTAGATCTGAGTGAACGGAGCATTCACCACTTTGGCTCCTGCCCTACTATCCAGTAGGACATATATTGTCTCAGTTTCCGTACCTATAACCTCTTCTGCAGGTAGGATAAACTGAAACACACCTTTGGAGGACATATATACGCCGAGGTAGTAATTCTCCATACAACCTGGGGTCAGAGGTTTTCCGATGGTTTCTGGTGTTTAGCTATAGATGGACAAACTCCAATAAAATGAACCTTTTTGCAACAGTAAAAGCACACCCCTCTCTTGTGGCAAACCGCAAGAGACCCATAACGGGGAGAAGACCCCCTAACTGCATAAGTTCTTCAGAGCACACAGGGACAACTTCAGTCCAAGGAAATACCAGAGGGGCTGGGGTCACCACTGGCCTATCCTGGAGGTGTCTGTCTATACATATGGCAAGAGCCATAGCAGCTTTCAACAACGCAAGAGTTTTGTACGGCGCCAATGCGTCTTTTAAATGATCAGACAAGCCGTAACTCCTAAGGGCGGGATAATTCGACTGGATGTCAGTGGCCCATCTACAGAATTCTGAACAAAAATCCTCTGCTGGTCAGTCTCCCTGCTGAATTTTATGTAGTTTAGACTCCGCAAAGGAGACTTGGTCTGGGTCATCATAAATGAGGCCAAGAGCCCCAAAATATCCATCCACCAACAAGTGACAATGAGTCGGATGGGAGTGAAAACACCCAGGATTGAGGGTCTCCTTGAAGAAGGGGACACAACAATTCCAACTCTCTGTACCTCACTCCAAGATGACTGCGGACATAGGCTGAAATAAAGTTTACAGGCTCTGTGGAACATGACAAATTTGTTCCGACCCCCGAGAACTTATCCAGCAGCGCCACTTTAGGTTCCGGTCCAGCTGTCTGTTGTGAAGAAACTTTAGACCATAGGTCTGATAGCTTTCAAGACAATCCCTGCAGCTGTCTCGCAAGGCTAACGATGGGATCGTTGTCGAGATCAAAAAATGTGGGTCCTGTGAAAATGTCAGGCTGTGTCAGTCTTTGGTAACAAAGGGGGGCCTCTAACTGTCCCTGTCTCGGGGATATTCTTGAAAGTAGAGAGGCCCAAGTCTCTGGCTTTAATATGCTCCTGTTAATGTACTAAGCTGTCCCCTACCCCTTCCCCAGGAGGTCTGGGAGAGATATGTTTGTGTATAATCATGTAAGACAAATAGGGATAACAGAAAGCAACTTACATGCAAAAATACTCATCAAAGGTAGGGAGGAATAAAGGGAAGGATAGAAATGTACAAATGGGAATAGGATAATGGAGAAACCGTATACCTAAAACAGAATACAACAATCTCCAGCAGCAACTATGAACACCATCGGCACATGAACTCCAGCCAGGATGTAAACTTTCACAAACAGGGATGCGAAGGTCTGGCTAGGTTTTATAGAGAGAGAAAATTAGCAGGTCATGAGCAGCTGTGAGATGGAGCTGCATTTCTCTAAACAGCATACAAAGAGCCGTTAACCTCTTCAGTCCCAACCCAAAGGAAACAAAGTCTATTTAATAGGAGGATCAAAACACACAGTCTAAATGGATGACCTGCGATTCACAATACTTAATGTTCACCAAACTCTAGATCTCCCTGGAGAACATGACACACTCATAATAGGAACATTTTAAAGTTTTAAAATAGTGCTTAACCAATTTCTGTTGGGGTTCTGGCACTTTTTATGGTAAGATAAAAATCATAGACTTTTCCTGTTATCAAAAATAATAAATACACTGACAGAAACCTTAAAGTTGTTGTGTGCAACAAGCCTTGAACAGATAAATAGTGAATACATAGTGTATTGATCAATATGTATGTCATGAGTACTAGATCAGTGAAGGTCCAACTCCTGATACCCCCATACATCAGCTGATTGGATGTGCCATGGTGTATGGAAATGGCACAGCTCCATACATTGTGTAGTGGCCTTTAATGATATTGAAACTCCCTCCCACAGTGCTACTCACTGCCAATACTTATCATAGGAGGAGCTTTGATAAGCTGCAACCCCTAAAATCAGCTGGTTGGGGGGTGCAACCTCGGATCCTCTAGTAGGAGGTTCTACACATGAGTGACAGCTATTTCTGTAAAGACCGTCAATCACTGAATGGAACTACCACAAAACTATAAAGCCCAGAAGGAGCAGGGATTTACATACATTATATACAGGTTAGGCTAGGTTCACATTTGTACATTTGCAGATGTATGAAGTACATGCTGAATGATTACGTTTATGTCAGAAACATATGCGAGGATGTGCTATATGTCAAATTACATCATTCTAAATTTCAACTTATCCATTTAATCAATTCAATATACATTTTTTTTTTTACAGTTTTTTTTATTCTTTATTCAACTTATTTTTAATAGTACCAGCAGGAACATTTCAATGTATTGAAACCTACATATAGGTTTCAGTACATTTTACATTGAAATTTATGAAGACAAAATCTTATACATCATTCATACTTTTTTCTTGAACCAAAAGAAATTGGTCAAATACATTTTTTTATACACCTAAAAAAATGTAACATGACATAAACTTGACAAAGTGTAGGCAAAAGAACATTTTTTTGCCCATATTAGTCTATGGATTCACTGCCATATACATCTAACTAAATACAGCAGTATGCACAATATAAATGTGAACAAAGCCTTATAATGAATCTTTTCCTAAAAATAAATATATAATTTTGCCCAACTCCTCCTGTTCTATAACTTACTACCTATTTATTGGACTATGGGCAAAGACAGACTGCCCTATAACTCGTGCGAGAATTGCGTAAACCTCTTACTGGCTGTCTGCTTTCCTGACCTGAGCTTCACAGCTGCATAGAAAGACATCACGCTGTCAAGTTCAGGTCATGAGAGGTGCCGGGCCAGTCCTTGCAGTGCGATGCGATCATCGCACAAGTTAAACTGCAGTCAGTCTCTGCTCTACATGTTCAACTTCTTGAACTTGCTGTCTTTTCCTTTTGACATTTTTATTATTAGCTGTAGCGAAAGGTGACAGATAGAAATTCTGATTTGTGTGAACCTGTTGTCGGATTCCACTAACCCATGACAATGGGTCAGGAATTCATTCAGTTGCAGAGAAATTTGATGACATGTAACATATCATGTGCAATTATTGATTGTGCTTTGGTGGAGAAATTGAAGCTGTCTTATTCTTTACTGATTATTAGCCGCATTAAGTATCATATTCTCAATAGAAGCTGTAAAGCTGTACTTAATAATTCAGCAACTAAACAAAGGGCAATGAAATGTGTAAACAGCATCATTCACCCGAGACACTTCAGTCAAATGTCTCTTATTACATATATATATATATATATATATATATATATATATATATATATATATATATATATATATATATATATATATATATATACGGTATATACATGCTATGTGTACACAGCAGCTTAAATAATTCACCAAAATCATTTTTTCTAAATGAGAAATTGGGATAAACGCAAAAAACATGCTACAGGATCTGGACATTACTTAATTACAGGAATCAGTTTGATTACTTCACTTTAATTCTCTGATTAATGTTTTTACATCAGACCTGCCAGGAAAATTATCTAAACGTGAATTAATAGTGTCAATTAAAAAATGAAGAAAGCTAATAATAATTAATGCACTTAAAGGGTTTGTTATCACTAGTGGTGAGCGATACCTTCCGATATTTGGAAATATCGGTATCGGATTGGATCTGCCGATATCCAAAAAATATCGGATATCGCCGATACCGATACCCAATACCAATGCAAGTCAATGGGACAAAAATATCGGAATTAAAATAAACCCGTTCTTTCCTTGTAGGTTAACTCTACATGAAGGAAAACAACTAAGAATAATTTAGGATGTATTGGGGGAGGTGGAGGAGACATTAAAGGCATAGAGGTTTAGCCCAATCAAATGGAATAGCAGGAATTAATTTTTTTTTTAAGACGTTCGGAGTTACAAAGATATTGACTATGTTAAGATTTTTTATATTTTGGCAGATATTTATGTTTCACTACTTCCATGCTATTCACCTTCTTTTTTACTTCTCCCAAACTTTCTTCTTCATCATCCTCAGCAGCAGCATCTTTTTCATCAACTTCTTCTTCACCTTATTCATCTTCTTCTTCTTCACCTTCTTGCTATTATTCTTTTTTTTTACATTCTTCATATTCTTCTTATTCAACTATTATTCTTCTTCATATTCTACTTCTTCATCTTCTTCATATTCTTCTTCTTCATCATATTCTTATTTGTGACAGGCATTCCTGTAGTTGTTATCTATAAAAGTTTGAAGATTACACCTTCCGTTCTGCCTGTCACAAAAGATTTACAACAGTATTTGTCCGCGTTCAGTTTGGCCTGCAGCAGCAGGTTTTTTCCAGGGGCACCACGAGGAGGAATGGACTCACCCCCATACACTGCTTAGTCTTCTTCTGCTTATAATTTAGATAATATCTTTTGCTCTGATTTTTAGTCTTATGCTTAATGTTCTTCTGCTTTTTGTTCTGCAGCTTCTTGTTCTTCTGCTTCTTGGTCTTCTTCGGGGTGGTCTTCAGGGTCGTCATCTCCAGGGTCGTCGTCTCCAGGGTCGTCGTCTCTGGGGTCGTTGTCTTCTTCGGGGAGGTCTTGTCATGTCGGACGCTGTTCAGACCAGGTCGTCCGACAGACAGCGGTAATTCCGCTTTAGTCCACTATGCGCTCATTGGCGTCGGCTAGATTTTATCTAGCTGGTCCGGGGTTAATTTACCTGGTGCTTGGATTGGAAGCTGGGCCATGCCCACTGCCTTTAAATAGTTCTCCTGAACATTGGGCGTCGCCGATTATAGCTTCTGTCTTGTGCGTGGTTATCTCGGTCTGGAGTGGTGAGCTAAGTAGTTGGAGTATCGTTGCTGGTGGTGTATTTCCCTTTGTCTTGTTTTCTCCTTCCCATATTTGTATTTGTTTTGCCCTTTGCATTTATAGTGTATTCCTGAGTGACTGCGGCGTGGTGCTTATTTTTCCGTTATCCTTGTCTGTTCTAACTGTGGGTATTGGAGTGTGGTCTCTTCACTGGTGGGGGGTGGTGGTTTCAGCCTAGGGTTGAAACAGGAGATAGGGTGAGGGTGGAGGCCCAGACATGCACACCATCAGTGTAAACTCTGGGAGAGGGTCAGTCAGGGTTTCCCTAGTCTGAGGGAAATCGCAGGGGCCCGGGTTATTAGCTCTTTCCTACCTAGGTCTCCCGTGACATTATAATCGGCCAACATTATTTCCATGGATCCCATGATTTCCATAACCCGCCAGTTGGAGGCGCTGTCCCTTCAGGTCACTGAGTTGAGGGGGGCAGTGCAGCAACAGGGACTAGCAGTATCTAATGTGCAAGCCGGAGTTACAGGTAAAATTGCTGAGCCTAAGTTTCCTTTGCCTGAAAAGTTTGCTGGGGAACGCAGTAAATTTGTTTCTTTTCATGAAGCTTGCAAACTGTATTTCCGTATGCGCCCAATCTCCTCCGGTAATGAGGCTCAGCGTGTGGGCCTGGTGTTGTCATTATTAAGCGGGGATCCCCAAGCAGGGGCGTTTTCTTTGCCATCTGATTCTGCTACATTTAACTCAGTGGAGCGTTTTTTTCCTGCTCTCGGACACATTTACGACGATCCGGACAGAATGGCTCTAGCAGAATCTAAGATACGCACTATTCGCCAGGGGGAGCGTGTTGCAGAGGAGTACTGTTCTGAATTTCGCCGCTGGGCGGTCGACACACAGTGGAATGATCCCGCGCTGCGGAGTCACTTTATTCATGGAGTTTCTGATAGGGTTAAAAAAGCCCTCCTGATGTACGAGACTCCTGCTTCACTAGATTCCGCTATGAGTCTTGTTGTCCACATTGATCGCCGTTTGCGTCAGGGGGATCATGAGACGCCGCCTGTGGGAGAAGGTTTAGGTTCACGTGAGGTTGCTGCAGGTGAGCCCACGGAACCTATGCAAATCGCAGGGGTATCACATGTTAAGCATCGAGCCCCTGTACTCAGGAAGCAGGGAGCCTGTTTTTAATGCGGTAAAACTGGTTATTTTATTAATATCTGTCCTCTGCTGTCAAAGAAAAATGCAACGGCGGAAAACTTCTAAGCTCAGAGGGTGTGGAGGAGTCCAATCTGAGCTTATGTATATCCTCCATGATGGTTTCTCAGTGCATGCTCCCTGCCAAAGTTGTTGTCGCTGGCAGAGAGCTGCCAATCACTGTTTTTGTGGATAGTGGTTCTGCCACAAATCTCATTGATGAGGAGTTTGCGCGCACTGCTGGTTTTAGGATCGAAAAACTGCCTCATCCTATCCGTGTGGTCACCATCAATTCAGCTCCTCTCCCATAGGGGGAGATTACTGAGTTTGTGGCTGAGGTTAAACTCCACATTGGGGTTCTTCATTTCGAGCAGGTTACATGTAAGGTGCTCAAGAGTCTTCCGGCACAATTGGTTCTGGGTTTTCCATGGTTGTCTACACACAACCCGGTTATTGACTGGAAAACTCAGGACATAATTCAGTGGAGTGATTTCTGTCAGAAGAATTGCTTGGCCACATGTGTTTCTGCTGTGACTTCAAGCATTCCTGAGTCACTTCTGGATTTTGTGGATGTGTTCTCTGAGAAGGGTTGTTCAGAGTTGCCACCACATCGCTCCTATGACTGTACTATCAGGTTTAAACCAGGGGCCAAATTGCCTAAAGCAAGGATGTTTAACATCTCCGGTCCGGAGAGACAAGTGCTAAAGGATTACATTGCTGAAAGTTTGAGCAAAGGGCACATCAGGCCTTCATCCTCACCAGTGGCAGCAGGGTTCTTCTTCGTTAAGAAGAAAGATGGTGGACTACGGCCGTGTCTGGATTTCAGGGAGTTAAACCAGATTACGGTTCGTGATCCATACCTTATGCCATTGATACCGGATTTGTTCAACCAGGTGGCAGGTGCTAAGTGGTTTACCAAGCTTGACCTCAGGGGGGCGTACAACCTCATAAGAGTCCGTCAAGGTGATGAGTGGAAGACGGCTTTTAATACCCCTGAGGGTAATTTTGAAAATTTGGTTATGCCATTTGGGTTGACTAACGCACCTGCAGTGTTCCAACATTTCATAAATGATGTGTTCTCGCATGTTTTGGGGAAATTCGTTATTGTGTACCTAGATGACATCCTCATATATTCTTGCGACCGTGATACTCATTTAGATCATGTCAGGCAGGTGTTACAGCTTCTCAGAGAGAATAAGCTATATGCAAAACTGGAGAAATGTGTATTTTCGGTACAGGAGTTGCACGCCGCTAAGGTGCAAGCGGTGTTGCATTGGGAATGGCCTGATAACCTAAAAGCACTTCAGCGGTTCCTTGGGTTTACTAACTACTATAGGAAGTTTATCAAGGATTTTTCTATCATTGCTAAACCGCTAACTGACATGACTAAAAAGGGTACCAATTTCTCCGTTTGGCCTGAGGCTGCTGTGTGCGCATTTGAATCTCTTAAGAACAGGTTTGTTTCGGCTCCCATTCTTGTGCAGCCAGATGTATCGAAACCTTTTGTTGTAGAAGTCGATGCGTCTGAGGTTGGTGTGGGGGCAGTGCTGTCACAAGGCTCATCCTTGAGCGGTTTGCGTCCATGCGCCTATTTTTCCAAGAAACTGTCGCCCGCCGAACTTAACTACGATATCGGCAACAGAGAGTTGTTGGCAATCAAATTGGCCTTTGAGGAATGGCGACACTTCATGGAGGGGTCGGTTCATCAGGTTACTGTTATTACCGACCATAAGAATTTGCTTTATTTGGAGTCTGCCAAGCGTCTGTCTCCCAGGCAGGCTCGCTGGGCATTGTTTTTCATGCGGTTCAACTTTGTTGTCACTTACAGACCTGGTTCTAAAAACACTAAGGCGGATGCTCTGTCCAGGTGTTTTCCGGGGGGAGAACCTCGGGAAGATCCAGTACAAATCCTCCAAAAGGGTGTTGTGGTTTCGTCTCTCACTACCGAGGTTGAGGCTGAGATTGCCGAGGCCCAGGAGGAGGTACCATCTGAGCTTCCCGTAAACAAAACGTTTGTACCGCTTCATCTCCGCTTAAAGGTTTTGGCGGAGCATCATGATGCTGTCCTGGCTGGCCATCCAGGGGTTAGGGGTACCTTGGAGTTGGTGTCACGTCGGTTTTGGTGGCCCAAGATCCCACTGGATGTGGTCTCATACGTGTCAGCTTGCACCACGTGCGCTAGGACTAAGACACCCCGCTCCTGTCTTGTTGGCACTCTACTTCCTCTCGAGGTACCTAGTAAGCCATGGACGGAAATCTCCATGGATTTTATCACTGACTTGCCCTCCTCAGCTGGGAACACGGTCATCTTGGTGATTGTTGATTGGTTCTCAAAAATGTCGCACTTTGTGTCTTTGCCTTCGTTGCCTAATGCTAAGACTCTGGCTCAGGTATTTGTGCAGGAGGTGGTCAGACTTCATGTGGTTCCGTCTGACATCGTTTCTGATAGGGGGTCTCAGTTTGTGGCAAAATTTTGGAAAGCATTTTGTTCACGGCTGGGGATCAAGTTGTCTCATTCTTCGGCGTTTCATCCTCAGTCAAATGGTCAGACCGAGGGTATGAACCAAAATTTGGAACAGTACTTACGATGCTTTGTTTCGGATAACCAGGAGGAGTGGTCGAAGTTCCTTCCTTTGGCTGAGTTTGCCATCAATAATCACCACCAGGAGTTATCTGGGGAGTCTCCGTTTTTTTGTGTTTACGGGCTTCATCCTCAATTTTGTACTTTGAGTCAGGGGGGCTCTTCCGGTGTCCCGGAGGAAGACCAGTTAGGAGCACAATTATCATCAGTCTGGAGGAAAGTTAAACAGCGCCTGTTGAGTGTGGGTGCTAGGTGCAAACGTGTGGCTGACAGTAGGCGTGTGCCAGGTCTGGACCTGAGTGTGGATGACTGGGTGTGGTTATCCACAAAAAACATAAGACTCAAAATACCATCCCTTAAATTGGGTCCACAGTTTATTGGTCCATTTAGGGTCGCCGCTGTCATTAACCCAGTAGCGTACCGGTTGGAGCTTCCTACGGTGTATAAAATAGACAACGTGTTCCACAGAAAGAAGGTTGTGGGTCTTGTGGACGCAACACCAATGCCTTCTCCAGTCTTGGTGGATGGTAATTTGGAATTTGAAGTGGTTGACTCTCGTGTAGTGCGCCGCACTTTACAGTACTTGGTACACTGGCGTGGTTATGGGCCTGAGGAGAGGTCCTGGGTACCAGCCTCGGACGTTCATGCGGATCGGCTGGTCAGGTTGTTTCACCGCCTCCATCCGGACAAGCCGGGTCCTATAAGCCGTGAGGGCCCTAGGGTCCCTCGTAGAAGGCGGGGTACTGTCATGTCGGATGCTGTTCAGACCAGGTCGTCCGACAGACAGCGGTAATTCCGCTTTTGTCCACTATGTGCTCATTGGCGTCAACTAGATTTTATCTAGCTGGTCCGGGGTTAATTTACCTGGTGCTCGGATTGGAAGCTGGGCCATGCCTACTGCCTTTAAATAGTTCTTCTGAACATTGGGCGTCGCCGATTATAGCTTCTGTCTTGTGCGTGGTTATCTCGGTCTGGAGTGGTGAGCTAAGTAGTTGGAGTATCGTTGCTGGTGGTCTATTTCCCTTTGTCTTATTTTCTCCTTCCCATATTTGTATTTGTTTTGCCCTTTGCATTTATAGTGTATTCCTGAGTGACTGCGGCATGGTGCTTATTTTTCCGTTATCCTTGTCTGTGCTAACTGTGGGTATTGGAGTGTGGTCTCTTCACTGGTGGGGAGGTGGTGGTTTCAGCCTAGGGTTGAAACAGGAGATAGGGCGAGGGTGGAGGCCCAGACATGCACACCATCAGTGTAAACTCTGGGAGAGGGTCAGTCAGGGTTTCCCTAGTCTGAGGGAAATCGCAGGGGCCCGGGTTATTAGCTCCTTCCTACCCAGGTCTCCCGTGACAGGTCTTCAGGGTCGTCGCCTCCGGGGTCGTCGTCTCCGGGGTCGTCGTCTTCTTCGGGGTGGTCTTCAGGGTCGTCGTCAGGGAGATCCAGAGTGATTAGCAAAAACCATTTCCAAAAGCTCGAACTTGGAAATGTAGCAGAAGGTACAATAAGGCTGAGGAACTGCTGAGAACCAGCTGACTGTACTGGAACCCGGATGGCTACCTGAAGGTACAAGAGCCAATGGAACTACCGAGGACCAGCTCACGGTACTGTAACCCGGTTACTAAGCAGGCGGTACCCATGCAAGAAAGCACTACCAAGGACCACCAGACGTTGGTGGAACTCAGATACCGAGAAGGAGGCACCTAAGCCAAAGGCTCTGCCTGGAACCAGCTGATGGTACTGGAACCAGGAAGGGGGGCAGAAGGTACAAGAGCCAAAGACACTGCCGAGAACCAGCTGACGGTACTGGAACCCGGATGGGTAGCAGAAAGTACAAGAGCCAATGGAACTACCGAGGACCAGCTGACGGTACTGGAACCCGGTTACTAAGCAGGGGGTACCCGTGCCAGAAAGCACTACCAAGGACCACCAGACATTGGTGGAACTCAGATACCAAGAAGGAGGCACCTAAGCCAAAGGCTCTGCCTGGAACCAGCTGACGGTAGTGGAACCAGGATGGGGAGCAGAAGGTACAAAAGCAAAAGACACTGCCGAGAACCAGCTGACGGTACTGGAACCCGGATGGGTAGCAGAAGGTACAAGAGGCAATGGAACTACCGAGGACCAGCTGATGGTACTGGAACCCGGTTACTAAGCAGGGTGTACCCGTGCCAGAAAGCACTACCAAGGACCACCAGACATTGGTGGAACTCAGATACCGAGAAGGAGGCACCTAAGCCAAAGGCTCTGCCTGGAACCAGCTGACAGTACTGGAACCAGGGGGACCTATTCACGATTGTCTTCCAAAGAACCAGCTAATGGTGCTGGAACTCAGATAGGTAGCAGAAGGTCCACATGAAAAAAAAAATTGCTAGGCCGCGAGCCGGCTGGAGTTACCAAAAACCCACTGTCCTACAGGGGGAGCTTGTCCTATTGGCACTACAGAACCAGCCTTGATTGCCAGTTCCCGCAGCCCACATAGGAAGCACCTAAACTGCAGGCACCATAGAGTTGGCTAACCCAACCGCAACCTGACAGTACAATAAATTGGAGGCAAAGTGACCAAGACACTACCCGGAAACAGCTGGCGTGCTGGAACCAGGCTGGGCAGGAGGGAGTACCCGTGCCATAGACACTTCTGAGCAGCAACTGGCGGTGTTGGAGCCCAGGGATTACAGGAGAAAAAGAGTGTAGGATGAGGCCTAATTGGAGCAAGTTGAAAGGGAACCTGTATCCACCCCAGGTGTTTGTAACTAATAGAGCCACCTTGTGCAGCACTAATGCTGCACAAGGAAAAGGTGGCTCTTTTAGTTATGCTCCTTGCACATGCTGAAGTAAACACTTATAAAATGTGCCCCCTCATACTATGAGACCGTCCTGGAGGCGGGACTTTCCTTCTTAATGAGATTCAGCACAGCCGTCATTCATACCCCCTTGGCGCCGGGCGCCTCCTCCTCAGCGTTGTTTGAATCTGTCCCGAGCCTGCGCTGTTATGTTATCCCTTGGGCATGCGCAGTTAGTGCTGCCCGTCTTCTGACATCATTTGTTGTCAGGCTGACTGCGCCTGTGTGGCCGCGCTGCCCGAGATCTCGCCCCGCAGTGTCTTCTGATTTATTCACACTGCGGGGCTGGGATTCATGGGCATGCGCAGTGCATATCTTCGCCTCTCACTCATCTCCCTCTGCCTTCTTCAGACTGTGCAGCGTCAGCTGATCCCTAATCACCGTGGCATGTGCTTAGAGATCAGCTGACGCCGCACAGTCTGAAGAAGGCGGAAGGAGATGAGTGAAAGGCGAAGATATGCACTGTGCATGCCCATGAATTCCAGCCCCACAGTGTGAATAAATCAGAAGACACTGCGGGGTGGGATCGAGGGGCAGCGCGGCTGCACAGGTGCAGTCAGCCTGACATCAAATGATGTCAGAAGATGGACAGCACTAACTGTGCATGGCCAAGGGATAACATAACAGCGCAGGCTCTGGGACAGATTCAAACAATGCTCAGGAGGCGGCGCACAGTGCCAAGGGTGTATGAATGACAGCTGTGCCACGTCTGATTAGGAAGGAAAGTCCCGCCTCCGCGACTTTCACGGTATGAGGGTGCACATTTTATAAGTGTTTAGTTCAGCGTGTGCAAGGAGCATAACAAAAAGACCACCTTGTCCAAATGCAGCATTAGTGCTGCACAAGGTGGCCATTTTATTTACAAATGCATGGGGGGGACAGGTTCCCTTTAATATCTGTAGTAGTGTGAGTGTGGAGGGAGCAGGAGAAATTGCCGAATACACAGCAGGGGATAAGCTGACGTTACTGAACCCCAATAACACAGCAGCAAGTGTTGACTGTGCAGACAGCACTTCTGAGCAGCAACTGGCGGTGTTGGAGCCCACGTTCAATTCTATAAACAATGTGGAGAAATTGCCGCACACACAGCAGGGGAGCAGCTGGCGTTACTGAACCCCAATAACAGAGGAGCAACTGTTGACTGTGCAGATGGCACTTCCGAGCAGCAACTGGCGGTGTTGGAGCCCATGGTCAATGCTAGAAGCAGAGTGTAGGCCGAGGCCTAATTGGAGCAAGTTTAATATCTGTTGTAGTCTTAGTGTGGAGGGAGCAGGAGAAATTGCCACACACACAGCAGGGGAGCAGCTGGCGTTACTGAACCCCAATAACAGAGGAGCAACTGTTGACTGTGTAGAAGGCACTTCCGAGCAGCAACTGGTGCTGTTGGAGCCCAGGGTCAATGCTAGAAGCAGAGTGTAGGCCGAGGCCTAATTGGAGCAAGTTTATTATCTGTTGTAGTCTTAGTGTGGAGGGAGCAGGAGAAATTGCCGCACACACAGCAGGGGAGCAGCTGGCGTTACTGAACCCTGATAACAGAGGAGCAACTGTTGACTGTGCAGACAGCACTTCCGAGCAGCAACTGGCGGTGTTGGAGCCCAGGTTCAATGCTAGAAGCAGAGTGTAGGCCGAGGCCTAATTGGAGCAAGTTTAATATCTGTTGTAGTCTTAGTGTGGAGGGAGCAGGAGAAATTGCCGCACACACAGCAGGGGAGCAGCTGGCTTTACTGAACCCCAACAACAGAGGAGCAACTGTTGACTGTGCAGATGGCACTTCCGAGCAGCAACTGGCGGTGTTGGAGCCCTGGGTCAATGCTAGAAGCAGAGTGTAGGCCGAGGCCTAATTGGAGCAAGTTTAATATCTGATGTAATGTGAATGTGAAGGGAGCAGGAGGCATTGCCGGACACACAGCAGGGGAGCAGCTGCCGTTGCTGAACCCCACTAACACAGGAGCTAGTGTTTTTCTCTGTGCAGACGGCACTTCCGAGCAGCAACTGGTGGTGTTGGAACCCAGGGTCAATCAGGGTGTAGGCCGAGGCCTAATTGGAGCAAGTTTAACATCTGATGTAATTTGACTGTGGAGGTAGCAGGAGCAATTGCCGGACACACAGCAGGGGAGCAGCTGATGTTACTGAACCCCACTAACACAGGGGCTAGTGTTTTTCTCTGTGCAGATGGCACTTCCGAGCAGCAACTGGCGGTGTTGGGGCCCAGGGTCAATCAGGGTGTAGGCCGAGGCCTAATTGGAGCAAGTTTAATATCTGATGTAATGTGAATGTGGAGGGAGCAGGAGACATTGCCAGACACACAGCAGGGGAGCAGCTGATGTTGCTGAATCCCACTAACACAGGAGCTAGTGTTTTTCTCTGTGCATACGGCACTTCCGAGCAGCAACTGGTGGTGTTGAAGCCCACGGTCAATCAGGGTTTAGGCCGAGGCCTAATTGGAGCAAGTTTAATATCTGATGTAAAGTGAATGTGGAAGGAGCAGGAGACATTGCCAGACACACAGCAGGGGAGCAGCTGACGTTACTGAACCCCAATAACACGGCAGCAAGTGTTGACTGTGCAGACGGCACTTCTGAGCAGCAACTGTTGGTGTTGGAGCCTAGGGATTACAGGAGAAACAGAGTGTATGCCGAGGCCTAATTGGAGCAAGTTTCAAATCTGTAGTAGTGTGAGTGTGGAGGTACCAGGAGCAATTGCCGGATACACAGCTGGGGATCATCTGACGTTACTGAACCCCAATAACAGAGGAGCAACTGTTGACTGTGAAGACA
This sequence comes from Ranitomeya variabilis, assembly GCF_051348905.1. Taxonomy (NCBI): domain Eukaryota; kingdom Metazoa; phylum Chordata; class Amphibia; order Anura; family Dendrobatidae; genus Ranitomeya; species Ranitomeya variabilis. The sequence continues at coordinate 352,871,248 of NC_135237.1, read as the reverse complement.
GCACTTCCGAGCAGCAACTGGTGGACTTGGAGCCCAGGGATTACAGGAGAAACAGAGTGTAGGCCGAGTGTTGTGAATTCCGTTCTTGGGCTCCATCCTGTGGTCATGAATGGTATTTTTGGGAGTTCTGCTCTTGGGCTCCCTCTGGTGGTTTCAAGTGGAACTTAGCAGCTGCTTTCACTAATCGGTGCCCTGGCCTTGTTATTTAACTGGACTTTAGGCTGTAGTGGATGCCAGCTGTCAATGTTCTCCTGTGGATTCAGTCCTTTTCTGGAAGTTCTCTGTTGGCCAGTCCATTTCAGCTCAAGATAAGTTCTGCTAGTTTTTGGGTGTTTCCCTGCTTATGACCTTCTGTTCAGTTTATGTTATGTCTCTTTTGTCCAGCTTGTCATTATGAAATATTCATGTTGGAAGCTCTGGGGTTGCAGATTTGCCCCTCCACACCGTGAGTCGGTGTGGGGGTTATTTTTGTAAACTCTGCGTGGACATTTAGTTTTTATACTGACCGCACAGTAGCCTTTTCTATCTCTGTCTATTTAGATAGTATTGGCCTCCTTGCTAAAATTCTAGTTTCATTTCTGAGTTTGTCATTTCCCTCTCCACTCACCGTCAATATATGTGGGGGCTATCTTTCCTTTGGGGGTTTCTCTGAAGCCAGATAGTTTTCCGTTTCCATCTTCAGGGGTAGCTAGTTCTTAGGCTGTGAAGAGGCGTCTAGGCAGAGATAGGAACGCTCCACGGCTATTTCTAGTGTTGGTGTTAGGAGTAGGGATTGCGGTCAGTAAAGCTACCACCTCCTCAGAGCTAGTTCATTATTTGTTTTTCCAACCAGGTGATTTCAGTGCTGCTCCGTAATCACTAGGTCATATCAGTGATTTCTGTCTGTGGAGCTGCCACCTCCTCTGAGCTTGTTCATGATTGGTTTTACCCACCAGGTCATCTCAGTACCGCTCCGTAACCACCAGGTCATAACAGCCGAGGCCTAATTGGAGCAAGTTTCAAATCTGTAGTAGTGTGAGTGTGGAGGTAGCAGGAGCAATTGCCGGATACACAGCTGGGGATCAGCTGACGTTACTAAAACCCAATAACACTGGAGCAGGTGTTGACTGTGCAGACAGCACTTCCGAGCAGCAACTGGCGGTGTTGGAGCCCAGGGAATCTGTTATGGTTCTCAATGGCAAGAGAACATAGCCCAGCAAACATACGAACTAGCTCTTGGAAGGATGGAAACTAAACTGACCATGAACTAAACCTGCCGCACAACTAACAGTAGCCGGGTAGCGTAGCCTGCGTTTTATCCCTAGACGCCCAGCGCCGGCCGGAGGACTAACTAATCCTGGCAGAGGAAAATATAGTCCTGGCTCACCTCTAGAGAAATTTCCCCGAAAGGCAGACAGAGGCCCCCACAAATATTGGCGGTGATTTTAGATGAAATGACAAACGTAGTATGAAAATAGGTTTAGCAAAATTGAGGTCCGCTTACTAGATAGCAGGAAGACAGAAAGGGCACTTTCATGGTCAGCTGAAAACCCAATCAAAATACCATCCTGAAATTACTTTAAGACTCTAGTATTAACTCATAACATCAGAGTGGCAATTTCAGATCACAAGAGCTTTCCAGACACAGAAACGAAACTACAGCTGTGAACTGGAACAAAATGCAAAAACAAACAAGGACTAAGTCCAACTTAGCTGGGAGTTGTCTAGCAGCAGGAACATGCACAGAAAGGCTTCTGATTACAATGTTGACCGGCATGGAAGTGACAGAGGAGCAAGGCTAAATAGCGACTCCCACATCCTGATGGAAACAGGTGAACAGAAAGGATGATGCACACCAGTTCAATTCCACCAGTGGCCACCGGGGGAGCCCAAAATCCAATTTCACAACAGTACCCCCCCCTCAAGGAGGGGGCACCGAACCCTCACCAGAACCACCAGGGCGATCAGGATGAGCCCTATGAAAGGCACGGACCAAATCGGAGGCATGAACATCAGAGGCAGTCACCCAAGAATTATCCTCCTGACCGTATCCCTTCCATTTGACCAGATACTGGAGTTTCCGTCTGGAAACACGGGAGTCCAAGATTTTTTCCACAACGTACTCCAACTCGCCCTCAACCAACACCGGAGCAGGAGGCTCAACGGAAGGCACAACCGGTACCTCATACCTGCGCAATAATGACCGATGAAAAACATTATGAATAGAAAAAGATGCAGGGAGGTCCAAACGGAAGGACACAGGGTTAAGAATCTCCAATATCTTGTACGGGCCGATGAACCGAGGCTTAAACTTGGGAGAAGAAACCCTCATAGGGACAAAACGAGAAGACAACCACACCAAGTCCCCAACACAAAGCCGAGGACCAACCCGACGCCGGCGGTTGGCAAAAAGCTGAGTCTTCTCCTGGGACAACTTCAAATTGTCCACTACCTGCCCCCAAATCTGATGCAACCTCTCCACCACAGCATCCACTCCAGGACAATCCGAAGATTCCACCTGACCAGAAGAAAATCGAGGATGAAACCCCGAATTACAGAAAAAGGGAGACACCAAGGTGGCAGAACTGGCCCGATTATTGAGGGCAAACTCCGCTAAAGGCAAAAAAGCAACCCAATCATCCTGATCTGCAGACACAAAACACCTCAAATATGTCTCCAAGGTCTGATTCGTCCGCTCGGTCTGGCCATTAGTCTGAGGATGGAAAGCAGACGAGAAAGACAAATCTATGCCCATCCTAGCACAGAATGCTCGCCAAAATCTAGACACGAATTGGGTACCTCTGTCAGAAACGATATTCTCCGGAATACCATGCAAACGGACCACATTTTGAAAAAACAGAGGAACCAACTCGGAAGAAGAAGGCAACTTAGGCAGGGGAACCAAATGGACCATCTTAGAGAAACGATCACACACCACCCAGATGACAGACATCTTCTGAGAAACAGGAAGATCCGAAATAAAATCCATCGAGATGTGCGTCCAGGGCCTCTTCGGGATAGGCAAGGGCAACAACAATCCACTAGCCCGAGAACAACAAGGCTTGGCCCGAGCACAAACTTCACAAGACTGCACGAAGCCTCGCACATCTCGAGACAGGGAAGGCCACCAGAAGGACCTTGCCACCAAATCCCTGGTACCAAAGATTCCAGGATGACCTGCCAACGCAGAAGAATGAACCTCAGAAATGACTTTACTGGTCCAATCATCAGGAACAAACAGTCTACAAGGTGGGCAACGATCAGGTCTATCCGCCTGAAACTCCTGCAAGGCCCGCCGCAGGTCTGGAGAAACGGCAGACAATATCACTCCATCCTTAAGGATACCTGTAGGTTCAGAATTACCAGGGGAGTCAGGCTCAAAACTCCTAGAAAGGGCATCCGCCTTAACATTCTTAGAACCCGGCAGGTAGGACACCACAAAATTAAACCGAGAGAAAAACAACGACCAGCGCGCCTGTCTAGGATTCAGGCGTCTGGCGGACTCAAGATAAATTAGATTTTTGTGGTCAGTCAATACCACCACCTGATGTCTAGCCCCCTCAAGCCAATGACGCCACTCCTCAAAAGCCCACTTCATGGCCAAAAGCTCCCGATTCCCAACATCATAATTCCGCTCGGCGGGCGAAAATTTACGCGAGAAAAAAGCACAAGGTCTCATCACGGAGCAATCGGAACTTCTCTGCGACAAAACCGCCCCAGCTCCGATTTCAGAAGCGTCAACCTCAACCTGAAAAGGAAGAGCAACATCAGGCTGACGCAACACAGGGGCGGAAGAAAAGCGGCGCTTAAGCTCCCGAAAGGCCTCCACAGCAGCAGGGGACCAATCAGCAACATCAGCACCCTTCTTAGTCAAATCAGTCAATGGTTTAACAACATCAGAAAAACCAGCAATAAATCGACAATAAAAGTTAGCAAAGCCCAAAAATTTCTGAAGACTCTTAAGAGAAGAGGGTTGCGTCCAATCACAAATAGCCTGAACCTTGACAGGATCCATCTCGATGGAAGAGGGGGAAAAAATATATCCCAAAAAGGAAATCTTTTGAACCCCAAAAACGCACTTAGAACCCTTCACACACAAGGAATTAGACCGCAAAACCTGAAAAACCCTCCGGACCTGCTGGACATGAGAGTCCCAGTCATCCGAAAAAATCAAAATATCATCCAGATACACAATCATAAATTTATCCAAATAATCACGGAAAATGTCATGCATAAAGGACTGAAAGACTGAAGGGGCATTTGAAAGACCAAAAGGCATCACCAAATACTCAAAGTGGCCCTCGGGCGTATTAAATGCGGTTTTCCACTCATCCCCCTGCTTAATTCGCACCAAATTATACGCCCCACGAAGATCTATCTTAGAGAACCACTTGGCCCCCTTTATGCGAGCAAACAAATCAGTCAGCAGTGGCAACGGATATTGATATTTAACCGTGATTTTATTCAAAAGCCGATAATCAATGCATGGCCTCAAAGAGCCATCTTTCTTAGCCACAAAGAAAAAACCGGCTCCTAAAGGAGATGACGAAGGACGAATATGTCCCTTTTCCAAGGACTCCTTTATATATTCTCGCATAGCAGCATGTTCAGGCACAGACAGATTAAATAAACGACCCTTAGGGTATTTACTACCCGGAATCAAATCTATGGCACAATCGCACTCCCGGTGCGGAGGTAATGAACCAAGCTTAGGTTCTTCAAAAACGTCACGATATTCAGTCAAGAATTCAGGAATCTCAGAGGGAATAGATGATGAAATGGAAACCACAGGTACGTCCCCATGCGTCCCCTTACATCCCCAGCTTAACACAGACATAGCTTTCCAGTCAAGGACTGGGTTATGAGATTGCAGCCATGGCAATCCAAGCACCAACACATCATGTAGGTTATACAGCACAAGAAAGCGAATAATCTCCTGGTGATCCGGATTAATCCGCATAGTTACTTGTGTCCAGTATTGTGGTTTATTGCTAGCCAATGGGGTGGAGTCAATCCCCTTCAGGGGTATAGGAGTTTCAAGAGGCTCCAAATCATACCCACAGCGTTTGGCAAAGGACCAATCCATAAGACTCAAAGCGGCGCCAGAGTCGACATAGGCATCCGCGGTAATAGATGATAAAGAACAAATCAGGGTCACAGATAGAATAAACTTAGACTGTAAAGTGCCAATTGAAACAGACTTATCAAGCTTCTTAGTACGCTTAGAGCATGCTGATATAACATGAGTTGAATCACCGCAATAGAAGCACAACCCATTTTTTCGTCTAAAATTCTGCCGTTCACTTCTGGACAGAATTCTATCACATTGCACATTCTCTGGCGTCTTCTCAGTAGACACCGCCAAATGGTGCACAGGTTTGCGCTCCCGCAGACGCCTATCGATCTGGATAGCCATTGTCATGGACTCATTCAGACCCGCAGGCACAGGGAACCCCACCATAACATCCTTAATGGCATCAGAGAGACCCTCTCTGAAATTCGCCGCCAGGGCGCACTCATTCCACTGAGTAAGCACCGCCCATTTACGGAATTTCTGGCAGTATATTTCAGCTTCGTCTTGCCCCTGAGATAGGGACATCAAGGCCTTTTCCGCCTGAAGTTCTAACTGAGGTTCCTCATAAAGCAACCCCAAGGCCAGAAAAAACGCATCCACATTGAGCAACGCAGGATCCCCTGGAGCCAATGCAAAAGCCCAATCCTGAGGGTCGCCCCGGAGCAAAGAAATCACAATCCTGACCTGCTGAGCAGGATCTCCAGCAGAGCGAGATTTCAGGGACAAAAACAACTTGCAATTATTTTTGAAATTTTGAAAGCAAGATCTATTCCCCGAGAAAAATTCAGGCAAAGGAATTCTAGGTTCAGATATAGGAACATGAACAACAAAATCTTGTAAGTTTTGAACTTTCGTGGTGAGATTATTCAAACCTGCAGCTAAACTCTGAATATCCATTTTAAACAGGTGAACACAGAGCCATTCCAGGATTAGAAGGAGAGAGAGAGAGAAAGGCTGCAATATAGGCAGACTTGCAAGAGATTCAATTACAAGCACACTCAGAACTGAGAAAAAAAAAAAAAAAAAAAAATCTTCAGCAGACTTCTCTTTTCTCTCCTTTCTCTGTCAATTAATTTAACCCTTTTGGGCCGGTCAAACTGTTATGGTTCTCAATGGCAAGAGAACATAGCCCAGCAAACATACGAACTAGCTCTTGGAAGGATGGAAACTAAACTGACCATGAACTAAACCTGCCGCACAACTAACAGTAGCCGGGTAGCGTAGCCTGCGTTTTATCCCTAGACGCCCAGCGCCGGCCGGAGGACTAACTAATCCTGGCAGAGGAAAATATAGTCCTGGCTCACCTCTAGAGAAATTTCCCCGAAAGGCAGACAGAGGCCCCCACAAATATTGGCGGTGATTTTAGATGAAATGACAAACGTAGTATGAAAATAGGTTTAGCAAAATTGAGGTCCGCTTACTAGATAGCAGGAAGACAGAAAGGGCACTTTCATGGTCAGCTGAAAACCCTATCAAAATACCATCCTGAAATTACTTTAAGACTCTAGTATTAACTCATAACATCAGAGTGGCAATTTCAGATCACAAGAGCTTTCCAGACACAGAAACGAAACTACAGCTGTGAACTGGAACAAAATGCAAAAACAAACAAGGACTAAGTCCAACTTAGCTGGGAGTTGTCTAGCAGCAGGAACATGCACAGAAAGGCTTCTGATTACAATGTTGACCGGCATGGAAGTGACAGAGGAGCAAGGCTAAATAGCGACTCCCACATCCTGATGGAAACAGGTGAACAGAAAGGATGATGCACACCAGTTCAATTCCACCAGTGGCCACCGGGGGAGCCCAAAATCCAATTTCACAACAGGAATCCAAGAGAAGCAGAGTTTAGGCTGAGGCCTAATTGGAGCAAGTTTAATATCTGAAGTAGTGTGAGTGTGGACGGAGCAGGAGAAATTTCCAGACACACAGCTGGCGATCAGCTGACGTTACTGAAACCCAATAACACTGGGTCATGTGTTGACTGTGCAGATGGCACTTCTGAGAAGCAACTGGCGGTGTTGGAGCCCAGGGATTACAGTTCAGGTAGTAGAAACATGAACACAACAGGAAACCTGGATACTGTTGCCAACCAATTATTTAATCTGGAAGAGGAGTGGCAAATTCCTGCGAGATCCAGGCCTTGTTCATTTTCAGAAAAGTAAGCCGGTCAACGTTATCGGAGGATAGTCGCATGCGACGGTCTGTTAGTACACCACCTGTGGCACTAAAGATGTGTTCCGATAAAACACTAGCAACAGGGCAAGCCAGCATCTCCAATGCATACTGGCTAAGCTCTGGCCATGTATCCAGCTTAGAGACCCAAATCTTGAAGGGGGAAGAGCCGTCTGGGAGTACACTGAGAGGGCAAGACATGTAGTCTGTCACCATCTGACGGAAACGTTGCCTCCTGCTGACTGGAGCCGTCTGTGATGGTGTAGACATTTGTGGCGGGCACACAAAAGTTTGCCACATTTGGGCCAAACTGGTCTTGCCTTGTGCTGAGGCACTTCTTCTGCTCCCTCTTTGTGCAGAGCTTCCTCCACTGCCTCGATGCACTGAGCTGCTTTGTAAAGCACTAGCAGCACTGCTCTCGGTTGGACTGGAGAAGATGGAATGCACCAGTGTGTCTTGGTACTCCCGCATTTTACGCTCCTGGTTCAACGGTGTTATGATGAGTAGTGTTGAGCGATACCGTCCGATACTTGAAAGTATCGGTATCGGAAAGTATCGGCCGATACCGGCAAAGTATCGGATCTCGCCGATACCGATACCCGATACCAATATAAGTCAATGGGACTCAAGTATTGGAAGGTATCCCTGATGGTTCCCAGGGTCTGAAGGAGAGGAAACTCCATATGAATGTGTAAAATAAAGAATTAAAATAAAAAATATTGATATACTCACCTCTCCGACGCAGCCTGGACCTTACCGCTGTGAACCGGCAGCCTTCTTTGCTTAAAATGAGCGCGTTCAGTACCTTCCATGATGTCACGGCTTCTGATTGGTCACGTGCCGCTCATGTGACTGCCACGCGACCAATCAGAAGCCGTGACGTCATCCCTCAGGTCCTAAATTCCTAGAAGGGAATTTAGGACCTGAGGGATGACGTCGCGGCTTGTGATTGGTCGCGTGGCGGTCACATGAGCGGCACGCGACCAATCAGAAGCCGTGACGTCATGGAAGGTGCTGAACGCGCTCATTTTAAGCAAAGCAGGCTGCCGGTTACTACCAGGGCGCGTCAGAGGGTGAGTATATCCCTATTTTTCATTTTAATTCTTTATTTTTTACATGGATATGGATCCCAGGGCCTGAAGGAGAGTTTCCTCTCCTTCAGACCCTGGGAACCATACACTGGGAACTTCCGATTCCGATTCCCGATACCACAAAAGTATTGGATCTCGGTATCGGAATTCCGATACCGCAAGTATCGGCCGATACCCGATACTTGCGGTATCGGAATGCTCAACACTAGTTATGAGGCTTTGTAAGTTGTCCCGGTAGCGAGGATCTAGGAGGGTGTACACCCAATAATCAGCCGTGTTGAGAATGTGGGCGATGCGGCGGTCGTTTCTCAGGCACTGCAGCATGAAATCAACCATGTGCTGCAGACTGCCAACTGGCCAAGAAACGCTGTCCCCTGCTTGAGGTGTGATCTCTGCCTGCTCTGCATCACCCCACCCTCGATCTACATACTGACTGCTAGAGCATTGTGTACCTTCCTCCTCTGGACGGATGTCTTCCTCCTCCATTGACTCCTCCTCATCCTCCTCACAAAGTGTCCCCTGCCTAGGCCTTTGTGAGGAACCACATTGCACAGACTGTCCAGAAGCAGATGGCATTTGTGACTCCTCATCCTCCACCTCTTCCACAACGTCATCCCTTAGCGATTGCAGTGTTTTTTCAAGCAGGCAGATAAGGGGGATAGTCATGCTGACTAGTGCGTCATCTGCACTCGCCATCCGCGTGGAATCATCGAAGGCACGCAAAACCTGGCAGATGTCCTTCATAATGGCCCACTCAGTGGTTGTGAAGTCTGAACGGCGCGCAGTGCGACTTTTCTGCGCCTGATGCAGCTGGTACTCCATTACTGCTGCCTGCTGCTCACACAACCGCTCCACCATATGTAACGTTGAATTCCACTTGGTGGGTAGGTCACATATGATGCGATGTTCCAAAAGGCGGAATCAGCGCTCTCCTTCTTGATGGCATTCCAGAGCTCCTGCACTGTGTGGCTTCGTTTTCCCAAAGAAATTAATTTCAATATGGCCTGTTGACGTTTGGCCACGGCTGTGCTCATATCGGTCGTAACAGGTAAGCGTTCACGGGTCTATGTGGAGGTAGACTGTGACAACTCCTGCAGTGGTGATTCAGAGGAACTGGAGTATGAGGAGGAGTCAATGTGTACAGACTGGATTCCTGCAATCCTTGGAGTTGGCAGAACACGTACAGCGCCACTCTCAAGATCTCTACCCGGCTCCACAAAATTTACCCAATGGGCAGTGAGGGAAAGGTATCGTCCCTGTCCATGGTGACTGGTCCACCCATCGGTGGTCAGGTGGACCTTGCTACTGATGGCGTTTAGTAGCGCATGTTTAATGTTTCCCTCCACATGCTTTTGCAGGGCAGGGGCGGCTTGCCTGCTGAAATAAAAGCGGTTGGGCACGTTGTATTGTGGGACTGCCAATGCCATCAAGTTACAGAAGGTGTCAGTCTCCACCAGCCTGAATGACAGCATTTCAAGGGACAGTAGTTTTGCAATGCCAGCATTCAGAGCCTGTGCTCGGGGGTGGTTTGCCGAGAATGGCCGCATTTTCTCCCATGCCTGTACTACCGATGGCTGTAGACTGGGCTGGGAGTGTGAGGATGACAGGGAACGTGGTGCTGTGGGTGGAATTTAACTGGGTCTCTGTACTACAGTGCCAGAGGTTCTTCCTTGGTCATCCTGTGAGGGAGCTGAACCAGCTGTGTGTGAGCTGGAGGAAGAGGCTACAACACGAGCTGAAGAGGTGGTAGGTGCCGCTGTAGGTTGGCCTAGGTCTTCAGTGTGTTTTTGTAACTCCACCACGTGCTTGGTCCACACATGTTTCCACATATTTGTGGTATTGAGGTTGCTGACATTTCTCCCTCTTTTGACTTTCTGATGACACACCTTGCATTCGACAAAGCAAATGTCATCTGCAACTGTGTCAAAAAAGGACCAGGCACTGCAAGTCTTGGGAGCGCCCGTTTTGGGTTTTGGAAGAGGCATGCTCCTAATGGGTGCCGAAGTGGAGGCTACAGGCAACGCAATCTTCCCCCTCCCTCTCCCTCCTTTTTGGGCCGTTTGGGGAATCTCTTCCTCAGAGCTGCTCCCACCACCTTCCTGTACCTCACGCCATGATGGGTCAAGGACCTCATTATCTACACTACCCTCTTCCAACAACTGCTTCTCCTGGGTAGTCTCGGCAGCACAGTACGCACCAGAAAGTGGCACCTGAGTCTCATCATCAGATGTGTACTGAGGTGTGCTGACCGTAGGCACTGGCCCACCCGTCTCTTCAGATTCAGAGAGACAAAGCAGTTGCGCATCACTGCATACTGCCTCTTCTTCAGTTTCTCGAATGCTGCTTGGCTGGCCCCCTCTTTCCAAGCCAAGAGATTTAGAGAACAGAAGTAGAGATGGCTCCTATCCTGGGCTCTCTGACTGCCTGGGCAATTTGGCAGGTGGTGAAGAGACAGATGGGTGCTCTTCAGTGCTCTGTGCCTGAGAGGATGTGGCACTAATTGAAGTCGATGCGTTAGCTGCCATCCTTCCGACAACGGCTTCAATTTGTTCGTCCCGCAGCAGTGGGGTACGGCGAGCTCCTACAAAGCTGCACATGAATGACTGTTCCCTGCTAAAATTGGGGGATGATGAGTCACCGGTGCCCACAGCAGGCACAGAATCCCCACGTCCTCTCCCTGCAGAAACTCCACGCCCATGACCACATGCTTTACTCCCTGCCTTCTTCATCTTGGTAGACTGATAAAGATAGGCAGAAAAGTACTAAGGGCTTAGTGTGCTTATTCCTGAACAGCTGCTAACAGGTATAAGAAACACTAATTTTATAAAGTGTGGACTAGACTTTAATATGAGCTAATGTGGCCTACACAACTGTAAAGTGGAGTGTTTGGTGAACTTTATTAACTTTTAGTTTTTTTCACAAAAAGACACTGGATGTGCCCAAACCGATAGTATCACAAACTTTTTGTAGCGATTACAATGCAGGAAGGTAACCTACAATGCAATAGATGAGGCTCCAAAAAATAGGCTAATACTAATCTGGCTGGGGCTGCAGGGCACAAGGCTGCAGAAAGGCTCCTCTATGTACTCCTATATAGTGTTTTTCCGCAATCTAGCAGGATACGGATGGAAACCCACTAATAGGATAAATCTGGAAAAATGTGCAGCAGGCAGCACTAATTGAAAAAAGGACAATGGAACAGTATGAGGCAGTGACGCACGCTGAGCTGACTACAACCAGTAGTGGCTGCAAAACAGACTACAGCGTGAGCTGAACGCACACAGAGACCTTGCATAGAGCTGTGAACAGCGCTGCAAGGCAAAAAAAGCTCCTCTATGTACTCCTATGTAGTGTTTTTCCACAATCTAGCAGGATACGGATGGAAACCCACTAATAGGATAAATCAGAAAAAATGTGCAGCAGGCAGCGCTAATTGAAAAAAGGACAATGGAACAGTATGAGTCAGTGAAGCACCCTGAGCTGACTACAACCAGCTGTGGCTGCAGAACAGACTACAGAGTGAGCTGCACTCACACAGAGACCTTGCAGACAGCCGTGAACAGCGCTGCAAGGCCAAAAAAAGCTCCTCTATGTACTCCTATATAGTGTTTGTCCGCAATCTAGCAGGATACGGATGGAAACCCACTAATAGGATAAATCTGGAAAAATGTGCAGCAGACAGCACTAATTGAAACTGAATTCACAGCAGAGTGAACCCAAAATGGCGGCGGTGGCTTTTATAGTGCATCATGACATCATTTCAGCAGCCAATCACAGCCATGCCAGTAGTTACATGCCTAACATGCAGAACAGGATGTGCCCACTCTTCTAATGAGTCCTCATTGGCTGAATTAAATGAAACTGGCTCATTGCATTATGGCAACTTCCGATTCCAGTATCCGATATTGCAAAAGTATCGGAACTCAGTATCGGAATTCCAATACCGCAAATATCGGCCGATACCCGATATTTGCAGTATCGGAATGCTCAACACTAGTTATCACCTGTCCTTACAATAGATGAAAATTTGTGGATGGGTGGTGGTCTGTTATGATCCTAGTGGCAAGGATCGCAAGTAGGACTAGCTAAGTGTTATGACCCCAATGGCGAGGGTCTCAGAGAAATAGGTAAGTCTGCGAAGTACAAAAATCCAGCTCATAGGGCAGTGGTAACTGGGTTGACCATATATCTACTCCTAACGCCAACACTAGAAGTAGCCGGGGAACATGCCTACGTTGGTCGCTAGATGTCTTGCGCCAGCCGGAGAACTAACTACCCCTAGAAGAGGAAAACAAAGACCTCTCTTGCCTCCAGAGAAAGGACCCCAAAAGTAGGATACAAGCCCCTCACAAATAATAACGGTGAGGTAAGAGGAAATGACAAACATAGAAATGAACTAGGTTTAGCAAAGAGAGGCCCGCTTACTAATAGCAGAATGTAGTAAGATAACTTATATGGTCAACAAAAACCTTATCAAACATCCACGCTGGAAATTCAAGAACCCCCGAACCGTCTAACGGCCCGGGGGGAGAACACCAGCTCCCTAGAGCTTCCAGCAAGGACAGGATACAGATTAAGTACAAGCTGGACAAAAATGCAAACAAAAACAAATAGCAAAAAGCAAGAAAGCAGACTTAGCTTAATCTAGCAGGAACCAGGATCAGTAGACAAGAGCACAACAGATTAGCTCTGATTACAACGTTGCCAGGCATTGAACTGAAGGTCCAGGGAGCTTATATAGCAACACCCCTGAACTAACGGCCCAGGTGAGCATACAAGGGATGACTGACATACCCAGAGTCAAATCACTAGTAACCACTAGAGGGAGCCAAAAAGCAAATTCACAACAGTACCCCCCCCTTAGTGAGGGGTCACCGAACCCTCACCAAGACCACCAGGGCGATCAGGATGAGCGGCGTGAATGGCCCGAACTAAATCGGCCGCATGCACATCAGAGGCGACCACCCAGGAATTATCCTCCTGACCATAGCCCTTCCATTTGACCAGGTACTGAAGCCTCCGCCTGGAGAGACGAGAATCTAAGATCTTCTCCACCACGTACTCCAACTCGCCCTCAACCAACACCGGAGCAGGAGGCTCAGCAGAAGGAACCACAGGCACAACGTACCGCCGCAACAAGGACCTATGAAATACGTTGTGAATAGCAAACGACACCGGAAGATCCAGGCGAAAGGACACAGGATTAAGGATTTCCAATATCTTGTACGGACCAATGAAGCGAGGCTTAAATTTGGGAGAGGAGACCTTCATAGGAACAAATCGAGAAGACAGCCATACCAAATCCCCAACACGAAGTCGGGGACCCACACCGCGGCGGCGGTTGGCAAAACGCTGAGCCTTCTCCTGTGACAACTTCAAGTTGTCCACCACATGATTCCAGATCTGCTGCAACCTATCTACCACAGAATCCACCCCAGGACAGTCAGAAGGCTCCACATGTCCCGAGGAAAAACGAGGATGGAAACCAGAGTTGCAGAAAAATGGCGAAACCAAGGTGGCGGAACTAGCCCGATTATTAAGGGCAAATTCAGCCAACGGCAAGAAGGTCGCCCAATCATCCTGATCAGAAGAGACAAAACACCTCAAATAAGCCTCCAGAGTCCAGAGTTAGTTCGCTCCGTTTGTCCATTAGTCTGTGGATGAAAAGCGGACGAAAACGACAAATCAATGCCCATCCTACCACAAAAGGATCGCCAGAACCTGGAAACAAACTGGGCTCCTCTGTCCGACACAATATTCTCAGGAATGCCGTGTAAACGGACCACGTTCTGGAGGAACACAGGAACCAGATCGGAAGAGGAAGGCAGCTTAGGCAAAGGAACCAAATGGACCATCTTGGAGAAACGATCACATATCACCCAGATGACAGACATGCCCCGAGACACCGGAAGATCAGAAATGAAATCCATAGAGATGTGTGTCCAAGGTCTCTTCGGGACAGGCAAGGGCAAGAGCAACCCGCTGGCATGAGAACAGCAAGGCTTAGCTCGAGCACAAGTCCCACAGGACTGCACAAAAGACCGCACATTCCTTGACAAGGACGGCCACCAAAAGGACCTGGCCACCAGATCCCTGGTGCCAAAAATTCCCGGGTGCCCTGCCAACACCGAGGAATGAACCTCGGAAATGACTCTACTGGTCCACCTAGCAGGCACAAACAATCTGTCAGGTGGACAAGAGTCAGGCCTACCAGCCTGAAATCTCTGCAACACACGTCGCAGATCCGGAGAAATAGCTGACAAGATAACTCCTTCCTTAAGAATACCCACAGGTTCAGCGACTCCAGGAGCATCAGGCACAAAGCTCCTAGACAGAGCATCGGCCTTCACATTCTTCGAACCTGGTAAATACAAGACCACAAAGTCAAAACGGGAGAAAAACAATGACCAGCGGGCCTGTCTAGGATTCAGGCGTTTAGCAGACTCGAGATACATCAGATTTTTGTGATCAGTCAAAACCACCACACGATGCTTAGCACCCTCGAGCCAATGACGCCACTCCTCAAATGCCCACTTCATGGCCAACAACTCCCGATTGCCCACATCATAATTTCGCTCTGCAGGCGAAAACTTCCTAGAGAAAAAGGCACAAGGTCTCATAGTAGAGCAACCAGGACCTCTCTGAGACAAAACGGCCCCTGCCCCAATCTCCGAAGCATCCACCTCAACCTGAAAGGGCAGTGAGACATCAGGCTGGCACAAAACAGGCGCCGAAGTAAACCGGCGTTTCAACTCCTGGAAAGCCTCCACGGCAGCAGGAGCCCAGTTAGCTACATCAGAGCCTTTCTTGGTCATATCCGTCAAAGGTTTAACAACGCTAGAAAAATTAGCGATAAAACGACGGTAAAAGTTAGCAAAACCCAAGAACTTCTGAAGACTCTTAACTGACGAGGGCTGAGTCCAATCATGAATAGCTCGGACCTTGACTGGGTCCATCTCCACAGCAGAAGGGGAAAAAATGAACCCTAAAAAGGGAACCTTCTGTACACCAAAGAGACACTTTGAGCCTTTAACAAACAAAGAATTTTCACGCAAAATCTTGAAAACCATCCTGACCTGTTCTACATGCGAGTCCCAATCATCAGAAAAAACCAGAATATCGTCCAGATAAACAATCAAAAATTTATCCAGATACTTCCGGAAAATGTCATGCATAAAGGACTGAAAAACTGAAGGCGCATTAGAGAGCCCAAAAGGCATCACCAAGTACTCAAAATGACCTTCGGGCGTATTGAATGCGGTTTTCCATTCATCTCCTTGCTTAATGCGCACAAGGTTGTACGCACCACGAAGATCTATCTTGGTGAACCACTTGGCACCTTTAATCCGGGCAAACAAGTCTGACAACAGCGGCAAAGGATACTGAAATTTGACAGTGATCTTATTTAAGAGCCGATAGTCAATACAAGGCCTCAAAGATCCGTCCTTTTTGGCCACAAAAAAGAATCCCGCACCAAGAGGGGAAGAAGAAGGACGGATATGCCCCTTCTCCAGAGACTCTCTAATATATGAACGCATAGCGGTATGTTCAGGTACCGACAGGTTAAATAATCTTCCCTTAGGAAACTTACTGCCTGGAATCAACTCTATTGCGCAGTCACACTCCCTATGAGGAGGCAGTGCACTGGACCTGGACTCGCTGAAAACATCCTGATAATCAGACAAATACTCCGGAACTTCCGAAGGCGTAGAAGAAGCAATAGACACGGGCAGGGAATCCCCATGATTTCCACGGCATCCCCAACTTGACACTGACATGGCCTTCCAATCCAAGACTGGATTATGGGTCTGCAACCATGGCAACCCCAAAACAACCAAATCATGCATTTTATGCAAAACAAGAAAACGTATAACCTCCCGATGTTCAGGAGTCATACACATGGTAACCTGTGTCCAAAACTGCGGTTTATTTTCTGCCAACGGCGTAGCATCAATACCCCTAAGAGGGATAGGATTTTCTAATGGCTCAAGAACAAAACCACAGCGCTTGGCAAATGACAGATCCATAAGACTCAGGGCAGCACCTGAATCTACAAACGCCATGGCAGGATAAGATGACAGTGAACAAATCAAAGTTACAGATAGAATAAATTTAGGTTGCAAATTACCAACGGTGACAGGACTAACAACCTTAGTTAGACGTTTAGAGCATGCTGAGATAACATGTGTAGAATCACCACAGTAGTAACACAAGCCATTCTGGCGTCTATGAATTTTCCGCTCATTTCTAGTCAGGATTCTATCACATTGCATTAAATCAGGTGTTTGTTCAGACAGCACCATAGGTGATTTTGCGGTTTTTCTATCACATTGCCTTAAATCAGGTGCCTGTTCAGACAACACCATAAGGGAATTTGCGGTTTTGCGCTCCCGCAACCGCCGGTCAATTTGAATAGCCAGGGCCATGGAATCATTTAGACCTGTGGGAATAGGGAAACCCACCATCACATTCTTAATGGCTTCAGAAAGGCCATTTCTAAAATTTGCGGCCAGTGCACACTCGTTCCACTGAGTCAGCACGGACCATTTCCGAAATTTTTGGCAATACACTTCAGCCTCGTCCTGGCCCTGAGACATAGCCAGCAAGGCTTTTTCTGCCTGAATCTCAAGATTGGGTTCCTCATAAAGTAAACCGAGCACCAGAAAAAACGCATCAATATCCGCCAATGCCGGATCTCCTGGCGCCAGCGAGAAGGCCCAATCCTGAGGGTCGCCCCGTAAAAAAGAAATAACAATTTTCACTTGCTGAGCGGAGTCTCCAGATGAACAGGGTCTCAGGGACAAAAATAATTTACAATTATTCCTGAAATTTCTAAACTTAAATCGGTCTCCGAAAAACAATTCAGGAATCGGTATCTTAGGTTCTGACATAGGATTTCTGGTAACATAATCTTGTATGCCCTGCACACGAGCAGCAAGCTGGTCCACACTTGTAATCAAGGTCTGGACATTCATGTCTACAGCAAGCTTGAGCCACTCAGAGGTAAAGGGGAAAAGAAAAAAAAAAATGAGAGAGAGGAAAAAAAAAACCTCAGAATTTTCTTTCTTATAATCCCGCTTCTGCAATGCATTTAACATTTAATACTGGCCTGGCAAACTGTTATGACCCCAATGGCGAGGGTCTCAGAGAAATAGGTAAGTCTGTGAAGTACAAAAATCCAGCTCATAGGGCAGTGGTAACTGGGTTGACCATATATCTACTCCTAACGCCAACACTAGAAGTAGCCGGGGAACATGCCTACGTTGGTCGCTAGATGTCTCGCGCCAGCCGGAGAACTAACTACCCCTAGAAGAGGAAAACAAAGACCTCTCTTGCCTCCAGAGAAAGGACCCCAAAAGTAGGATACAAGCCCCCCACAAATAATAACGGTGAGGTAAGAGGAAATGACAAACATAGAAATGAACTAGGTTTAGCAAAGAGAGGCCCGCTTACTAATAGCAGAATGTAGTAAGATAACTTATATGGTCAACAAAAACCCTATCAAACATCCACGCTGGAAATTCAAGAACCCCCGAACCGTCTAACGGCCCGGGGGGAGAACACCAGCTCCCTAGAGCTTCCAGCAAAGACAGGATATAGATTAAGTACAAGCTGGACAAAAATGCAAACAAAAACAAATAGCAAAAAGCAAGAAAGCAGACTTAGCTTAATCTAGCAGGAACCAGGATCAGTAGACAAGAGCACAACAGATTAGCTCTGATTACAACGTTGCCAGGCATTGAACTGAAGGTCCAGGGAGCTTATGTAGCAACACCCCTGAACTAACGGCCCAGGTGAGCATACAAGGGATGACTGACATACCCAGAGTCAAATCACTAGTAACCACTAGAGGGAGCCAAAAAGCAAATTCACAACAGCTAAGTAACTAAACCAACTACAAACTCTGGGGAAGTGGTAACTGAATTGACCGCAACCTGATCCTATCCGCAAACAACTATAGGCAGCCGTGGAACGTACCTGAAAATCCTAGACGTCTCTTCACGGCCTGAGAAACTGACTATTCCTAGAGGGAACGAAAGTCCTCACTTGCCTCAGTGAAATGACCCCAAAGATATAGAATAGCCCCCCACAAATATTAACGGTGAATCAAGGGGAAAACACAAACGCAGAGATGAAATTAGATTTAGCAAATGAGGCCCGCTAACACTAGAAAGCAGAAAATAGGAAGGGAGCTGTGCGGTCAATTAAAAACCCTATTCAAAAATATCCACGCAGAGATCGCTCGAGCCCCCGCACCAACTAACGGTGCGGGGAAAGCAACTCTGTACCCCAGAGCAAACCAGCAGAAGAAATCACATATTAGCAAGCTGGACTAAACTCATCATACACAGAAATCATATTGCAGACTGATGAGCCAAAAAAAATTAAACAGAACTTAGCTTCTCCTTAAGAGACTGAAACCGAAGATAATCAGGAGTAATCAGAATAGCACTGAGTACATTGACAGCCAGCAACAAGTGGAAGTGGAACAAAGCTAAATAGGAAACTCCCAAGTGAATAACGAGGCAGCTGATCAGCCACAGACCCGTAGGATAACAAACAAAGCCACCAGGGGGAGCCCAAAACAAAAGTCACACAATACCATCTGTGACCACAAGAGGGAGCCTGAAAACAGAGTTCACAACAGTACCCCCCCCTTGAGGAGGGGTCACCGAACCCTCTTCAAAACCCCCAGGGCGATCAGGGTGAGCCGCGTGGAAGGCACAAACCAAATCGGCCGCATGAACATCAGAGGCGACAACCCAGGAATTATCCTCCTGACCATATCCCTTCCATTTAACCAAATACTGAAGCCTCCGTCTAGAAATACGAGAATCCAAGATCTTCTCCACCACGTATTCCAATTCTCCCTCAACCAGCACAGGGGCAGGAGGCTCAACCGGAGGACCCACAGGCACCACATACCTCCGCAACAACGACCGATGAAACACATTATGAATAGCAAACGATGCTGGGAGGTACAAACGAAATGACACAGGGTTAAGGACTTCCAAAATCTTATAAGGACCGATAAACCGAGGCTTGAACTTAGGAGAGGAGACCTTCATAGGAACAAAGCGAGAAGACAACCACACCAAGTCCCCAACGCGAAGTCGGGGACCCACACAGCGACGGCGGTTGGAAAAGCGCTGAGCCTTCTCTTGTGACAGCTTCAAATTGTCCACAACATGATTCCAAATCTGATGCAACCTATCCACCACAACATCCACTCCAGGACAGTCAGAAGGCTCCACCTGACCCAAGGAAAAACGAGGATGAAACCCCGAATTACAAAAAAAAGGAGAAACCAAAGTAGCAGAACTAGCCCGATTATTAAGGGCAAACTCGGCCAATGGCAAAAAAGTCACCCAGTCGTCCTGATCAGCAGAAACAAAACATCTCAAATAGGTTTCCAAGGTCTGATTAGTTTGTTCTGTTTGGCCATTCGTCTGAGGATGGAAGGCCGACGAAAAAGACAAATCAATGCCCATCTTAGCGCAAAAGATCCGCCAAAATCTAGACACAAACTGGGATCCCCTGTCGGAAACAATATTTTCAGGGATCCCATGCAAACGAACCACATTTTGAAAAAACAGCGGAACCAACTCGGAGGATGAAGGCAACTTAGGCAAGGGCACAAAATGGACCATCTTAGAAAAACGATCACACACCACCCAGATGACAGACATTCTCTGAGAGACAGGGAGATCTGAAATAAAATCCATGGAAATGTGCGTCCAAGGCCTCTTCGGGACAGGCAAAGGTAACAGCAGACCACTGGCACGAGAACAGCAAGGCTTAGCCAGAGCACAAATTCCACAAGACTGCACAAAGGAACGCACATCCCGCGACAAGGAAGGCCACCAAAAGGACCTGGCCACCAAATCTCTGGTACCAAATATTCCAGGATGGCCCGCCAACACCGAAGAATGAACCTCGGAAATAACTCTGCTGGTCCATCTATCCGGGACAAACAGTCTCTCCGGTGGACAACGGTCAGGTCTATCCGCCTGAAACTCCTGCAGCACTCGTCGCAAATCTGGGGAGATGGCAGACAAAATCACCCCTTCTCTGAGAATACCAGCCGGCTCTGAATCTCCAGGAGAGTCAGGCACAAAACTCCTAGAAAGAGCATCAGCCTTTACATTCTTCGAACCAGGCAGGTACGAGACCACGAAATCAAAACGAGAGAAAAACAACGACCAACGAGCCTGTCTAGGATTCAGCCGCTTGGCTGACTCGAGATAAATCAGATTCTTGTGATCAGTCAAGACCACCACACGATGCTTAGCTCCCTCGAGCCAATGTCGCCACTCCTCAAATGCCCACTTCATAGCCAACAACTCCCGATTACCGACATCATAATTCCGCTCGGCAGGCGAAAACTTTCTTGAAAAGAAGGCACATGGCTTCATCACAGAGCCATCGGCGCTTCTCTGCGACAAAACAGCCCCCGCTCCAATCTCGGAAGCATCAACCTCGACCTGGAAAGGAAGAGAGACATCTGGCTGACATAAGACCGGAGCCGAAGAAAACTGCCGCTTCAGCTCCCGAAAGGCCTCCACAGCCGCAGGAGACCAGTTAGTAACATCAGAACCTTTCTTGGTCAAATCCGTCAAAGGCTTAACAACACCAGAAAAATTAGCGATGAAGCGACGGTAAAAATTAGCAAAACCCAAGAACTTCTGAAGACTGTTAACAGATGTAGGCTGCGTCCAGTCATGAATAGCCTGAACCTTGACTGGGTCCATCTCAATAGTAGAAGGAGAAAAAATGAAACCCAAAAAAGAAACCTTCTGGACTCCAAAAAGACATTTTGAGCCCTTCACAAATAAAGCATTGGCACGCAGGACCTGAAACACCATCCTGACCTGCTTAACATGGGACTCCCAATCATCAGAAAAAAACAGAATATCATCCAGATACACAATCATAAATTTATCCAGATATTCGCGGAAGATGTCGTGCATAAAAGACTGAAAGACAGAAGGAGCGTTAGAAAGTCCAAAAGGCATCACCAAGTACTCAAAATGGCCTTCGGGCGTATTAAATGCAGTTTTCCATTCATCACCCTGCTTAATACGCACAAGGTTATACGCACCACGAAGATCTATCTTGGTGAACCAACTAGACCCCTTAATGCGAGCAAACAGATCAGATAACAATGGCAAAGGATACTGAAATTTGACCGTGATTTTATTTAGAAGGCGATAATCAATACAAGGTCTCAGAGAACCATCCTTCTTAGCCACAAAAAAGAACCCCGCACCAAGAGGAGAGGAGGAGGGGCGAATAAGTCCTTTCTCCAAAGACTCCTTTATATAACTCCGCATGGCAGCATGCTCCGGCACTGACAAATTGAAAAGTCGTCCCTTAGGAAACTTACTACCAGGAATCAAATTTATAGCACAATCACAATCCCTATGAGGAGGTAGAGAACTGAGTTTGGGCTCATCAAATACAGCCTGGTAGTCTGACAAAAACGCAGGGACTTCAGAAGGAGAGGATGAAGCAATTGACACCACAGGAGCGTCGCCATGAATTCCCTGACAACCCCAACTTGACACAGACATTGCTTTCCAATCCAGGACTGGATTATGAGTCTGCAACCATGGCAGACCCAACACGACAACATCATGCAAATTATGCAACACAAGAAAGCGAATCACCTCCTGATGAACAGGAGTCATGCACATGGTCACTTGTGTCCAGTACTGAGGTTTATTCGTAGCCAATGGCGTAGCATCAATTCCCCTTAGTGGAATAGGGAATTTTAAAGGCTCCAAGACAAAACCACAGCGCCTGGCAAATGACAAGTCCATCAGACTCAGGGCAGCACCTGAATCTACAAAAGCCATAACCGGGTAAGATGACAAGGAACAAATCAGGGTAACAGACAAAATGAACTTAGGCTGTAAAGTACCAATGGTGACAGATTCATCAACCTTTTTTTTTTTCGCTTAGAGCATGCTGAGATAACATGAGCTGAGTCACCACAGTAAAAGCACAACCCATTTTGCCGTCTATAATTTTGCCGTTCACTTCTGGTCAGAATTCTATCACATTGCATAGACTCAGGTGTCTGTTCAGAAGACACCGCCAAATAGTGCGCAGGTTTGCGATCCCGCAAACGCCGATCAATCTGAATGGCCAGAGTCATTGACTCATTCAGACCTGCAGGCGTAGGGAACCCCACCATGACATTCTTAATGGCCTCAGAAAGACCTTTTCTGAAATTTGCAGCCAGGGCACACTCATTCCACTGAGTAAGCACCGACCATTTCCGAAATTTCTGGCAGTACACCTCTGCTTCATCTTGCCCCTGAGAGAGGGCCAACAACGCTTTTTCAGCCTGGTTCTCAAGATTAGGTTCCTCATAGAGCAATCCAAGGGCCAGAAAAAACGCATCAACACTGAGCAATGCCGGATCCCCTGGCGCCAATGCGAAGGCCCAATCTTGAGGGTCACCACGCAAGAAAGAAATTATAATTTTAACTTGCTGAACGGAATCACCAAAGGAACGAGGTTTCAAAGAAAGAAACAATTTACAATTGTTCTTAAAATTCAGGAACCTAGATCTATCTCCAGAAAACAACTCCGGAATAGGTATTCTAGGCTCTGACATAGGACTGTGAACAACAAAATCCTGAATACTTTGTACCCTTGCAGCAAGATGATCTACACTGGAGGCCAAACTCTGAATATCCATATCAGCAGCTGAGTTCAGAGCCACACCAAGATTAAGAGGAGGAGAGAAGCTAGACACACAGCAGCTAGACACACGGCAAAAAAAAAAAAAAAATTCTCAAGGCTTCTTTTCTCCTGCTTCTGCCATGCAATTAACACTTTACCGGCTGGCTGTACTGTTATGATCCTAGTGGCAAGGATCGCAAGTAGGACTAGCTAAGTAACTAAACCAACTACAAACTCTGGGGAAGTGGTAACTGAATTGACCGCAACCTGATCCTATCCGCAAACAACTATAGGCAGCCGTGGAACGTACCTGAAAATCCTAGACGTCTCTTCACGGCCTGAGAAACTGACTATTCCTAGAGGGAACGAAAGTCCTCACTTGCCTCAGTGAAATGACCCCAAAGATTTAGAATAGCCCCCCACAAATAATAACGGTGAGTCAAGGGGAAAACACAAATGCAGAGATGAAATTAGATTTTGCAAATGAGGCCCGCTAACACTAGAAAGCAGAAAATAGGAAGGGAGCTGTGCGGTCAATTAAAAACCCTATTCAAAAATATCCACGCAGAGATCGCTCGAGCCCCCGCACCAACTAACGGTGCGGGGAAAGCAACTCTGTACCCCAGAGCAAACCAGCAGAAGAAATCACATATTAGCAAGCTGGACTAAACTCATCATACACAGAAATCCACAGAGAGCAAAATTCACAGAGAGCAAAAAATAATTAAACAGAACTTAGCTTCTCCTGAAGAGACTGAAACCGAAGATAATCAGGAGTAATCAGAATAGCACTGAGTACATTGACAGCCGGCAACAAGTGGAAGTGGAACAAAGCTAAATAGGAAACTCCCAAGTGAATAACGAGGCAGCTGATCAGCCACAGACCCGTAGGATAACAAACAAAGCCACCAGGGGGAGCCCAAAACAAAAGTCACACAATACCATCTGTGACCACAAGAGGGAGCCTGAAAACAGAGTTCACAACAGTGGTCCAACCACTGGGCCCCACACCAATTGGCAGAATGATGAACTTTTATCACAGTTAGGCAATGTTCACACGTTCAGTATTTGGTGAGTTTTTTATATCAGTATTCTTAACCAGGAATGGGTGAGAAATACAGAAGTGGTGACATGGTTCTATTATACTTTTCCTCCGATTGTTCCACTCATAATTTTGGTTTATAAATACTGATGTAAAATACTGACCAAATACTGAATGTGTGAACATGGCCTTAGGATGAACCACAGTGAACATGCTCCATTTATTTCCTATGGGGCTGCTAAGCTCTGCCCTCAGACTTTTTCTAACAGCCCCATGGCAAATGAGTGGAGCGGTGGTTATGTGTCTGACCTGCAACTCCATTTTGTAAATGGGAAACAAATGCCGAGAATAAAAATTACAATGTCAGGTAACACCTCCATACACCATACACCATACACCGCTGATCGCACAGGATCCACCATTCACAATAAGTGACTTCACCCAGCTGAGCCTGCTCCTCCTTTCTTCACATTAATCTTTGCATTTGCTTATTAGAAGCTTCAATACAAAATATAAAGGTGCATCTCACAAAATTAGAATATCATCAAAAAGTTACCGTATTTTCCGGCGTATAAGATGACTTTTTAACCCCTAAAAATTGTCCCAAAAGTCGGGGGTCGTCTTATACGCCGGGTACGGCGTGTGCAGGGAGCGATCCTGGATGTTCCCAGGGTCTGAAGGAGAGAAGACTCTCCTTCAGGCCCTGGGATCCATATTCATGTAAAAAATATATGGATAAAAAAAAAATATATGGATATACTCACCCCTCCGACGAACCCTGGCTGTCACCGCTGCAAGCGTCTGCCTCCGTTCCTAAGAATGCAGAGAGTGAAGGACCTTCGATGACGTCGCGGTCAGGTGACCGGTCACCTGACCGGTCACCTGACCGCTCACATGACCGCGACGTCATCGAAGGTCCTTCACTCACTGCATTCTTAGGAACGGAGGCAGACGCTTGCAGCGGTGACAGCCAGGGTTCGTCGGAGGGGTGAGTATATCCATATTTTTTATTTGTATTCTTTATTTTTTACATGAATATGGATCCCAGGGCATGAAGGAGAGTCTCCTCTCCTCCAGACCCTGGGAACCACACGCCGTATAAGATGACTGGGCGTATAAGATGACCCCCGTCTTATACGGCGGGAATATCCCAAATTCCATATTTTATATGGAAAAGTTGGGGGTCGTCTTATATGCCCAGTCGTCTTATACACCAGAAAATATGGTAATTTATTTCAGTTCTTCAATACAAAAAGTGAAATTCATATATAGAGTCATTACAAACAGAGTGATCTATTTCAAGTGTTTATTTCTGTTAATGTTGATGATTATGGCTTACAGCGAATGAAAACTCAAACGTCATTATCTCAGTAAATTAGAATACTTTATAAGTTATAACACCAGCTTGAAAAATGATTTTAAAATCTGAAATGTTGGCCTACTAAAATGTATATTCAGTAAATGCACTCAATACTTGGTCGGGGCTCCTTTTGCATCAATTACTGCATCAATGCGGCGTGGTATGGAGGTGATCAGCCTGTAGCACTGCTGAGGTGTTATAGAAGTCCAGGTTGCTTTGATAGCAGCCTTCAGCTCCTCTGCATTGTTGGGTCTGGTGTCTCTCATCTTCCTCTTGATAATACCCTATAGATTCTCTATGGGGTTAAGGTCAGGCGAGTTTGCTGGCCAATCAAGCACAGTGATACTGTTGTTTTTAAACCAGGTATTGGTACTTTTGGCAGTGTGGACAGGTGCCAAGTCCTGCTGGAGAATGAAATTTCCATCTCCAAAAAGCTTGTCGGCAGAGGGAAGCATGAAGTGCTCTAAAATTTCCTGGTAGACAGCTACGCTGACTTTGGTCTTGATAAACACATTGTACCTACACCAGCAGATGACATGGCTCCCGAAACCATCATTGATCACTCTTGAAATAGATCACACTGCTTGTAATGACTCTTTATAATATATGAGTTTCACTTTTTGTATTGAAGAACTGAAATAAATTAACTTTTTGATGATATTCTATTTTTGTGAGATGCACCTGTAGGGTTTCAGCATGTTCATTGTGGTTATATACATGTGGACTTCCGTAACAAGAGGAAGCTAGAGTCTAAAAATGAACTTGTAATCAGGTCGAGAATTTCAAGATTTGTTTGCTTTATTTTTACTACAGATTATGATTTAAAAAATAATTTTCAAAGTTTTTAAAAAATATGTTTAACAAAAAAAAATAAACAATAAGTAATTTTCTGCAGACAGCTTCCCTTTTTAAGATTTAGGTCACTCATTATTAGTGTTGAGCGATACCTTCCGATATCGGAAAGTATCGGTATCGGAAAGTATCGGCCGATACCGGCAAAATATCGGATCTCGCCGATACCCGATACCAATGCAAGTCAATGGGACGAAAATATCGGAATTAAAATAAACCCTTTCTTTCCTTGTAGGTTCAAGCTACATGAAGGAAAACAACTAAGAATAATGTAGGATGTATTGGGGGAGGTGGCGGAGACATTAAAGGCATAGAGGTTTTTTTTTAAGATGTTCAGAGTTACAAAGATATTGACTATGTTAAGAATTTTTTTATTTTGTCAGATATTGATGTTTCACTACTTCCACGCCCTTCACCTTTTTTTTAACTTCTCCCACACTTTCTTCTTCATCATCATCAGCATCTTTGACATCAACTTCTTCTTCACCTTATTCATCTTCTTCTTCATCTTCTACCTATTATTGTTTTTTGTTACATTCTTCATATTCTTTTTATTCAACTATTATTCTTCTTCATATTCTACTTCTTCATCATATTCTTATTTGTGACAGGCATTCGTGTAGTTGTTATCTATAAAAGTTTGAGGATTACACCTTCCGTTCTGCCTGTCACAAAAGAGTTTCATTTGTCCGCGTTCAGTTTGGCCTGCAGCATTAGGCTTTATCCAGGGGCACCACGAGGAGGAACAGACTCACCCCCATACACTGATTAGTCTTCTTCTGCTTATAATTTAGATAATATCTTTTGCTCTGATATTTAGTGTTATGCTTAATGTTCTTCTGCTCTTTGTTCTGCAGCCTCTTGTTCTTCTGCTTTTCGGTCTTCCATGTCGTCGTCTCCAGGGTCGTCGTCTCCGGGGTCGTCGTCGTCATCTTCGTCATCGGGGTGGTCTTCAGGGTCATCATCTCCAGGGTCGTCGTCATCTCAGTGGTTGTCATCTCTGGTGTCGTCGTCATCTTCGGGGTGGTGTTCCGGGTCGTCGTCTTTATGGTCTTGAACTTGGAAATGTAGCAGAAGATACAAGAAGGCTGAGAAAATGCCAAGAACCAGCTGATGGAACTGGAACTCGGATGGCTACCCGAAGGTCCAAGAGCCAATGGAACTACCGAGGACCAGCTGATGTTACTGGAACCCGGTAACTAAGCAGGAGGTACCCGTGCCAGAAAGCACTACCAAGGACCACCTGACATTGGTGGAACTCGGATACCCAGAAGGAGGCACCTAAGCCAAAGGCTCTACCCGGAACCAGCTGACGGTACTGGAACCAGGATGGGGACCTATTCAAGATTGTCTTCCTAGAGACCCAACTAGCGGTGTTAGAGCAAATGTCAGCAGGGGGAGCAGAGTGTAGGCCGAAGCCTGCACTGGAGGCAGCGTTGTGTCTGCATGGCGTTTGCAGGACACGATGCCGGCAACACAGCAGGGGAACAGCTGGCATTGCTGAACCCCTCTGACACATTGACGGGTGTTTTTCTCTGTGCAGCAAGCACTTCCGGGCACCAACTGGCGGTGTTAGAGCCCAGGGTCAGCAGGAGGAGCAGAGGAGCAGAGTGTAGGCCGAAGCCTGCACTGGCGGCAGCTTTGTGTCTGCGTGGCGTTTGCAGGACACGTTGCCAGCTACACAGCAGGGGAACAGCTGGCGTTGCTGAACCCCACTGACACATTGACGGGTGTTTTTCTCTGTGCAGCCAGCACTTCCGGGCACCATCTGGCGGTGTTAGAGCCCAGGGACTGCAGGAGGAGCAGAGTGTAGGCCGAAGCCTAATTGAACCAAATTTAAAGGTAACCTTTAACCCCCCTCAGGTGTTACAAACTAGAAGAGCCACCTTGTGCAGCAGTAATGCTGCACAAGTCAAAGGTTGCTCTTTTAATTTTGTTCCTTGCACACGCTGAATGAAACACGTATAAAATTTAGCCCCTTATACAGTCAAAACTGTCTTGGAGGCGTGAGTTCCCTTCTTAATGAGATGCAGCACAGCTGTCAAAAAAGCCACCTTGGTGCTTGGCGCGGCCTCCTGAGCGTCGCAATTTGCTGTATGGGAGTCTGCGCTGTTGTGCTATCCCTTGGCCCTGCGCTGTTAGCGCTGCCCGTCTTCTGACATCATTTCATGTCGGCCGGTGCGGTTCGCGATGCCCATGAATCCCTGCCCCGCAGTGTGAATTAATGAAAAGACACTGCGGGGCTGGGATTCATGGCCTTGCGCAGTCAATATGTTTGCCTCTCACTCGTGTCCTTACACCTGCTTCAGACTGTGCGGCGTCAGCTGATCCCTTATCGCATGCCATGGCCATGAAGCCGCAGAGTCTGAAGAAGGCGGAAGGAGATGAGTGACAGGCGAACATATGCACTGCTCATGCCCATCAATCACACCCTCGCAGTCAAAATAAATAAGACACCGAGGGGCGTTGTGTCATGATCTCAATGGCAAGAGAACATAGCATAAGCATATATAGGAACTAGCTCTTGGAAGATGGGAACTGAGCTGTGAACTGGAACAAAATGCAAAAACAAACATGGACAAGAGTCCAACTTATCTAGTAGTTGTCTAGGAGCAGGAACAAGCACAGAGAGGCTTCTGATAACATTGGCGACCGGCAAGCAACTAACAGAGCAGCAAGGTTATATAGCGACTCCCACATCTTGATGGGAACAGGTGAACAGAGAAGATGAAGACACCAGTTCAATTCCACCAGTAGCCACCGGGGGAGCCCAGAATCCAAATTCACAACAGTACCCCCCCCTCAAGGAGGGGGCACCGAACCCTCACCAGAACCACCAGGGCGATCAGGATGGGCCCTATGAAAGGCACGAACCAGATCGGAGGCATGAACATCAGATGCATTCACCCAAGAATTATCCTCCTGGCCGTATCCCTTCCACTTGACCAGATACTGGAGTCTCCGTCTGGAAACACGAGAGTCCAAGATTTTCTCCACAACGTACTCCAACTCACCCTCAACCAACACCGGAGCAGGAGGCTCAACGGAAGGCACAACCGGTACCTCATACCTGCGCAATAATGACCGATGAAAAACGTTATGAATAGAAAAGGATGCAGGGAGGTCCAAACGGAAGGAAACAGGGTTAAGAATCTCCAATATCTTATACGGGCCGATAAACCGAGGCTTAAACTTAGGAGAAGAGACCCTCATAGGGACAAAACGAGAAGACAACCACACCAAATCCCCAACAGAAAGCCGAGGACCAACACGACGGTGGCGGTTGGCAAAAAGCTGAGTCTTCTCCTGGGACAACCTCAAATTGTCCACCACCTGCCCCCAGATCTGATGCAATCTCTCCACCAGAGCATCCACTCCAGGACAATCCGAAGATTCCACCTGACCAGAGGAAAATCGAGGATGAAACCCCGAATTACAGAAAAACGGGGACACCAAAGTGGCAGAGCTGGCCCGATTATTGAGAGCGAACTCCGCCAATGGCAAAAAAGCAACCCAATCATCCTGGTCAGCAGACACAAAACACCTCAGATATGTCTCCAGGGTCTGATTAATCCGCTCGGTCTGGCCATTCGTCTGAGGATGGAAAGCGGACGAAAAAGATAAATCTATGCCCATCCTAGCACAGAATGCCCGCCAAAATCTAGACACGAATTGGGTCCCTCTGTCAGAAACGATATTCTCAGGAATACCATGCAAACGAACAACATTTTGAAAAAACAGAGGAACCAACTCGGAAGAAGAAGGTAACTTGGGCAGAGGAACCAAATGGACCATCTTAGAAAAACGGTCACACACCACCCAGATGACAGACATCTTCTGAGAAACAGGCAGATCTGAAATAAAATCCATCGAGATGTGCGTCCAAGGCCTCTTAGGAATAGGCAAGGGCAACAATAATCCACTAGCCCGAGAACAACAAGGCTTGGCCCGAGCACAAACGTCACAAGACTGCACAAAGCCTCGCACATCTCGTGACAGGGAAGGCCACCAGAAGGACCTTGCCACCAAATCCCTGGTACCAAAAATGCCAGGATGACCTGCCAACGCAGAAGAATGAACCTCAGAGATGACTCTACTGGTCCAATCATCAGGAACAAACAGTTTATCAGGTGGGCAACGATCAGGTCTCTCCGCCTGAAACTCCTGCAAGGCCCGCCGCAGGTCTGGAGAAACGGCTGACAATACCACTCCATCCTTAAGGATACCTGTGGGCTCAGAGTTACCAGGCGAGTCAGGCTCAAAACTCCTAGAAAGGGCATCCGCCTTAACATTCTTAGAACCCGGTAGGTATGACACCACAAAATTAAACCGAGAGAAAAATAATGACCAGCGCGCCTGTCTAGGATTCAGGCGCCTGGCGGTCTCAAGATAAATCAAATTTTTGTGGTCAGTCAATACCACCACCTGATGTCTGGCCCCCTCGAGCCAATGGCGCCACTCCTCAAAAGCCCACTTCATGGCCAAAAGCTCCCGATTCCCAACATCATAATTCCGCTCAGCGGGCGAAAATTTACGGGAAAAGAAGGCACAAGGCCTCATCACGGAGCAGTCAGAACTTTTCTGCGACAACACTGCCCCAGCTCCGATCTCAGAAGCGTCGACCTCAACCTGAAAAGGTAGAGCAACATCAGGCTGACGCAACACAGGGGCAGAGGAAAAACGGCGCTTAAGCTCCCGAAAGGCCTCCACAGCATCAGGGGACCAATCAGCAACATCAGCACCCTTCTTAGTCAAATCGGTCAATGGCTTAGCAATATCCGAAAAACCAGCAATAAATCGACGATAAAAGTTAGCAAAGCCCAAAAATTTCTGAAGACTCTTAAGAGAAGAGGGCTGCGTCCAATCACAAATAGCTTGAACCTTGACAGGATCCATTTCAATGGAAGAGGGGGAAAAAATATATCCCAAAAAGGAAATCCTCTGTACCCCAAAAACACACTTAGAACCCTTCACACACAAAGAATTAGACCGCAAAACCTGAAAAACCCTCCTGACTTGCTGGACATGAGAGTCCCAGTCATCCGAAAAAATCAGAATATCATCCAGATACACAATCATAAATTTATCCAAATAATCGCAAAAAATATCATGCATAAAGGACTGGAAAACTGACGGAGCATTAGAAAGACCAAAAGGCATCACTAAATACTCAAAGTGGCCCTCGGGCGTATTAAATGCGGTTTTCCACTCATCCCCCTGCCTGATTCGCACCAAATTATACGCCCCACGAAGGTCAATCTTAGAGAACCACTTGGCCCCCTTTATGCGAGCAAACAAATCAGTCAGCAACGGCAATGGGTATTGATATTTAACAGTGATTTTATTCAAAAGCCGATAATCAATACATGGTCTCAAAGAGCCGTCTTTTTTTGACACAAAGAAAAAACCGGCTCCTAAGGGAGATGACGATGGACGAATATGTCCCTTTTCCAAGGACTCCTTTATATATTCTCGCATAGCAGCATGTTCAGGCACAGACAGATTAAATAAACGACCCTTTGGGTATTTACTACCCGGGATTAAATCTATGGCACAATCGCACTCTCGGTGCGGAGGTAACGAACCAAGCTTGGATTCTTCAAAGACGTCACGATAGTCAGACAGGAACTCAGGAATTTCAGAGGGAATGGATGATGAAATGGAAACCACAGGTACATCCCCATGAGCCCCCTTACATCCCCAGCTCAACACAGACATAGCTCTCCAGTCGAGGACTGGGTTGTGAGATTGCAGCCAAGGCAATCCTAGCACCAAATCATCATGTAGATTATACAGCACCAGAAAGCGAATAATCTCCTGGTGATCCGGATTAATACGCATAGTTACTTGTGTCCAGTATTGTGGTTTATTATTAGCCAATGGGGTGGAGTCAATCCCCTTCAGAGGAATAGAAGTCTCCAAAGGCTCTAAATCATACCCACAGCGTTTGGCAAAGGACCAATCCATAAGACTCAAAGCGGCGCCAGAGTCGACATAGGCGTCCGTGGTAATAGATGACAAAGAGCAAATCAGGGTCACAGATAGAATAAATTTAGACGGTAAGGTGCAAATGGAAACAGATTTACCAAGCTTTTTAGTGCGCTTAGAGCATGCTGATATAACATGAGTAGAATCACCACAATAGAAACACAACCCATTTTTCCGTCTAAAATTCTGCCGCTCGCTTCGGGACAGAATTCTATCACACTGCATACTCTCTGGCGACTTCTCAGTGGACACCGCCAGATGGTGCACTGGTTTGCGCTCCCGCAAACGCCTATCGATCTGAATAGCCATTGTCATGGACTCATTCAGACCCGCAGGCACAGGGAACCCCACCATAACATCCTTAATGGCATCAGAGAGACCCTCTCTGAAAGTCGCCGCCAGGGCGCACTCATTCCACTGAGTAAGCACAGACCATTTACGGAATCTTTGGCAGTAAATTTCCGCTTCATCTTGCCCCTGAGATAGGGACATCAAAGTTTTTTCTGCCTGAAGCTCCAAATGAGGTTCGTCATAAAGCAACCCCAAGGCCAGAAAAAACGCATCCACATTGAGCAACGCAGGATCCCCTGGTGTCAATGAAAAAGCCCAGTCTTGAGGGTCGCCCCGGAGCAAGGAAATCACAATCCTGACCTGCTGTGCAGGGTCTCCGGCAGAGCGAGATTTCAGAGACAAAAATAATTTGCAATTATTTCGAAAATTCTGAAACCCGGATCTATTCCCCGAGAAAAATTCCGGCAAAGGAATTCTCGGCTCAGATACAGGTGCATGACAAACAAAATCTTGCAAATTTTGTACCTTCGTGGCGAGATTATTCAAACCTGCAGTTACACTCTGAAGATCCATTACAAACAGGTGGACACAGAGCCATTCAAGGGTTAAGAGGAGGTAAGAAGCAGCTAGACAGCAATTAAGGGCTAGGCAGCCAAACTCTGAGGGGAAAAAAAAAAAAAATTTCCCTTCAACACTTCTTTTTCTCCTGCTTCAGCCCAAACAATTAACACTTTGCGGGCCGGTCAAACTGTCATGATCTCAATGGCAAGAGAACATAGCATAAGCATATATAGGAACTAGCTCTTGGAAGATGGGAACTGAGCTGTGAACTGGAACAAAATGCAAAAACAAACATGGACAAGAGTCCAACTTATCTAGTAGTTGTCTAGGAGCAGGAACAAGCACAGAGAGGCTTCTGATAACATTGGCGACCGGCAAGCAACTAACAGAGCAGCAAGGTTATATAGCGACTCCCACATCTTGATGGGAACAGGTGAACAGAGAAGATGAAGACACCAGTTCAATTCCACCAGTAGCCACCGGGGGAGCCCAGA
This sequence comes from Ranitomeya variabilis, assembly GCF_051348905.1. Taxonomy (NCBI): domain Eukaryota; kingdom Metazoa; phylum Chordata; class Amphibia; order Anura; family Dendrobatidae; genus Ranitomeya; species Ranitomeya variabilis. The sequence continues at coordinate 352,837,647 of NC_135237.1, read as the reverse complement.
ATCCAAATTCACAACAGCGTTGTGTCTGGCAGGGCGGCCGCAGAGGCGCAGCCAGCCAACCAATGATGTCAGAAGACGGGCAGCACTACCAAGGGGGTTGCTGCATGTTATTCCAAAGGAAAGTCACACCTCAGGGACGGTTTAATGGTCTCAGGGGACACATTTTATACGTGTTGAGTTCAACGTGTGCAAGGACAATAACTGAATGAGCCACCTTGTACAAATGCAGCATTACTGCTGTACAAGGTGGCTGTTATACATACAAATGCCTGGGGGGGACAGGTTCCCTTCAATTTCAGTTGTTGTGTCTGCATGGTGTTTGCAGTACACGATGCCGGCTACACAGCAGGGGAACAGCTGGCGTTACTGAAACCCACTGACACATTGGCTGGTGTTTTTCTCTGTGCAGCCAGCACTTCCGGGCACCAACTGGTGGTGTTAGAGCCCAGGGCCAGCAGGAGGAGCAGAGGAGCAGAGTGTAGGCCGAAGCCTGCACTGGCGGCAGCTTTGTGTCTGCGTGGCGTTTGCAGGACACGTTGCCGGCTACACAGTGGGGGAACTGTTATGATCCCAGTGGCTGGGGATCACAGGAAATACCAGCTAAGTTACTAAGCAAAGAACAAGCTCTAGGGAGGTGGTAACTGGACTGACCGCAAATCTGATCCTATCCAAACACACTAAAGGTAGCCGGTGAACGTGCCTAAAATCCTGGACGTCTCGACGCAGCCTGAGAAACTGACTACCCCTAAAGAGAAAGCAAGACCTCACTTGCCTCAAGAGAAATACCCCAAGGATATAGGAAGCCCCCAACAAATAATAACGGTGAGGTAAGGAGAAAAGACACACGTAGGAATGAAAACAGATTCAGCAAATGAGGCCCGCTAATACTAGATAGCAGAAAACAGATAGAGAACTGTGCGGTCAGCAAAAAAACCCTACCAAAATATCCACGCTGAGAATTCAAGACCCCCACACCAACTAACGGTGTGGGGGGGGGAGAAACTCAGCCCCCTAGAGCTACCAGCAAGCTGAGAAATCACATATTAGCAAGCTGGACAAGAAACATATCGAACACAGATGATCAAAAAATGAACAAAACGAAAACTTAGCTTCTCTTGAAGAGACTGGTAGCAAGGTAGTCAGAAGAAATCAGAATAGCACTGAATACATTGACAGCCGGCAACAAGTGGAAGTGAAACAGAGCTAAATAGGAAACTCCCAAGTGAATAACGAGGCAGCTGATCAGCCACAGACCCGCAGGATAACAAACAAAGCCACCAGGGGGAGCCCAAAACAAAAGTCACACAATACCACCTGTGACCACAAGAGGGAGCCTGAAAACAGAGTTCACAACAAGGAACAGCTGGCGTTTCTGAACCCCACTGACACATTGACGGGTGTTTTCCTCTGTGCAGCCAGCACTTCCAGGCACCAACTGGCGGTGTTAGAGCCCAGGGTCTGCAGGAGGAGCAGAGTGTAGGCCGAAGCCTAATTGAACCAATCTTAAAGGTAACCTTTAACCCCCCCCTCAGGTGTTACAAACTACAATAGCCACCTTGTGCAGCAGTAATGCTGCACAAGTAAAAGGTTCCTCTTGTAATTTTGTTCCTTGCAAACGCTGAATGAAACACGTATAAAATTTAGCCCCTTATACAGTCAAAACTGTCTTGGAGGCGTGAGTTCCCTTCTTAATGAGACGCAGCACAGCTGTCAAAAAAACCACCTTGGTGCTTGGCGCGGCCTCCTGAGCATCGCATTTTTCTGTACAGGAGTCTGTGCTGTTGTGTTATCCCTTGGCCCTGCGCTGTTAGCGCTGCCCGTCTTCTGACATCATTTCATGTCGGCCGGTGCGGTTCGCGATGCCCATGAATCCCTGCCCCGCAGTGTCTTTTCATTAATTCACACTGCGGGGCTGGGATTCATGGCCTTGCACAGTCAATATGTTCGCCTCTCACTCGTGTCCTTACACCTGCTTCAGACTGTGCGGCGTCAGCTGATCCCTTATCGCATGCCACGGCCATGAAGCCGTACAGTCTGAAGAAGGCGGAAGATGAGTGACAGGCGAAAATATGCACTGCTCATGCCCATCAATCACACCCTCGCAGTCAAAATAAATAAGACACCGAGGGGCGTTGTGTCGGCCAAGGCGGCCGCAGAGGCGCAGCCAGCCAACCAATGATGTCAGAAGACAGGCAGCGCTACCAAGGGGGTTGCAGCGTGTCATTACAAAGGAAAGTCACATCTCAGGGACGGTTTAATGGTCTCAGGGGACTCATTTAATACGTGTTGAGTTCGACGTGTGCAAGGACAATAACTGAATGAGCCACCTTGTACAAATGCAGCATTACTGCTGTACAAGGTGGCTGTTATACATACAAACGCCTGGGGGGGGACAGGTTCCCTTCAATTTCAGTTGTTGTGTCTGCATGGCGTTTGCAGGACACGATGCCGGCTACACAGCAGGGGAACAGCTGGCGTTACTGAACCCCACTGACACATTGGCTGGTGTTTTTCTCTGTGCAGCCAACATTTCCGGGCACCAACTGGCGGTGTTAGAGCCCAGGGTCAGCAGGAGGAGCAGAGGAGCAGAGTGTAGGCCGAAGCCTGCACTGGCGGCAGCTTTGTGTCTGCATGGCGTTTGCAGGACACGTTGCCGGCTACACAGAAGGGGCACAGCTGGCGTTACTGAACCCCTCTGACACATTGGCGGGTGTTTTTCTCTGTGCAGCTAGCACTTCCGGGCACCAACTGGCGGTGCTAGAGCCCAGGGTCAGCAGGAGGAGCAGAGGAGTAGAGTGTAGGCCGAACCATGCACTGGAGGCAGTTGTCAGTCTGTTGTGTCTGCGTGACGTTTGCAGGACATGTTGCCGGCTACACAGCAGGGGAACAGCTGGCGTTACTGAACCCCACTGACACATTGGCAGGTGTTTTTCTCTGTGCAGCTAGCACTTCCGGGCACCAACTGGAGGTGTTAGAGCCCAGGGTCAGCAGGAGGAGCAGAGGAGTAGAGTGTAGGCCGAACCCTGCACTGGAGGCAGTTGTCAGTCTGTTGTGTCTGCGTGGCGTTTGCAGGACACGTTGCTGGCTACACAGAAGGGGCACAGCTGGCGTTACTGAATCCCACTGACACATTGGCGGGTGTTTTTCTCTGTGCAGCTAGCACTTCCGGGCACCAACTGGCAGTGTTAGAGCCCAGGGTCAGCAGGAGGAGCAGAGGAGTAGAGTGTAGGCCGAACCCTGCACTGGAGGCAGTTGTCAGTCTGTTGTGTCTGCGTGGCGTTTGCAGGACAAGTTGCTGGCTACACAGAAGGGGCACAGCTGGCGTTACTGAACCCCACTGACACATTGGCGGGTGTTTTTCTCTGTGCAGCCAGCACTTCCGGGCACCAACTGGTGGTGTTAGAGCCCAGGGTCTGCAGGAGGAGCAGAGTGTAGGCCAAAGCCTGCACTGGAGAAAGTTGAAAGTGAACCTTTAACCCCCACCCCAGGCGTTTGTTGCTGAAAGAGCCATCTTGTACAGCACTAATGCTGCAAAAGGAAAAGGTGGCTCTTTTAATTATGCTCCTTTCAAAGGCTGAACTAGACACTTATGAAATGTGTCCCCTCACACCGTTAAACCATCCCGGAGGTGGGACTTTCCTTTGTAATGTGACACAGCACAGCCGTCATTCCTACCCCCTTGGCGCCGTGCGCCGCCTCCTCAGCGGTGTTTGATTCTGTCCCAGAGCCTGCGCTGTTATGTTATCCCTTGGCCAGGCGCACTTAGCGCTGAGCGTCTTCTGACATCATTTGGTATCAGGCTGGCTGCACCTGTGCGGCAGCACTGCCCGAGGTCCCGCCTCGCAGTGTCGTCTAATGTAATCCCACTGCGGGCCTGGGATCCATGGGCATGCGCAGTGCATATCCTCGCCTCTCACTCCCCTCCCTCCGGCTTCTTCAGACTGTGCGGCGTCACGGCCGTGGCATGCTATTAGGGATCAGTTGACGTGCGCACAGTCTGAAGAAGGCGGAGGGAGATGAGTGACAGCTTGAGGTGAAGATATGCACTGCGCATGCCCATGGATCCCAGGCCCGCAGTGTGATTAAATCAGACGACACTGCAAGGCGGGATCTCGGCCAGCGCGGCCGCACAGGCGCAGCCAGCCTGACACCAAATAATGTCAGAAGATGGGCAGCGCTAAGTGTGCCTGGCCAAGGGATAACAGCGCAGGCTCCGGGCCAGAATCAAACAACGCTGAGGAGGCGGTGCACGGTGCCAAGGGGGTAGGAATGACGGCTGTGCTGCGTCACATTACAAAGGAAAGTCCCACCTCCGGGACGGTTAAACAGTGTGAGGAGACACATTTCATAAGTGTTAGGTTCAGCGTGTGCAAGGAGCACAAAGAAAATAGGCACCTTTTCCTTGTGCAGCATTACTGGCTCTTTCGGAAACAAATGCCTGGGGGGGGGAGGTTCCCTTAAATTTCAGTTGTGCCAGCGTGGCGGTCGCATGACACGTTGCCGGATACACAGCAGGGGAGCAGCAGGCGTTACTGAACCCCACTAACACATTGGCGAGGTGTTTGGCTCTGTGAAAACAGCACTTCCGGGCAGCAACCAGCAGTGTTGGAGCCCTGGGACAGCAGGAGTAGCAGAGTGTAGGCCGAAGCCTGCACTGGAGGCATGTAAATGTCTGTTAGTGTGCCAGCGTGGCGGTCACATGACACATTGCCGGATACACAGCAGGGGAGCAGCTGACGTTACTGAACCCCAATAACATGGCAGCAAGTGTTAACTGTGCAGCCAGCACTTCCAGGCACCAACTAGCGGTGTTAGAGCCCAGGGACAGCAGGAGGAGCAGATTTGAGGTATTGCCGCACACACAGCTGGGGAACAGCGGACGTTACTGAACCCCAATAACAGAGGAGCGACTGTTGACTGTGCGGACAGCACTTCCAGGCACCAACTGGCGGTGTTGGAGCCCAGGGACAGCAGGAGGAGCAGATTTGTTTTGCCAGATACACAGCTGGGAATCAGCTGACGTTACTGAACCCCAATAACACGGCAGGAAGTGTTAACTGTGCAGCCAGCACTTCCAGGCACCAATTAGCGGTGTTAGAGCCCAGGGACAGCAGGAGGAGCAGATTGGAGGTATTGCCGCACACACAGCTGGGGAACAGCTGACGTTACTGAACCCCAATAACAGAGGAGCGACTGTTGACTGTGCGGACAGCACTTCCAGGCACCAACTGGCGGTGTTAGAGCCCAGGGACAGCAGGAGGAGCAGATTGGAGGTATTGCCGCACACACAGCTGGGGAACAGCGGACGTTACTGAACCCCAATAACAGAGGAGCGACTGTTGACTGTGCAGACAGCACTTCCAGTCACCAACTAGTGGTGTTAGAGCCCAGGGACAGCAGGAGGAGCAGATTGGAGGTATTGTGTTATGATCTGGTGGCCTAAGAGCAGCATGAGACGTACTCTGGAGAAGGTGGTACCTGTACTGACCGCAGACCCTGAACTTAACACCGCAACTAGAAGTAGCCGTGGAATGTACCTAGCGCTCCCTAGACATCTCAACACAGCTGGAAGACTAATTACCCCTAGAGATGGAAAAGGGAAATCTATCTTGCCTCAGAGAAAATCCCCAAAGGATAGACAGCCCCCCACAAATATTGACTGTGAGAGGAGAGGGAAAAAACATACACAGACTGAAATCAGAATTTAGCAAAGGAGGCCACTTCTAGCTAAATAGAAAGGATAGGACAGAGTACTATGCGGTCAGTATTAAAACACTAGAAAATATCCACCACAGAAAATACAAAATCTCCACAGCTAACTAAAGATATGGTGGGTATATCTGCATCTCCAGAGATACCAGCTTGGCTAAACCAATACTTATACAGACCAAGCTGGACAAGACAAAAACATGGAAAAGAACTGAACAATAAGGCCACAGCATGTGGACAGCAAAAAATCAAGGCCAGAACTTATCTTTGTTGAAATGAACTGCAAAGCAGGAGAGACCAGGCAGAGATGTGAATCCTCCAGGAACAATGGACAACTGGCACTGACTAAAGGGTGAAGCAAGACTAAATAGCCCAGTCACAATTGCAAAAAGTGAACACACCTGATAAATGCTGCGATTCAGAGACAGCAGCGCTACCACTTACAACCACTGGAGGGAGCCCAAGAGCAGAATTCACAACAGTACCCCCCCTTGAGGAGGGGTCACCGAACCCTCACCAGAGCCCCCAGGCCTATCTGGACGAGCCAAATGAAAGGCACGAACCAAATCATCAGCATGAACATCGGAGGCAACAACCCAAGAGTTATCCTCCTGGCCATAACCCTTCCATTTGACAAGATACTGAAGCTTCCGCCTCGAAAAACGAGAATCCAAAATCTTCTCAACCACATACTCCAACTCCTCATCAATCAACACCGGGGCAGGAGGATCAACAGAGGGAACAACGGGCACCACATATTTCCGCAACAAAGATCTATGAAAAACATTATGGATGGAAAAAGAGGCTGGAAGGGCCAAACGAAAAGACACTGGATTGATAGTCTCAGAAATCCTATAAGGGCCAATAAACCGAGGCTTAAACTTAGGGGAAGAAACCTTCATAGGGACATGACGGAAAGACAACCAGACCAAATCCCCAACCCGAAGCCGGGAACCAACACACCGACGACGGTTGTCTGAGGATGAAATGCGGAAGAAAAAGACAAATCAATGCCCAGCCTAGCACAAAAGGCCCGCCAAAACCTAGAAACAAACTGGGAACCTCTATCGGACACAATATTCTCCGGAATGCCATGCAAACGAACCACATGCTGAAAAAACAACGGAACCAAATCAGAAGAGGAAGACAACTTAGGCAAAGGTACCAAATGAACCATCTTAGAAAACCGGTCACAAACCACCTAGATAACTGACATCCTCTGGGAAACCGGAAGATCCGAAATAAAATCCATAGAAATATGCGTCCAAGGCCTCTCAGGGACCGGCAAAGGCAAAAGCAACCCACTAGCACGGGAACAGCAAGGCTTGGCCCGCGCACAAGTCCCACAGGACTGCACAAAAGAACGCACATCCCGTGACAAAGAAGTCCACCAAAAGGACCTACCAACCAAATCTCTGGTACTAAAAATCCCAGGATGACCAGCTAACACAGAACAATGAACCTCCGAAATCACTTTACTAGTCCATCTGTCAGGAACAAACAATTTCCCCACTGGACAGCGGTCAGGTTTATCAGCCTGAAATTCCTGAAGAACCCGTCGTAAATCAGGGGAGATGGCAGAAAGAATCACCCCTTCCTTCAGAATACCGACCGGCTCAAGGACCCCAGGAGAATCAGGCAAAAAGCTCCTAGAGAGGGCATCAGCCTTAACATTCTTAGAACCCGGAAGATACGAGACCACAAAATCAAAACGGGAGAAAAACAGGGACCATCGGGCCTGTCTAGGATTCAGCCGTTTGGCAGACTCGAGATAAATCAGATTCTTATGATCGGTGAAGACCACAATACGGTGCTTGGCCCCCTCAAGCCAATGTCGCCACTCCTCAAATGCCCACTTCATAGCCAACAACTCACGATTGCCGACATCATAATTGCGTTCCGCAGGCGAAAACTTTCGAGAAAAGAAGGCACACGGTTTCATCAAGGAACCATCAGAATTCCTCTGAGACAAAACGGCCCCTGCCCCAATCTCAGAAGCGTCAACCTCAACCTGAAAAGGAAGAGAAACATCCGGCTGACGCAACACAGGGGCAGAAGTAAATCGGCGTTTAAGCTCCTGAAAGGCAGAAACAGCCGCAGAGGACCAATTCGTCACATCAGCGCCTTTCTTCGTCAAATCGGTCAGGGGTTTAACCACACTGGAGAAGTTGTCAATGAAACGGCGATAAAAATTAGCAAAGCCCAAACATTTCTGAAGGCTCTTCATGGATGTGGGCTGGATCCAATCATGAATGGCCTGAACCTTAACCGGATCCACTTCTATAGATGAGGGAGAAAAAATGAAGCCCAAAAAAGAAATCTTCTGTACTCCAAAGAGGCACTTAGACCCCTTCACAAACAAGGCATTATCACGAAGGATCTGAAATACCATCCTGACTTGTTTCACATGAGACTCCCAATCATCTGAAAAAATCTAAATATCATCCAAATATACAATCATGAATTTATCAAGATAATTCCGAAATATATCATGCATGAAAGACTGAAACACAGATGGAGCATTAGAGAGTCCGAATGGCATCACAACGTATTCAAAATGGCCTTCGGGCGTATTAAACGCAGTTTTCCATTCGTCACCCTGCTTAATACGAACAAGATTATATGCCCCTCGAAGGTCAATCTTAGTAAACCAACTAGCCCCCTTAATCCTAGCAAACAGATCAGAAAGCAAAGGCAAAGGGTATTGGAATTTGACCGTGATCTTATTCAAGAGGCGATAATCAATACAGGGTCTCAAGGAGCCATCTTTTTTGGCAACAAAAAAAAAACCTGCTCCCAATGGTGAAGAAGATGGCCGAATATGCCCCTTCTCCAAGGACTCCTTAACATAGCTCCGCATGGTGGTATGTTCTGGCACAGACAGGTTGAAAAGTCGGCCCTTAGGGAACTTACAGCCTGGAATCAAGTCAATAGCACAAGCACAGTCCCTATGCGGTGGAAGGGAACTGGACTTGGGCTCATTGAATACATCCTGGAAATCTGACAAAAACTCAGGAATTTCAGAAGAGGGGGAGGAGGCAATTGACATCAAAGGAACGTCACCATGAACCCCCTGACAACCCCAACTAGTCACAGACATAGATTTCCAATCTAATACCGGATTATGCACCTGTAACCATGGGAAACCCAGCACAATAGCATCATGCAAATTATGCAACACCAGAAAATGACAATCTTCCTGATGGGCTGGCACCATCATCATCAGCTGTGACCAAAACTGAGGATTATTTTTAGCCAATGGTGTAGCATCAATGCCTCTCAAAGGAATAGGACTCTGCAAAGGCTGCAAGGGGAAACCACAACGTCTGGCAAATTCTAAGTCCATTAAGTTTAGAGCGGCGCCTGAATCCACAAATGCCATGACAGAAAATGACGATAATAAGCAGATCAGGGTCACAGATAACAGAAATTTAGGTTGTACAGTACTGATGGTAACAGAACTAGCGATTCTCTTGGTACGCTTAGGGCAATCAGAAATAACATGAGCAGAATCGCCGCAGTAAAAACACAACCTATTCTGACGTCTGAATCCTTGTCGTTCAGCTTTAGACACAATCCTATCACACTGCATAGGCTCAGGACTCCGCTCGGAAGACAATGCCATAGTGTGCACAACTCTGCGCTCGCGCAAGCGCCGATCAATCTGAATGGCCAGAGACATAGAATCACTCAGACCAGCAGGCTTGGGGAACCCCACCATAACATCTTTAACAAATTCAGAAAGACCCTTTCTGAAGATTGCCGCCAAGGCATCCTCATTCCATTTATTCAGTACAGACCATTTTCTAAACTTCTGGCAATATGATTCTGCTGCTTCTTGACCCTGAGACAGGGCCAACAAGGTCTTCTCAGCATGATCCACTGAATTAGGTTCGTCATACAATAACCCAAGCGCCTGAAAAAAGGTGTCTACATTAAGCAACGCCGGATTCCCAGGTTCCAGGGCAAATGCCCAATCTTGGGGGTCTGTTGTGAATTCCGTTCTCGAACTCCCTCCTGTGGTCATGAATGGTACTTCGGTGAGTTCTGTCCATGGACTCCCTCTGGTGGCTGTGAGTGGAGCTGCTGGTTCTGAGATTCCTTTCCCACCTGCCCTCGTTTAGGGTTAGGTTGGATTCTCTATTTAACTCCACTCAGATCGTTACTCCATGCCAGCTGTCAATGTTCTAGTACTGGGTCAGATCTCTCCTGGATCTTTCTGAGGACCTGTCTACTCCAGCGAAGCTAAGTTCCTGCTTGTTCATTTGTTACATATGGTTTTTCTTGCTAAGTTCTAGTCCAGCTTGCTATCATGAAACTGCCTGGCTAGCTAGAAGCTCTGGGGGTGCAGAGTGGCACCACCGCACCGTGAGTCGGTGCGGGGGTATTTTTTGCACACTCTGCGTGGTTTTGTAGTTTTTTGTGTTGACCGCAAAGATCCCTTTTCTATCCTCAATCTGTTTAGTTAGACTGGCCTCCCTTTGCTAAAGCCTATTTCGTCCTGTGTTTGTGATTTCCTCTTAACTCACAGTCAATACTTGTGGGGGGCTGCTTTTACCTTTGGGGAAATTTCTCTGAGGCAAGTGAGGCTTTGTTTCCTTTCTTTAGGGGTAGTTAGCTCTTAGGCTGTGAAGAGGCGTCTAGGCAGAGTCAGGCACGCTCCACGGCTATTTCTAGTTGTGTTGATAGGAGTAGGGTTTGCGGTCAGCAGAGTTCCCATTTCCCCAGAGCTCGTCCCGATTCCGTGTTTAACTATCAGGTCATTCCTGGTGCACCTAACCACCAGGTCCATAACAGTACAGCTGGCCCACAAAGTGTTAATGCATCTCAATAGAGGGAAAAGAGAAGTTCTGAGACCATTTTTTTTTTTCTCTGCAGTGTGTTTTGCCTTTCTTTTCCCCTTAAACTCTGGGTGGTTTAGAACTCAGGTGTGGATATGGACATTCAAGGTCTGTCCTCTAGTGTAGATCAACTCGCTGCAAAGGGACAAAACATTCAAGATTATGTAGTTCAGAATCCTATGTTGGAGCCTAGAATTCCAATTCCTGATTTGTTTTCTGGGGATAGATCTAAATTTCTGAGTTTCAAAAACAATTGTAAACTGTTTCTTGCTCTAAAACCCCGCTCTTCTGGTGACCCTATTCAGCAAGTAAGAATCATTATTTCTTTGTTACGTGGCGACCCTCAAGACTGGGCATTCGCCCTGGCGCCAGGAGATCCTGCATTGTGTAATGTAGATGCGTTTTTTCTGGCGCTGGGATTGCTTTATGATGAACCGAATTCTGTGGATCAGGCAGAGAAAATTTTGCTGGCTTTGTGTCAGGGTCAGGATGAAGCGGAGGTATATTGCCAGAAGTTCAGAAAGTGGTCTGTGCTTACTCAGTGGAATGAGTGTGCCCTGGCAGCAATTTTCAGAAAGGGTCTTTCTGAAGCCCTTAAGGATGTTATGGTGGGGTTCCCCACGCCTGCTGGTCTGAATGAATCAATGTCCTTGGCCATACAGATCGATCGGCGCTTACGTGAGCGCAAAACTGTGCACCATTTGACGGTATCCTCTGAGCAGAGGCCTGAGCCTATGCAATGTGATAGGACTTTGACCAGAGCTGAACGGCAAGAACATAGATGTCAGAATGGGCTGTGTTTTTACTGTGGTGACTCCACTCATGCCATCTCTGATTGTCCTAAGCGCACTAAGCGGTTCGCTAGGTCCGTCACCATTGGTACTATACAGCCTAAATTTCTTTTGTCCGTTACTCTGATTTGCTCTTTGTCATCCTATTCTGTTATGGCATTTGTGGATTCAGGCGCTGCCCTGAATTTGATGGACTTGGAGTTTGCCAGGCGCTGTGGTTTTTTCTTGGAGCCCTTGCAGCATCCCATTCCTTTGAGGGGAATTGATGCTACGTGTTGTGAATTCTGTTTGTGGGCTCCCCCGGTGGTGTTTTATGGTAGTGTCACTTATTTGCCTTCTTCTATCCTTGATCACCTGTTGACACCCATTAGGGGAGTTTCCTATTTAAGGCTGCTTGGCTGCTGGTCTGATGCCGGCCAACAATGTATCAGTAGCATTCTGTTGCATTCTCCTGCCTCAAGATCCTGTTCAGCTAAGTTGAATTTTGTTTCTAGTTTATGCTATTTTTGTCCCGCTATTTGCAATGTGACTCTCTGTAGCTGGAAGCTCTCGTGGACTGAAATTGCCACTCCAGTGGCATGAGTTGTCACTGGAGTTTTAAAGTAATTTCAGGATGGTGTTTTTGAGTAGTGTTTTGAAGTTGACCGTGAAGTGACTCTTTCCTGTACTTCTGCTATCTAGTAAGCGGACCTCACTGTGCTAAATCTGCTGTTCATCCTACGTATGTCTTTTCCTCTTGACTCACCGTCAATATTTGTGGGGGGCTGCTATCTCCTTTTGGGGTTCATCTCTGGAGGTAAGGCAGGCCTGTATATTCCTCTGATAGGGGTAGTTAGATCTCCGGCTGGCGCGTGGTGTCTAGGGCATCGTAGGAAACACTCCCCGGCTACTTCCAGTGTCGTGTCAGGTTCAGGTCACGGTCACTTTAGTTCCCATCACCCGAGAGCTAGTCCGTTGTTATTTTGATTTCCCTGCCATTGGGAAAATCATAACAGTTTGGCCGGCCCACACATGTGTTAAAACTATGCACTAAAGCAGGAAAGGATATTAAAAGGTTTTTTTTCCTTCTGTGTTTGGAAAGTGCACCTTAGTGCTTATTTGTACTCCTTGCTTAAACTGCAGTCTTCAGCCTTTTTTTTTTTTTTTCCTCTCCTCTTAATCTCTGAATGGCTTTGGTTACACCTGTTTGAATCATGGATCCACAGAGTTTGGTTGCAGGTCTGAATAACCTGGCTACAAAGGTCCAGAACTTACAAGATTTTGTTATACGTGCTCCAATGTCTGAACCTAAGATCCCTATGCCTGAATTTTTTACCGGAGACAGATCCCGTTTTTTGAATTTCAGAGAGAATTGTAAATTGTTTTTGTCTCTGAAATCTCACTCTGCTGGTGATCCTGCGCAACAGGTTAAAATTGTTATTTCTCTATTGCGGGGTGACCCACAAAGTTGGGCATTTGCATTGTCGCCAGGGGATCCTGCGTTATTAAATGTAGATGCGTTTTTTCTGGCTTTGGGGTTGCTTTATGAAGAACCTAATTTAGAGATTTTGGCTGAGAAAGCCTTGATAGCTCTTTCCCAAGGGCACCATATGGCGGTATCTTTTGAGCAAAAACCTGTGCACCATATGGCGGTATCTTCTGAGCAAAAACCTGTGCACCATATGGCGGTATCTTCTGAGCAAAAACCTGTGCATCATTTGGCGGTGACCTCTGAAAAGGCACCAGAGCATATGCAATGCGATAGTGTATTGTCTAGAGGCGAACGACAGAATTACAGGCGCAAAAATGGGTTGTGCTTCTATTGTGGAGATCCAGCTCATGTTATATCAGCATGCTCTAAACGCATAAAGAAGGTTGATAAAAAGGTTGATAAATCCTTTTCTATGGGTACCTTGCAGTCTAAATTTCTTTTGTCCGTGACATTGATTTGTACTTTATCATCTGTTACTGTGGATGCTTATGTGGATTCTGGCGCCGCTCTGAGTCTCATGGATTGGTCCTTTGCCAAGCGTTGTGGGTTTGATTTAGAGCCTCTGGAGGTTTCTATTCCCTTAAAGGGTATTGATTCTACACCTTTGGCTAGCAATAAACCACAATATTGGACACAAGTGACTATGCATCTTTCCCCAGACCATCAGGAGATTATTCGTTTCCTTGTGTTATATAATCTACATGACGTATTAGTACTTGGATTACCATGGTTACAAATTCATAATCCAGTCTTGGACTGGAGATCAATGTCTGTGCTGAGCTGGGGATGTCGGGGGATTCATGGGGATGCACCTTTGGTTCCCATTTCTTCATCTACTCCCTCTGAGATCCCAGCATTTCTGTCAGATTTTTATGATGTCTTTCAGGAGCCTAAGACTGATTCTCTCTCCCCTCACAGAGAGTGTGACTGCGCTATTGAGTTGATTCCCGGTAGTAAATTTCCTAAGGGTCGCTTGTTTAATTTGTCTGTACCTGAACATACTGCTATGCGGGAGTATATCAGAGAATCTTTGGAAAAGGGTCATATTCGCCCCTCTTTGTCTCCACTGGGGGCAGGGTTTTTCTTTGTGGGTAAAAAGGATGGTTCATTGAGACCTTGTATCGACTATCGACTTCTGAATAAGATTACAGTTAAATACCAGTACCCGTTACCTTTACTGACTGATCTTTTTGCTCGCATAAAGGGGGCGAAGTGGTTCACTAAGATCGATCTACGTGGTGCGTATAATTTGGTGCGGATTAAGCAGGGGGATGAGTGGAAGACCGCATTTAATACGCCTGAAGGCCATTTTGAGTATTTGGTAATGCCTTTCGGTCTCGCGAATGCCCCTTCCGTTTTTCAGTCCTTTATGCACGATATTTTCCGTGAATATCTGGATAAATTTATGATTGTGTATTTGGATGATATTTTGATTTTTTCGGAGGACTGGGAATCTCATGTTCAACAGGTCAGGAGAGTTTTTCAGGTTTTACGAGCTAATTCTCTATTTGTGAAGGGCTCAAAGTGTATTTTTGGGGTTCAGAGAATTTCCTTTTTGGGATATATTTTTTCCCCTTCATCTATGGAGATGGACCCTGTTAAGGTTCAGGCTATTTGTGATTGGGTACAACCTACTTCTCTAAAGAGTCTTCAGAAATTCTTGGGATTTGCTAATTTCTATCGCCGATTCATAGCGGGTTTTTCTGCCATTGCTAAATCTTTGACTGATTTGACCAAGAAGGGTGCTGATGTTGCTAATTGGTCCTCTGCGGCTGTGGAGGCCTTTCGGGAGCTTAAGCTCCGCTTTTCTTCTGCTCCTGTGTTGCGCCAGCCTGATGTTTCGCTCCCGTTCCAGGTTGAAGTAGATGCTTCCGAGATCGGAGCAGGTGCAGTTTTGTCGCAGAAAGGTCCTGACTGCTCAGTGATGAGACCATGTGCGTTTTTCTCTCGAAAGTTTTCGCCCGCTGAGCGAAATTATGATGTTGGAAATCGGGAGCTCTTGGCCATGAAGTGGGCATTTGAGGAGTGGCGTCATTGGCTTGAGGGTGCTAGACACCAGGTGGTGGTCTTGACTGACCACAAAAATCTAATTTATCTTGAGTCAGCCAGGCGTCTGAATCCTAGACAGGCGCGCTGGTCGTTGTTTTTCTCTCGATTTAACTTTGTGGTTTCATATCTGCCTGGGTCTAAGATTGTGAGGGCGGATGCCCTCTCTAGGAGTTTTGAGCCTGACTCGCCTGGTGATTCCGAACCTACTGGCATCCTGAAGGATGGGGTGATATTGTCAGCTGTCTCCCCAGACCTGCGGCGCTCTTTGCAGGAGTTTCAGGTGGATAGGCCTGATCGCTGTCCGCCTGGTAGACTGTTTGTCCCTGATGACTGGACCAGTAGAGTTATTTCGGAGGTTCACTCTTCCGCGTTGGCAGGTCATCCTGGAATTTTTGGCACCAGGGATCTGGTGTCTAGGTCCTTCTGGTGGCCTTCCTTGTCTCGAGATGTACGTATTTTTGTGCAGTCTTGTGATGTTTGTGCTCGGGCTAAGCCCTGCTGTTCCCGGGCCAGCGGGTTGTTGTTGCCCTTGCCTATTCCTAAGAGGCCTTGGACGCACATCTCTATGGACTTTATTTCTGACCTTCCTGTTTCTCGTAGGATGTCCGTCATCTGGGTGGTGTGTGACCGTTTTTCCAAGATGGTTCACTTGGTACCTTTGCCCAAATTGCCCTCCTCC
This sequence comes from Ranitomeya variabilis, assembly GCF_051348905.1. Taxonomy (NCBI): domain Eukaryota; kingdom Metazoa; phylum Chordata; class Amphibia; order Anura; family Dendrobatidae; genus Ranitomeya; species Ranitomeya variabilis. The sequence continues at coordinate 352,822,107 of NC_135237.1, read as the reverse complement.
TCTGAGCTGGTCCCTCTATTTTTTCAGAATGTTGTGCGTTTGCATGGTATTCCTGAGAATATAGTGTCTGACAGGGGTACTCAGTTTGTGTCTAGTCTAGATTTTGGCGGGCGTTCTGTGCCAGGATGGGCATCGACTTGTCTTTTTCATCTGCATTCCATCCTCAGACTAATGGCCAGACTGAGCGTACTAATCAGACCTTGGAGACTTACTTGAGGTGTTTTGTGTCCGCTGATCAGGACGATTGGCTTGATTTTTTGCCATTGGCAGAGTTTGCCCTTAACAATCGGGCCAGTTCTGCCACTTTGGTTTCTCCATTTTTTTGTAATTCAGGGTTTCACCCTCGCTTTTCGTCCGGTCAATTGGAGTCTTCGGATTGTCCTGGAGTAGATGCTGTGGTTGATAGAATGCATCAGATTTGGGGACAGGTTGTGGACAATCTGAAGTTGTCCCAGGAGAAGACTCAACAGTTCACTAATCGTCATCGGCGTGTCGGTCCTCGTCTTTGTGTGGGGGACCTGGTTTGGTTGTCTTCTCGATTTGTTCCTATGAAGGTCTCGTCTCCTAAGTTTAAGCCTCGGTTTATCGGCCCTTATAGGATTCTGGAGGTTCTCAATCCTGTGTCCTTTCGTTTGGACCTCCCAGCATCTTTTACTATTCATAATGTTTTTCATCGGTCATTGTTGCGGAGGTATGAGGTGCCGGTTGTTCCGTCTGCTGATCCTCCTGCTCCTGTGCTGGTTGAGGGTGAGTTGGAGTATGTGGTGGAAAAGATCTTGGACTCCCGTGTTTCCAGACGGAAACTTCAGTATCTGGTTAAGTGGAAAGGCTATGGTCAGGAGGATAATTCTTGGGTGACAGCATCTGATGTTCATGCTCCTGATTTGGTTCGTGCATTTCATAGTGCTCATCCAGATCGCCCTGGTGGTTCTGGTGAGGGTTCGGTGCCCCCTCCTTAAGGGGGGGGTACTGTTGTGAATTCTGTTTGTGGGCTCCCCCGGTGGTGTTTTATGGTAGTGTCACTTATTTGCCTTCTTCTATCCTTGATCACCTGTTGACACCCATTAGGGGAGTTTCCTATTTAAGGCTGCTTGGCTGCTGGTCTGATGCCGGCCAACAATGTATCAGTAGCATTCTGTTGCATTCTCCTGCCTCAAGATCCTGTTCAGCTAAGTTGAATTTTGTTTCTAGTTTATGCTATTTTTGTCCCGCTATTTGCAATGTGACTCTCTGTAGCTGGAAGCTCTCGTGGACTGAAATTGCCACTCCAGTGGCATGAGTTGTCACTGGAGTTTTAAAGTAATTTCAGGATGGTGTTTTTGAGTAGTGTTTTGAAGTTGACCGTGAAGTGACTCTTTCCTGTACTTCTGCTATCTAGTAAGCGGACCTCACTGTGCTAAATCTGCTGTTCATCCTACGTATGTCTTTTCCTCTTGACTCACCGTCAATATTTGTGGGGGGCTGCTATCTCCTTTTGGGGTTCATCTCTGGAGGTAAGGCAGGCCTGTATATTCCTCTGATAGGGGTAGTTAGATCTCCGGCTGGCGCGTGGTGTCTAGGGCATCGTAGGAAACACTCCCCGGCTACTTCCAGTGTCGTGTCAGGTTCAGGTCACGGTCACTTTAGTTCACATCACCCGAGAGCTAGTCCGTTGTTATTTTGATTTCCCTGCCATTGGGAAAATCATAACAGCTACGCCTTTGGCCAAGAATAAGCCTTAGTACTGGACCCAGTTGACCATGTGCATGGCTCCTGCACATCAGGAGGATATTCGCTTTTTGGTGTTGCATAATCTGCATGATGTGGTCGTGTTGGGTTTGCCATGGCTGCAGGTCCATAATCCAGTATTGGATTGGAAATCAATGTCGGTATCCAGTTGGGGTTGTCAAGGGGTACATGGGGATGTTTCATTGTTGTCAAATTCTTCCTCCACTCCTTCTGAAGTCCCTGAGTTTTTGTCGGATTACCGGGATGTATTTGATGAGCCCAAGTCTAGTACCCTACCTCCTCATAGGGATTGTGATTGTGCTATTAATTTGATTCCTGGTAGCAAGATCCCTAAGGGACGACTTTTCAATTTGTCTGTGCCAGAACATGCCGCTATGCGGAGTTATATAAAGGAGTCCTTGGAGAAAGGGCATATTCGCCCGTCAGCGTCACCATTGGGAGCAGGGTTCTTTTTTGTGGTCAAGAAGGATGGTTCTCTGAGACCTTGTATAGATTACCGCCTTCTTAATAAAATCACGGTCAAATTTCAGTACCCTTTGCCTCTACTGTCTGATTTATTTGCTCGGATTAAGGGGGCTAGTTGGTTCACCAAGATAGACCTTCGAGGGGCGTATAATCTCGTGCGTATTAAACAGGGCGATCAATGAAAAACAGCATTTAATACGCCCGAGGGCCATTTTGAGTACCTGGTGATGCCATTCGGCCTTTCTAATGCTCCCTCTGTGTTTCAGTCCTTTATGCATGACATCTTCCGAAAGTATCTGGATAGATTCATGATCGTATATTTGGATGATATTTTGGTCTTTTCGGATGATTGGGAGTCCCATGTGAAGCAGGTCAGAATGGTGTTCCAGGTCCTTCGTGCTAATTCCTTGTTTGTGAAGGGATCTAAGTGTCTCTTTGGAGTTCAGAAGGTTTCCTTTTTGGGTATCATTTTTTCCCCTTCTACTATCGAGATGGATCCTGTTAAAGTCCAAGCTATTTATGATTGGACTCGGCCTACATCTGTGAAGAGCCTTCACAAATTTCTGGGCTTTGCCAATTTTTACCGTCGCTTCATCGCTAATTTTTCTAGTGTTGTTAAACCATTGACTGATTTGACCAAGAAGGGTGCTGATGTGGTGAATTGGTCCTCTGCGGCCGTTGAGGCTTTTCAGGAGTTGAAACGTCGTTTCTCTTCGGCTCCTGTGTTGTGTCAGCCAGATGTTTCGCTCCCTTTTCAGGTCGAGGTTGATGCTTTTGAAATTGGAGCAGGGGCTGTTTTGTCAAAGAGAAGTTCTGATTGCTCTGTAATGAAGCCATGCGCTTTCTTTTCAAGAAAGTTTTTGCCTGCTGAGCGTAATTATGATGTTGGCAATCGGGAGTCGTTGGCTATGAAGTGGGCATTCGAGGAGTGGCGACATTGGCTTGAAGGAGCCAAGCATCGCGTGGTGGTCTTGACAGATCACAAGAATCTGACTTATTTTGAGTCTGCCAAGCGGTTGAATCCTAGACAGGCTCGTTGGTCGCTGTTTTTCTCCCGTTTCAATTTTGTGGTTTCGTACTTTCCGGGTTCTAAGAATGTGAAGGCTGATGCCCTTTCAAGGAGTTTTGTACCTGATTCTCCTGGGGTTCCTGAGCCAGCTGGTATTCTCAGAGAGGGGGTAGTTCTGTCTGCCATCTCCCCTGATTTGCGGCGGGTGCTGCAGGAGTTCCAGGCTGATAGACCTGACCGTTGTCCAGCGGAGAAACTGTTTGTCCCTGATAGATGGACTAATAGAGTTATCTCTGAGGTTCATTGTTCGGTGTTGGCTGGTCATCCTGGGATTTTTGGTACCAGAGATTTGGTGGCTAGGTCCTTTTAGTGGCCTTCTTTGTCACGGGATGTGCGTTCTTTTGTGCAGTCTTGTGGGACTTGTGCTCGGGCTAAGCCCTGCTGTTCTCATGCCAGTGGGTTACTTTTGCACTTGCCGTTCCCGAAAAGGCCCTGCACGCATGTTTCCATGGATTTTATTTCAGATCTTCCTGTTTCTCAAAGGATGTCGGTCATCTGGGTGGTTTGTGATTGCTTCTCTAAAATGGTCCATTTGGTACCCTTGCCTAAATTGCCTTCTTCCTCTGATTTGGTTCCATTATTTTTCCAACATGTGGTTCGTTTGCATGGCATTCCAGAGAACATCGTGTCTGACAGAGGTTCCCAGTTTGTTTCAAGGTTTTGGCTTTCCTTTTGTGCTAAGATGGGCATTGATTTGTCTTTTTCTTCGGCTTTCCATCCTCAGACAAATGGCCAAACCGAACGAACCAATCAGACTCTGGAAACCTATCTGAGATGCTTTGTTTCTGCGGATCAGGATGATTGGGTGACCTTGCCATTGGCTGAGTTCGCCCTTAATATTCGGGCCAGTTCGGCTACTTTGGTTTCGCCTTTTTTTTGTAATTCTGGTTTTCATCCTCGTTTTTCTTCAGGGCAGGTTGAGCCTTCGGACTGTCCTGGTGTGGATTCTGTGGTGGACAGGTTGCAGCAAATTTGGACTCATGTGGTGGACAATTTGACCTTGTCCCAAGAGAAGGCTCAACGTTTCGCTAACCGCCGTCGCCGTGTTGGTCCCCGACTTCGTGTTGGGGATTTGGTTTGGTTATCATCTCGTTATGTTCCTATGAAGGTTTCTTCTCCTAAGTTTAAGCCTCGTTTCATTGGTCCTTATAAGATTTCTGAAATTCTTAATCCTGTATCATTTCGTTTGGCCCTTCCTGCTTTTTTTGCCATCCATAATGTGTTCCATAGGTCGTTGCTGCAGAGATATGTGGCGCCTATGGTTCCCTCAGTTGATCCTCCTGCTCCGGTGTTGGTCAAGGGGGAGTTGGAGTATGTGGTGGAGAAGATTTTGGATTCTCGTATTTCGAGACGAAAACTTCAGTACTTGGTCAAATGGAAGGGCTATGGTCAGGAGGATAATTCCTGGGTTGTTGCCTCTGATGTCCATGCTGCCGATTTAGTTCGTGCCTTTCATTTGGCTCGTCCTGATCGGCCTGGGGGCTCTGGTGAGGGTTTGGTGACCCCTCCTCAAGGGGGGGGTACTGTTGTGAATTCCGTTCTCGAACTCCCTCCTGTGGTCATGAATGGTACTTCGGTGAGTTCTGTCCATGGACTCCCTCTGGTGGCTGTGAGTGGAGCTACTGGTTCTGAGATTCCTTTCCCACCTGCCCTTGTTTAGGGTTAGGTTGGATTCTCTATTTAACTCCACTCAGATCATTACTCCATGCCAGCTGTCAATGTTCTAGTACTGGTTCAGAGCTCTCCTGGATCTTTCTGAGGACCTGTCTACTCCAGCGAAGCTAAGTTCCTGCTTGTTCATTTGTTACATATGGTTTTTCTTGCTAAGTTCTAGTCCAGCTTGCTATCATGAAACTGCCTGGCTAGCTGGAAGCTCTGGGGGTGCAGAGTGGCACCACCGCACCGTGAGTCGGTGCGGGGGTATTTTTTGCACACTCTGCGTGGTTTTGTAGTTTTTTGTGTTGACCGCAAAGATCCCTTTTCTATCCTCAATCTGTTTAGTTAGACTGGCCTCCCTTTGCTAAAGCCTATTTCGTCCTGTGTTTGTGATTTCCTCTTAACTCACAGTCAATACTTGTGGGGGGCTGCTTTTACCTTTGGGAAAACTTCTCTGAGGCAAGTGAGGCTTTGTTTCCTTTCTTTAGGGGTAGTTAGCTCTTAGGCTGTGAAGAGGCGTCTAGGCAGAGTCAGGCACGCTCCACGGCTATTTCTAGTTGTGTTGATAGGAGTAGGGTTTGCGGTCAGCAGAGTTCCCATTTCCCCAGAGCTCGTCCCGATTCCGTGTTTAACTATCAGGTCATTCCTGGTGCACCTAACCACCAGGTCCATAACAGGGGTCACCACGCAGCAGAGATATAACAGTTTTAACCTGCTGGATGGGATCACCAGAGGAACGGGGTTTCAGAGCAAAAAACAGTTTACAGTTATTTTTAAAGCTCAGAAATTTGGACCTATCCCCAAAAAACAAATCAGGAGTTGGAATATAATCGGAAATACCCTGTACTCTAGCAGCAAGTTGATCCACACGAGAAGCCAATCCCTGAACATCCATACCAGCGCCGAACTCCTGAGCCACCCAGAGGTAAAGAGGGAAGAAAAAAAAAACACAACAGACTACAGAAAAAAAAATGGCTCAGCACTTTCCTTCCCTTCTTCTGAGATGTGGTTAACTAATAGTTGGCCAGTTGTACTGTTATGATCTGGTGGCCTAAGAGCAGCATGAGACGTACTCTGGAGAAGGTGGTACCTGTACTGACCGCAGACCCTGAACTTAACACCGCAACTAGAAGTAGCTGTGAAATGTACCTAGCGCTCCCTAGACATCTCGACACAGCCGGAGGACTAATTACCCCTAGAGATAGAAAAGGGAAAACTATCTTGCCTCAGAGAAAATCCCCAAAGGATAGACAGCCCCCCACAAATATTGACTGTGAGAGGAGAGGGAAAAAACATACACAGACTGAAATCAGAATTTAGCAAAGGAGGCCACTTCTAGCTAAATAGAAAGGATAGGACAGAGTACTATGCAGTCAGTATTAAAACACTAGAAAATATCCACCACAGAAAATACAAAATCTCCACAGCTAACTAAAGATATGGAGGGTATATCTGCATCTCCAGAGATACCAGCTTGACTAAACAAATCCTTATACAGACCAAGCTAGACAAGACAAAAACATGGAAAAGAACTGAACAATAAGGCCACAGCATGTGGACAGCAAAAAATCAAGGCCAGAACTTATCTTTGTTGAAATGAACTGCAAAGCAGGAGAGACCAGGCAGAGATGTGAATCCTCCAGGAACAATGGACAACTGGCACTGACTAAAGGGTGAAGCAAGACTAAATAGTCCAGTCACAATTGCAAAAAGTGAACACACCTGATAAATGCTGCGATTCAGAGACAGCAGCGCTACCACTTACAACCACCGGAGGGAGCCCAAGAGCAGAATTCACAACAGTATTGCCGCACACACAGCTGGGGAACAGCTGACGTTACTGAACCCCAATAACAGAGGAGCGACTGTTGTCTGTGCGGACAGCACTTCCAGGCACCAACTGGCGGTGTTGGAGCCCAGGGACAGCAGGAGGAGCAGATTTGTTTTGCCAGATACACAGCTGGGAATCAGCTGACGTTACTGAAACCCAATAACACGGCAGCAAGTGTTAACTGTGCAGCCAGCACTTCCAGGCACCAAGTAGCGGTGTTAGAGCCAAGGGACAGCAGGAGGAGCAGAGGAACACCGTGTAGGCCGAAGCCTGATTGTAGCAAGTTGAAAGGGAACCTTTAACCCCCCCAAGGCATTTGTAGCTGAAAGAGCCTGCTTGTGCAGCACAAAGGATGCAAAAGGAAAAGGTGGCTCTTTTCATTATGCTCCTTGCAAACACAGAACTAAACACTTATAAAATGTGTCCCCTGATACCGTGAGACCGTCCCGGAGGTGGGACTTTCCTTCGTAATAGGACGCAGCACAGCCGTCATTCCTACCCCCTTGGTGCCGTGCGCCGCCTCCTCAGCATTGTTTGATTCTGTCCCGGAGCCTGCGCTGTTATGTTATCCCTTGGCCAAGCGCACTTAGCGCTGCCCGTCTTCTCACATCATTTGGTGTCAGGCTGGCTGCGCCTGTGTGGCCGCGCTGGCCGAGATCCCGCCTCGCAGTGTCTTCTGATGTAATCACACTGCGGGCCTGGGATCCATGGGCATGCGCAGTGCATATCCTCGCCTCTCACTCCCCTCCCTCCAGCTTCTTCAGACTGTGCGGCGTCACGGCCGTGGCATGCTATTAGGGATCAGCTGACGGCGCACAGTCTGAAGAAGGTGGAGGGAGATGAGTGACAGCCTGAGGTGAAGATATGCACTGCGCATACCCATGGATCCCAGGTCCGCAGTGTGATTAAGTCAGAAGACACCGCGAGGCGGGATCTTGGCCAGCGCGGCCGCACAGGCGCAGTCAGCCTGACACCAAATGATGTCAGAAGAAGGGCAGCGCTAAGTGTGCCTGGCCAAGGGATAACATAACAGCGCAGGCTCCGGGACAGAATCAAACAACGCTGAGGAGGCGGCGCATGGCGCCAAGGGGGTAGGAATGACGGCTGTGCTGCGTCACATTACAAAGGAAAGTCCCACCTCCGGGACGGTTTTACGGTATCAGTGAACACATTTTATAAGTGTTAAGTTCTGCGTGTGCAAGGAGCTAAACAAAAATAGCTACCTTTTCCTTGTGCAGCACTACTGCTGCACAAGGTGGCTCTTTCAGTAACAAACGCCTGGGGGGGGACAGGTTCCCTGAAATTTCAGTTGTTGTGTCAGCATGGCGGTCGCAGGACACATTGCCAGCTACACAGCTGGGGATCAGCTGACGTTACTGACACCCAATAACACTGGGTCGTATGTTTTGACTGTGCAGACGGCACTTCTGAGCCTCAACTGGCGGTGTTGGAGCCCAGGAATTACAGTTCAGGTGGTAGAAAGATGAACACAACAGGAGACCTGGATACTGTAGACAGTCACCCAATTATTTAATCAGGAAGAGGAGTGGCAAATTCCTGCGAGATCCAGGCCTGGTTCATTTTCAGGAAAGTAAGCCGGTCAACGTTATCGGAGGATAGTCGCATGCGACGGTCTGTTAGTACACCACCTGCAGCACTAAAGACGCGTTCCGATAATACACTAGCCGCAGGACAAGCCAGCACCTCCAATGCATACTGGCTTAGCTCTGGCCATGTATCCAGCTTAGAGACCCAAAACTTGAAAGGGGAAGAGCCGCCTGGGAGTACAGTAAGAGGGCAAGACATGTAGTCTGTCACCATCTGACGGAACCATTGCCTCCTGCTGACTGGAGCCGCCTGTGATGGTGTAGACATTTGTGGCGGGCACACAAAACTGTGCCACAGTTGGGCCATACTGGTCTTGCCTTGGGCAGAGGCACTGCTTCTGCTCCCTCTTTGTGCAGAGCCTCCTCCACTGCCTGGACGCACTGAGCTGCTTTGTAAAGCACTAGCAGCACTTCTCTCAGTTGGACTGGAGAAGATGATGGAATTGACCAGTGTGTCTTGGTACTCCCGCATTTTACGATCCCGGTTCAACAGTGTGATGAGGCTTTGTACGTTGTCCCGGTAGCGAGGATCGAGGAGGGTGTACACCCAATAATCAGCCATGTTGAGAATGTGGGCGATGCGCCGTTCGTTTCTCAGGCACTGCAGCATGTAATCAACCATGTGCTGCAGACTGCCAACTGGCCAAGAAACGCTGTCCCCTGCTTGAGGCGTGAGCTCTGCCCGCTCTTCATCACCCCACCCTCGCTGTACACACTGACTACTGGACAATTGTGTAACTCCCTCCTCTGGACGGATGTCTTCCTCCTCCATTGACTCCTCCTCATCCTCCTCACAAAGTGTCCCCTGCCTACGCGTTTGTGAGGAACCACGTGGCGCTGACTGTCCAGAAGCTGATGTAAATGGTGAGTCCTCATCCTCCACCTCTTCCACAACATCATCCCTTAGCGCTTGCAGTGTTTGTTGAAGCAGGCAGATAAGGGGGACAGTCATGCTGACTAGTGCATCATCTGCACTCGCCATCCGCGTGGAATAATCGAAGGGACGCAAAACCTGGCAGACGTCCTTCATAGTGGCCCACTCTGTGGTTGTGAAGTCTGAACGGCGCAGAGTGCGACTTCTTTGCACCTGATGCAGCTGGTACTCCATTACTGCTTGCTGCTGCTCACACAACCGCTTCAACATATGTAACGTGGAATTCCATATGGTAGGTAGGTCACATATGATGCGATGTTCCGGAAGGCGGAATCGGCGCTGCCGAGCTGCAATGCACGATCTTGCCGTGCTGGAACGCCGCAAGTGAGCACACTCTAGGCGGACTGTTATGATCTGGTGACCTTGGAGTCGCATGAAAACTTTCTCTGGAGTCGGTGGAACCTGTACTGACCGCAAATCCTGAACTAACACCGCAACTAGAAGTAGCCGTGGGGTGTGCCTAACAAACCCTAGACACCTCGACACAGCCGGAGGACTAAATACCCCTATAGATGGAAATAGGAATGCTATTTTGCCTCAGAGCAGACCCCCAAAGGATAGGCAGCCCCCCACAAATAATGACTGTGAGTAGGAGAAGAATAGACACACGCAGGTAGAAAACAGGATTTAGCAAAAGAGGCCACTCTAGCTAAATAGGAAAGGATAGGACAGATTACTAGGTAGGAGGGAACCCAAAAGCAGAATTCACAACAGCGGATCTTGTGCAGCAGTGCATCAGGATCCGGATAGTCCCTCAAAAAACTCTGCACGACCAAGTTGAGCATATGTGCCAGACATGGGATGTGAGTGAGGTTGCCGAGGCCCAGAGCTGCCACCAGATTTCAGCCATTGTCACACACTACCATGCCTGGCTGGAGATTCGCTGGCACAAACCACACATCGCTCTCCTGTTTGATGGCATTCCAGAGCTCCTGCGCTGTGTGGCTTCGATTCCCCAAATAAATTAATTTCAAGACGGCCTGTTGACGTTTGGCCACGGCTGTGCTCATGTCGGTCGTAACAGGTAAACGTTCACGGGTCCATGTGGAGGTGGACTGTGACGGCTCCTGCAGCGATGTTTCTGACGAACGTGTGTATGAGGAGGAGTCAATGCGTACAGACTGGATTCCTGCAATCCTTGGAGTGGGCAGGACACGTCCTGCGCCACTCGCACGATCTGTACCTGGCTCAACAACATTAACCCAATGGGCAGTGAGGGAAAGGTATCGTCCCTGTCCATGGTGACTGGTCCATGCATCGGTGGTGAGGTGGACCTTGCTACTGACGGCATTCAGTAGCGCATGCTTTATGTGTCCCTCCACATGCTTGTGCAGGGCAGGGACGGCTTGCCTGCTGAAATAAAAGCGGCTGGGCACATTGTACTGTGGGACTGCCAATGTCATCAAGTCACGGAAGCTGTCAGTCTCCACCAGCCTGAATGACAGCATTTCCAGTGACAGAAGTTTGGCAATGCCTGCATTCAGAGCCTGTGCTCGTGGGTGGTTTGACGAGAATGGCCGCCTTTTCTCCCATGCCTGTACTACCGATGGCTGTAGACTGGGCTGGGAGTGTGAGGATGACTGGGAACATGGTGCTCTGGGTGGAATTACAGTGGGTCTCTGGACAACAGTGCCAGAGGTTCTTCCATGGCGATCCTGGGGGGAAGCCGAACCAGCTGTGTGTGAGCTGGAGGAAGAGGCAACACGAGCTGAAGAGGTGGTAGCTGCCGCTGTTGGTTGGCCTAGCTCTTCAGTGTGTTTTTGTAACTCCGCCGCATGCCTGGTCCGCACATGTTTCCACATATTTGAGGTATTGGGGCTGCTGACATTTCTCCCTCTTTTGATTTTCTGATGACACACCTTGCATTTGACAAAGCAAATGTCATCTGCAACTGTGTCAAAAAAGGCCCAGGCACTGCAAGTCTTGGGAGCGCCTTTTTTGGCTGTTGGAAGAGGCATGCTCCTAACGGGTGCTGAAGTGGAGGCTACAGGCTCCGCAATCTTCCCTCTCCCTCTTTGGCCCGTTCGGGGAATCTCTTCATCAGAGCTGCTCCCACCACCTTCCTGTCCCTCACGCCATGATGGGTCAAGTGTTGTGAATTCCGTTCTTGGGCTCCCTCCTGTGGTTATGAATGGTACTTTTGTGAGTTCTGCCCTTGGGCTCCCTCTGGTGGTTTCAAGTGGAACTGCTGCTCCTTGAGGTTCTGCAGCAGCTGCTTTCACTAATCGGCTCCACTGGCCTTGCTATTTAACTTGGCTCTAGTCTGTAGTCCATGCCAGCTGTCAATGTTCTCTGGGTTGGATTCAGATCTCTACTTGGATTTCTCTGATGGCCTGTCCATTTCAGCATAAGATAAGTTCTTGTTAGTTCTTTGGTTGTCCATTTGCTTTGGACCTTACTGCTCAGTTAAGTTATGTTTCTTTTGTCCAGCTTGTCATTATGAAATATTCAGGCTAGCTGGAAGCTCTGGGGAAGCAGATTTGCCCCTCCACACCGTGAGTCGGTGTGGAGATCATTTTTGTAAACTCTGCGTGGATTTTTAGTTTTTAATACTGACCGCACAGTATCCTTTTCTATTTTCTGTCTATCTAGATTAGAATTGGCCACCTTTGCTAAAATCTGATTTCATTTCTGTGTATGTCATTTCCCTCTCTACTCACGGTTAATATTTGTGGGGGGCTATCTTTCCTTTTGGGAATTTCTCTGAGGCGAGATAGTTTTCTGTTTCCATCTTTAGGGGTAGCTGGTTCTTAGGCTGTGACGAGGCGTCTAGGGAGTGACAGGAACGTCCCACGGCTATTTCTAGTGTTGGTGTTAGGATTAGGAACTGCGGTCAGTATAGCTACCACCTCCCAGAGCTTGTCCCATGACTCATTTTACCCACCAGTTCATATCAGTGCTTCTCCGTAACCACCAGGTCATAACAGTCAAGGACCTCATCATCTACACTACCCTCTGCCACCAACTGCTCCTCCTGGGTAGTCTCAGCAGCACAGCACGCACCAGAAAGTGGCACCTGAGTGTCATCAGCGGATGCGTACTGCGGTGTGGTGACCGGAGGCACTGGTCCACCCGCCTCTTCAGACTCAGAGAGAAAAAGCTGTTGGGCATCACTGCTTACTGCCTCCTCTTCCATTTCTCCAATGCTGCTTGGCTGGCCCCCTGTTTCCAAGCCAAGAGATTCAGAGAACATAAGTAGAGATGGCTCCTGTCCTGGGCTCTCTGACTGCCTGGGCAATTTGGCAGGTGGTGAAGAGACAGATGGGTGTTCTCCAGTGCTCTGTGCCTGAGAGGATGTGGCACTAATTAAAGTCAATGCGTTAGCTGCCATCCATCCGACAACGGCTTCAATTTGGTCTTCACGCAGCAGCGGTGTACGGCGCTCTCCGACAAAGCTGCGCATGAAGGACTGTTCCCTGCTGAAACTGAGTGATGATGAGTCACCGGTGCCCGCAGCAGGCACAGAATCCCCACGTCCTCTCCCTGCTCCGCGCCCACGCCCACGTGCCTTACTCCCTGCCTTCTTCATCTTGGTTGACTGATAAAGATAAGCAGAAAAGTACTAACGGCTTAGTGTGCTTATTCCTGAACAGCTCCTAACAGGTATAAGAAACACTAATTTTCTAAAGTGTGGACTAGACTTTAATATGACCTAATGTGGCCTACACAACTGTAAAGTGGTGTGTTTGGTGAACTTTATTTTTTATTTATTTTTTTGGGGCTGAACTGACTACAGGGCGAGCTGCACTCACACGGAGACCGTGCAGACAGCCATAAACGGCGCTGCAAGGCCCAAAAAACCTCCTGTACGTTATCCTATGTAGTGTTTTTCCACAATTTAGCTGGATACGGGTGGAAAGCCACTAATAGTAATTATTTGAAAAAATGTGCAGCGGGCTGCACTATTTGCAAAAAAGGACAATGTATTTTACGATATGAGGCAGTGACGCACCCTGAGCTGGATACAACCGGCTGTGGCTGCACACAGACTACAGGGCGAGCTGCACTCACACGGAGACCATGCAGACAGCCGTAAACGGCGCTGCAAGGCCCAAAAAACCTCCTTTACGTTATCCTATGTAGTGTTTTTCCACAATTTAGCTGGATACGGGAGGAAAGTCACTAATAGGAATTATTTGAAAAAATGTGCAGCGGGCTGCACTATTTGCAAAAAAGGACAATGTATTTTACGGTATGAGGCAATGACGCACCCTGAGCTGGATACAACTGGCTGTGGCTGCACACAGACTACAGGGCGAGCTGCACTCACACGGAGACCGTGCAGACAGCCGTAAACGGCGCTGCAATGCTCAAAAAACCTCCTCTACGTTATCCTATGTAGTGTTTTTCCACAATTTAGCTGGATACGGGTGGAAAGCCACTAATAGGAATTTTTTGAAAAAATGTGCAGCGGGCTGCACTATTTGCAAAAAAGGACAATGTATTTTACGGTATGAGGCAGTGACACACCCTGAGCTGGATACAACCGGCTGTGGCTGCACACAGACTACAGGGCGAGCTGCACTCACATGGAGACCGTGCAGACAGCCGTAAACAGCGCTGCAAGGCACAAAAAACCTCCTCTATGTTATCCTATGTAGTGTTTTTCCACAATTTAGCTGGATACGGGTGGAAAGCCACTAATAGGAATTTTTTGAAAAAATGTGCAGCGGGCTGCACTATTTGCAAAAAAGGACAATGTATTTTACGGTATGAGGCAGTGACACACCCTGAGCTGGATACAACCGGCTGTGGCTGCACACAGACTACAGGGCGAGCTGCACTCACACGGAGACCGTGCAGACAGCCGTAAACGGCGCTGCAAGGCCCCAAAAACCTCCTCTACGTTATCCTATGTAGTGTTTTTCCACAATTAAGCTGGATACGGGTGGAAAGCCACTAATAGGAAGTATTTGAAAAAATGTGCAGCGGGCTGCACTATTTGCGAAAACGGACAATGTATTTTACGGTATGAGGCAGTGACGCACCCTGAGCTGGATACAACCGGCTGTGGCTGCACACAGACTACAGGGCGAGCTGCACTCACACGGAGACCGTGCAGACAGCCGTAAACGGCACTGCAAGGCAGAAAAAACCTCCTCTACATTATCCTATGTAGTGTTTTTCCACAATTTAGCTGGATACGGGTGGAAAGCCACTAATATGAAGTATTTGAAAAAATGTGCAGCAGGCTGCACTATTTGCAAAAAAGGACAATGTATTTTACGGTATGAGGCAGTGACGCACCCTGAGCTGGATACAACCGGCTGTGGCTGCACACAGACTACAGGGCGAGCTGCACTCACACGGAGACCGTGCAGACAGCCGTAAATGGCGCTGCAAGGCCCAAAAACCTCCTCTATGTTATTTGAAAAAAGGACAATGGAATGGATAGAACAGTATGAGACAGTGAACCACCCTGAGCTGAATACAACCGGCTATGGCTGCACACAGACTAGAGAGTGGGCTGCACTCACACACACACACACACACACACACAGAGACCTTGCAGATCGCTGTGAAAACAGCACTGCAAGGCAAAAGCAAGGTGAACACACAGCGGTTGCTAAATTAGCCTGGGAAAAGCACAAAGAAGCAAATCGCTATCTCAACTGGCCCTCAGTCAGAACACAGCGTCCTATGCCTAACTGAATTCACAGCAGAGTGAGCCAGAAAGGGCGGCAGCGTTTTTTTTATAGTGCATCATGACATCATTTCAGCAGCCAATCACAGCCTTGCCAGTAGTTACATGCCCACCATGCTGAACAGGATGTGCCCACACTTGTAATCACTCCTCATTGGCTGAATTTGTGCTGTTTGAATTCTGGGAACTTCCGATTCCGGTATCCGATATGCGGTAAGTATCGGATCTCGGTATCGGAATTCCGATACCACAAGTATCGGCCGATACCCGATAATTGCGGTATCGGAATGCTCAACACTACTCATTATCTCTTTCAGTCACATTAACTGAAATCAAAAGTTCTTTCAATCAAAAACAGCTTCACAGGCAAAATTATATGTTAACGTACGACCCCTTCTATGATTTAACCTTCATAATTCTAGCACCCCTTGAATTTGTGAGTTTTTGGATAGTTTTTGCTTGATTTTCTTTGCAGGATGACAGAATAGCCTTCTAGAGCTGCTGTTTTGATGTGAAGGTCTATGAGATTGGGGAACAACCTTTTGCGTGAGGATACTCCAATGATTCTCAGTAGGGTTGAGGTAAGGAGGCCACACCATGATTTTCCCTCCTTTTGTGCCTCTAGCAGTCAATGACTCAGAGGTATTCTTTGCAGCATGAGATGGTGCATTGCCATGTTTGTAGATATTTTTGCTACAGTTTCTTCTTTTTGTACCATAGAAGAAAGTGGTCAGTCAGAAACTCTATATACTTTGGCGAGGTCATTTTCATACCTT
The DNA here is from genome assembly GCF_051348905.1 of Ranitomeya variabilis. Taxonomy (NCBI): domain Eukaryota; kingdom Metazoa; phylum Chordata; class Amphibia; order Anura; family Dendrobatidae; genus Ranitomeya; species Ranitomeya variabilis. The sequence goes on along the minus strand of NC_135237.1, from coordinate 352,806,397 downwards.
TAGGGACATAAAATGGACCAATCAGCTCTCCACTCATGAAAGTGGCCAAAAACATGACTCCGTTACCTCCTTGCTGATGTCGCAGACTTGTTGGGATATGGTGGTCATCCACCAACCATCCACCACTTCATCCATCTGGACCATCCAGAGTTGCATGGCACTCATCAGTAAACAATACTGTTTGAAAATTAGTCATCTTGTAAGCTTATGCCCACCAGTTTTGCTTGTGAGCACTGTTTAGGAATAGAAAGTTTATGAACAACTGCAAGCCTCTAGTGGATCCTACACCTTGAGTTTTGAGGGACTTCAGAGGCACCAACAACTTCAAATACCTGTTTGCTGCTTTTTATTGGTATGTTAGCAGCTGCTCTCTTAAACTAGGACTACTGGTATAGTCATTTTGACTACTTGCACTTTTTATTTCTCTTCTGTGACTACATTTTTCGGAATTCCGGCTTGAGACTCAGTGACTTTTCCTCAAATAGGATGTGAAAAAAGATTTTGTGACAATAAATAATTTTGGTGAAAAAATTGCGCGTTTTTTTCAAAATTTACCTTTAACTACTAAAGGTAGTTATTTGGACTACCTACTATATTTTGCTGTCCTTTTGTCACTAAATGTTGCTGTAAAGTTTTGTGCGCAATTTTTTCACTGTATCTTATTTACCCTGATGTTCATATAGATGTAGTTCAATTCAGATGTCAACTTTTCACATTTTCCTTGTGTTACCTGGTTCTATTACTGTGTAATGCTGAACTGAAAAGAGCTTGTTTGTAATACTGTAGGCTCTTATCTTATGCTAAAGAAGGGTGTTGTTTTTCTCTGGTCCTAGCGGTAGACAGTAGTCTGGATAGTAAGTTTACTTTCAGTTCAGCTGAAGAGACAGAGAACACATGCAGACATAAGAGCTCAAAAAACTCATACAAGTATATAGCAGATACAACATTTTATTGTCATATTATTCGATTATTTTGTACTGTATAGTGTGAAGCAGCAATTTTTTTGGGGGAAAAACTATATTTGCATACAGCTTGATGTTATTAGTTATAGTTTACAGCTAGAAAGAATATTTTTTATCTGCAAATGGGCAATATGCATGAATATAGCAATAATGCAATGTAATGGTTTATGACGTGAAAACGATAAAAATTATGTGTTTTTTTCATTTTTCTTTTGTTTATGATCAACCATGTTCACATACAGTATGATTCTGCGAAAAAATGTATAACTTAGCTAAAACATCAAGACTTTTATAGGTCCAGTCAAAAATGAATGAACATTATATTTGTATAGTGGTAGCGAACAGAACAGCATGATTGTAAAACGTCTATTATTATTGTTTTACTTAGTTTACTTTTGTTATTTCCTGTAGAAAAATATGAAAAATCAGAAAAAAACATTCCAAAGCATTACTGTTGGATCTCACAATAATAATACATTTAAAAAAATATAATTATTAATAAATAACCACAAATGAAACTCTAAAAATAAACGAAAACAAGTCAGTAGTCAGAATGACAACATTCAGTAGTCGGGGTCACGAGTCCAGTAGTCCTAGTGTTAATCCTATGAATTTGTCAAGCAGAAACCTTCCTCATTATGCCTTTATCTTCACAGTGCAATGATCACTCTTACGATTTTGTGAAATATCTAATGTTTTCATACTTTGTTCAAGGCATTGCGTTATTTTACTCTTTTTTTGCTGCAGAAAGATCCTTTTTTTTCCCCATATTGCTTAAAACCCTGTAGCCTGTTTTATAATGTGGAATGCCCTTCTTATGTCATTTTTCTTTAATTGAGCTCACCTGGTAGACTAATTATCACACGTGTTTGAGATTGATTTTAGTGATCCAAAGAGCCCTGAGGCACTATACCATCCATGAGTTTATTTGAAAAAGAGAACATTACATTTATTAAAAAAAACAACAACAAGAAACTGCAAAATTCAATAAAACATCACTTCTATTTGTAGATTAAAACCTGAAAACAACTAGTGTAGCTCGAAACACGTTGGCCATTACGCTAACTTGTTTTTTAAAGTTTATATTTTCATGTTTTAATCTACAAATAAATGTGATGTTTTAATGAATTTTGCGGTTACTGGATTTTCCACCTTTTTTTTCATGGTTCACTTGCTCAGGAAACCAGCCTGAAGCTTCTGTGCACCACACCCTCATTTCCAGGCATTTCTCAATCCGGCGAGCTGATGATTGCTTCATTGTGTTTTATTACATCTTTATTACAATTAAATCCAATTTGCATAATAATTTTGAATACGGTGTAGTATCTTTGATTACAGGTATTCTCATTGTTTTGATTGATTTCAAGTGTCAGTTTAAGATAGAATTAATGGAGGTCACTGTGGGTCACCCTTCTAATATTTTTTATATTTTTAGAAGGATGTATAGTACATATAGTACACTGGTGTATGGAGATCTCTTCCCCATGGTTACAGTGATAGATGCATTGACAACAGTATCTTTATGGTATTTGTGCCCTTACATGAACTTGTTGCATATCTTCAAGAAGTAGTACTGTATGTCAAAGTCTTCAGCCGGATCCAGCTCTCTGGTATTCTATTAATTCAAGCTAAGCTTTAAGCAGGGCCAAACTGGTCATCTGGCAGTTCTGGCAAATGCCAGATTGGATGCTTCAGCTGTGAGCTGCCTTGTCGGCTGTGGTGTTAATATTATCGGCATCCTCAATGATGGAATACAACTCACTTACTCAGGCAGGCTGCTTTGGGGCCTGCCAACATCTACTGAGAGATCAGATTGAAGAGGAGACAGATGCTATAGATATTGAGGAGCCTGGATTAGGTGAGTATAAGAATTTTTTTTTCGGAGTTGTGAGAGACCATTATACTTTACTAGATTGTGGCCCGATTCTAACGCATCGGGTATTCTAGAATATGCATGTCCCCGTAGTATATGGACAATGATGATTCCAGAATTCGCGGCAGACTGTGCCCGTCGCTGATTGGTCGAGGCAACCTTTATGACACCATCGTCGCCATGGCAACCATTATGACATCTACGTCGATACTGTGCCCGTCGCTGATTGGTCGAGACCTGGCGGCCTCGACCAATCAGAGATGCGGGATTTCCAGGACAGACAGACAGACAGACAGACAGACAGACAGACAGAAAAACCCTTAGACAATTATATATATAGATGGGGGCTGGGGAGTGGGCCATCATACTATGTAGGTAGTTGTTTAGGGCACCACCATACTACTGTATATAGGGTGCTGTTTGGGGGACTATCCTATTATATGGGGGTGTGTGGGGTGGACCACTATACTATATAGGGTGTTGTTTGGGTCCATCATACTATATAAGTGGCTGTGGGGTGGACCACCATATTATATAGGGAGCTGTTTGGGGGAAAACATGATACTATTTGAGGGACTGGGGGGTGGACCACCATACTATATGGGATGTTGTTGGGGGAACCATCATACTATATGGGGAGCTGTTAGAGGAGACCATTGTACTATATAGGGAGCTGTTGGGGGACCATCATATTATATAGGGGTCTGTGGGAGATCTTCATAGTGTGTGGGGCTGTGATGGACATTATACTGCGTGAGGGTCTATGTGTTATATAATACTATGTGGGGGCTGTGGTGACCTTCATACTGTATGGGGCGATGGGACATCATACTTTATATAGGGGTCTATGGGGCACCTTATACTGTATATTGGGGCTGTGATGAATACCACAATATATGGCTGGCTGTGGTGACTATCTTACTGTGTGGGGTGATGTGGGGTATCATACTTTGTATAGAGTTTGTGGACTCATCATTAGGGTTGAGCGAAACGGATCGGTCATTTTCAGAAATCGCCGACTTTTAGGCAAAGTCGGGTTTCATGAAACCCGAACCGATCCTAGTGTGGGATCGGCCATGCGGTATACGATCAGAGCGCCAAAGTCGCGTTTCATATGACGCTGTCACCGCCGTTTTTCATCCAATGAAGGAGGACGCAGAGTGTGGGCAGCGTGATGACATAGGTCTCGGTCCCCACCATCTTAGAGAAGGGCATGGCAGTGATTGGCTTGCTGTCTGCGGCGTCACAGGGGCTATAAAGGGGCGTGCACGCCGACCGCCATCTTACTTCTGCCGATCTGAGCATAGGGAGAGGTGTTGCTGCAGTTAGAAGCAGGGACAGAGTTAGGGAGGAAATATAAACCCCCAAACCGTTTGTGCTGGAGCGATCTTCACTGTCCCACACCACCTTTTTGTGCAGGGACAGTGGAGGTCGTATTTTAGTGCAGCAGCTGCATAGCTGTGTGCACGGTGCTGTGCAAACAAACTGCTTTTTTAAAAGCAAAATTCCTGTTGCTCCTTTCTGCACAGTTACCTATCTTGTTTATTTGTCCACATTTTTGTGTTCAGCAGTCCTTTTTATTGCTGCCATACTTGTCCTGAGCTCATTGTAGGGAGCTTCCTTTTTTTTTTTTTAAATAATAATTCCAGCCACTTTCTGCCACGTTCATAGTTTACAGTTATACCAGTGGGCCACAGTTGTGGTTCTGTGTCTCCCCCCCAAAAAAAGGGAGATTAAAATTCGCACACAGTGTATATTCTGCTGTACTGCTAGTGTGTCGTATATATCAGGCAGCCACTTTCTGCCACGTTCATAGTTTACAGTTATACCACTGGGCCACAGTTGTGGTTCTGTGTCTCCCCCCCAAAAAAAGGGAGATTAAAAATCGCACACAGTGTATATTCTGCTGTACTGCTAGTGTGTCCTATATATCAGGCAGCCACTTTCTGCCACGTTCATAGTTTACAGTTATACCACTGGGCCAGAGTTGTGGTTCTGTGTCTCCCCCCCAAAAAAAGGGAGATTAAAAATTGCACACAGTGTATATTCTGCTGTACTGCTAGTGTGTCGTATATATCAGGCAGCCACTTTCTGCCACGTTCATAGTTTACACTTATACCACTGGGCCACAGTTGTGGTTCTGTGTCTCCCCCCCAAAAAAAGGGAGATTAAAATTCGCATACAGTGTATATTCTGCTGTACTGCTAGTGTGTCGTATATATCAGGCAGCCACTTTCTGTCACATTCATAGTTTACAGTTATACCACTGGGCCAGAGTTCTGGTTCTGTGTCTCCCCCCCAAAAAAAGGGAGATTAAAATTTGCACACAGTGTATATTCTGCTGTACTGCTAGTGTGTCGTATATATCAGGGAGCCACTTTCTGCCACGTTCATAGTTTACAGTTATACCAGTGGGCCACAGTTGTGGTTCTGTGTCTCCCCCCAAAAAATGAGGAAGTCTGGTGGAAGAGGCCGTGGGCGGGGGTTGTCAGCTGGTACTGATGGTGGTGCTGCATCTGGTGGTAGTGGCAAAAGCACAGTAGCACCTAAGGCTGGAGGTGTTGAGCCTGCGTCATCGTCTGGCTACACAAGGCCTCGAAGGCTCCCTTAAAACAGCTTTTAAAGCCAGAGCAGCAGGAAAAAGTTTTGGCTTTCCTTGCTGACTCAGCCTCTAGCTCTTTGGCCTCCTCTTCCCAAAGTTCGAAATGTCACAGCAGCCAGTTGTCAGTGGATGCTCCCGGTCAGGAACAAGACGTTTCCTTGTGTCCTTCTCCCAAACCAAAAGTGAAGGATGCGTCAGGCAACACAACAGGTTACTCCATGTAACTCTTTACACATACCGTGCCTGGGTTAGAAAGGGAAATTGTACCCTGCCCATTACAAGAAGAATCGGACATGGAGTGCACTGATGCACAGCCACAGCTAGATTATGATGCTGTTCCATTGAGTCAGATCACTACATTGCCCTCGCAGTTTGCTGAGCCACAATCTGACCCTGATGAGACTATGGTGCCCTGTCCCGAACGCTTTAGCACCTTACACGGTGACACTGAGGAAGGTGCACATGACATTGAGGAGGAGGAGGTGATAGATGACACAGTTGTTGACCCAGATTGGCAGCCATTGGGGGAAGAGGGTGGCACTGCCAGTAGCTCAGAAGGGGAGGAGGGTTATCCGCAGCAGCACCAATCTACATCACAACAGCTGTCATCTGGCAGGCCCGTATCAGGCAAAAAACGTTTGACAAAACCAGTTTTAGGACAGCGTGGCCATCCTGTGAAAGTTGCACAGCGTGCAATGCCTGAAAAGGAATTCCATAGTAGGAAGAGTGCAGTGTGGCATTTTTTTGACCAAGATCCCAATGATCAGTCAAAAGTGATCTGTAAAAAATGCTCAAAGACCTTTAGCAGAGGGAAGATTCTTAACAATTTAAATACAACGTGCATGCGTAGACATTTAAACAGCATGCACTTGCAAGCCTGGACTAACTACGTAACGTCCCGTACCGTTGGTGCACCAGGTCTGAATGAAGGTAGTCAGCACCGCAACATTGCTTCCCTCACTGTAAGCCCACCGATTAGGACATCAGCAGCAGCAAATGTGGAGGGATCGTCGCTAGGCCAAAGCAGTCAGGGAGTCAGAAGATTAATGGTAGGAAGCACCGTATGTAGGCCAACATCACCAACTCACTCTCAATCTGCCATGTCCACAACCACCACCACCGCTAGTTCCACCATAGGCAGCTCTCCAGTCCAGTTCACCCTAGAAGAGACTCTTGTTAGGAAACGAAAGTACTCATCACTCTGTCAGTGGGAAGGTGCACCTCACAACAGATGCATGGACCAGTAGGCATGGCCAGGGACGTTACGTATCCATCACGGGGCACTGGGTTAATGTCGTGGATGCAGGGTCCACAGGGGACAGCAATAGTGGGACAGTTCTGCCTAGCCCACAATCTAGGAAACAGTTGGCTGTAGATGTTCGCCACCCCACCTCCTCCTTCTCCTCCTCCTCCTCCTCCTCCAGAAGCGAAAGCTCGTCAACAGAGCGCTGTCGGACGACCACTCCATCTGCAGCTGCCAGTGTTGCACACGAGGTGTCCCATTAAGGAACAGCTAGTGGGAAGCGTCAGCAGGCTGTGTTTGAAATGAAGTGTTTGGGCGACAACAGACACACCGCGGAAGTTCTGGCCGAGTTCTTGCAGCAAGAAACTCAGTCATGGCTGGGCAGTGTACATCTTGAGGCAGGCAAGGTAGTCAGTGATAATGGAAGGAATTTTATGGCTGCCATAGCCCTTTCACAACTCAAACACATACCTTGCTTGGCTCACACTTTGAACCTGGTGGTGCAGTGCTTTCTTAAAAATTATCCGGAGTTACCAGCCCTGCTCTTGAAGGTGCGAAGACTTTGCTCGCACATCTGCCGGTCTCCCGTACACTCCAGCCGTATGCTGAACCATCAGCGATCGCTCAATCTTCCACAGCACCACCTAATTATCGACGTTGCAACAAGGTGGAACTCCACACTGCACATAGTTCAGAGGCTGTGTGAACAGAGGCGTGCTGTCCTGTATTTGTGGGAGGATACGCATACACGGGCAGGCAGTTGGATGGCTGACATGGAGTTGTCTGGTGTGCAGTGGTCCAAGCTACAAGTCCTCTGTCAAGTCCTTCAGTGTTTCGAGGAATGCACACGGCTGGCAAGTGCAGACGACGCCATCATAAGCATGAGCATCCCACTTATGCGTCTGCTGATGCAAAGTTTGACGCACATCAAGGAGCTGGCGTCTGCAGCCGAGGAGGAGGGAATCCTTGATGACAGTCAGCCATTGTCTGGTCAGGGAACTGTCCAGGACGAGGTGGCGGTCGAAGAGGATGAGGACGAGGATGATGGGGATGACTATGTATGGGAGGAGGATGCTTCTCAGGGGCCACTTGAAACTGGTGGCGTTGCAAGGTCAGGTACAAGTTTCTTGCAGGACACTTGTGATGTGGATTTCCAAGAAAGTGCTCCTCAACCCAGCAGGACCAGTGAATTGACACCAGGAACATTGGCCCACATGGCTGAGTATGCCTTGCGTATTTTAAAAATGGACCCCCGCATTGTCAAAATGATGACCGATGACGATTACTGGTTGGCCTGCCTCCTGGATCCATGCTATAAAGGGAAAATGCAAAACATCATGCCACATGAGAACCTTGAGCAAATATTGGCTACCAAACAAGCCACTCTTGTAGACCGTTTCGTTCAGGCATTCCCAGCACACAGAGGCGGTGATGGTCCTCACACTTGCCGTAGGGGGCAACATGACAGAGGTGCTAGAGGTGCCGAAATCCGAATTGGCGTTGGACAGAGGGGTTTTCTGACAAGGTTGTGGAGTGATTTTTCAATGACCGCTGACACAACAGGGACTGCTGCATCTATTCAAAGTGACAGGAGACAGCATTTGTCCAGTATGGTTACAAACTATTTTTCATCCGTTATTGATGTTCTCCCTCACAGGTCATTCCCCTTTGATTACTGGGCATCTAAACTAGACACCTGGCCCGAATTGGCAGAATATGCTTTACAGGAGCTCGCTTGCCCTGCTGCCAGTGTGCTTTCAGAAAGAGTCTTCAGTGCTGCTGGTTCAATACTGACCGAAAAAAGGACACGTTTGGCTACCCAAAATGTAGATGATCTAACCTTCATTAAAATGAACCAATCATGGATTGGCAATTCTTTTGCCCCACCTTCCCCTGCTCACACCTAGCATGGGTGATAAATGACTCGCTTTTGCCCACCTCTTACTGACTTTGCCAATTCCTCCATTTGCAGCTGCTGAATGTCCATCATAGGCCATTTTTATATCTCCCTAAATGGGTTGACTCCCCCCACAGGACCGTGGTCACACTTGGTGCAAGCACCCGTGCAAGTGCCGTTTGCCTGGACAGGTGGGTGCGCCCACTCTACCTTTACTAAATAAAGCGTTTGAATCTACAGGCTTTCAGCCTCTATCAACAATATGAAACTGCATTTGCCCTGGTGCTTGGTTTGGGCCTAGTTACATCTGCTGCTGCCTCTTGGTTTCCTCAAAGAAACAAAGCTGAGTTTGAATCTACAGGCTTTCGGCATCTATCAACAATATGAAACTGCATTTGCCCTGGTGCTTGGTTTGGGCCTAGTTATGTCTGCTGCTGCCTCTTGGTTTCCTCAAAGAAACAAAGCTGCGTTTGAATCTACAGGCTTTCAGCCTCTATCAACAATATGAAACTGCATTTGGCCTGGTGCTTGGTTTGGGCCTAGTTATGTCTGCTGCTGCCTCTTGGTTTCCTCAAAGAAACAAAGCTGAGTTTCAATCTACAGGCTTTCGGCCTATATTTAGAATTTGAAACTGTATTTGGCCTACTAGTTTGGTTGGGCCCTACTAACGGTGTCTGCTGCTGCTTGTTGTTGTCCTCCACTGAACAAAGCAATGCTGCCTGTTTACTCCTGTAACCAATTTTTTCCAGCTTTTAGCCTCCTTTTTTATTTTGGGCCTATATCTGTGTTTCCTCCTCATCCTGCCTATTACCCAGCCACTGCTTGATGGGTCTGCTGGTACATTGACCCAGACCACTACATTCCCCTTGCACTCTACACAGCCAGAATCTGACCCTGCTGAAAGTCAGGTCCCCCTTCCCGCATACTATACCACCTTACACGGGGACTTTAATAGGGGCAAAATAACTGTAAGTCTACGTTCACATTTGCGGTCTGCGCCGCAGCGTCGGGCGCCGCAGCGTCGCCGCATGCGTCATGCGCCCCTATATTTAACATGGGGGCGCATGGACATGCGTTGCACTTGCGTTTTGCGACGCATGCGTCACTGCGGCGCCCGCGTCCGGGCACAGAGGACGCAGCAAGTTGCATTTTTGCTGCGTCCAAAATCAACCAAAAAAAGGACGCATGCGTCGCAAAACGCAGCGTTTTGCATGCGTTTTGCTGCGTTTTTGTTTGCGTTGTGCATTGCGTCGCCGACGCTGCGGCGCACAACGCAAATGTGAACGTAGCCTAAGTGCTGTAATGCATATCCTTCTCCATTACTTTGGGAGATATGCCCTTCTGTGACTTTTTTAATGGGGTCTGTTATTTCTATGTTTGCCCTTGCTCAGGAGCCTTATTACAATAAAGAGGCACTGAGGGTCATTATAAAGGTACCCTCACAGTAACATATTAAAAAACTGTAGGACAAATTTTTATCAGTTGTCAATGTGTGCTGTTGATATGTAATACATTTTTCTACTCAGCAGCTATTAACCTCTTAAACCCCAAGGGTGGTTTGTATGTTAATGACTGGGCCAAGTTTTTACAATTCTGACTACTGTCCATTTATGAGGTTATAACTCTGGAATGCTTGCATGGATCCTGGTGATTCTGACAATGTTTTCTCATGACATATTGTACCTCATGATAGTGGTAAAATTTCCTTGACATTACTTGCGTTTATTTGTGAAAAAAACGGAAATTTGGCAAAAATGTAGAAAATTTTGCAATCTTTCAACTTTGAATTTTTATGCCCTTAAATCACAGAGATATGTCACATAAAATTCTTAATAAGTAACATTTCCCACATGTCTACTTTACATCAGCACAATTTTGGAACCAACTTTTTTTGGTTATGATCTTGGCGATTCTGACACTGTTTTCTCGTGACATATTGTACTTCATGATAGTGGTAAAATTTCTTCGATATAACTTGCGTATATTTGTGAAAAAAATGGAAATTTGTCGAAAATTTTGAAAATTTCACAATTTTCCAACTTTGAATTTTTATGCCCTTAAATCATGTCACACAAAATACTTAATAGGTAACATTTCCCACATGTCTACTTTACATCAGCACAATTAAAGAACCACATTTTTTTTTTGTTAGGGAGTTATAAGGGTTAAAAGTTGACCAGCAATTTCTCATTTTTACAACACCATTTTCTTTAGGGATCACATCACATTTGAAGTCACTTTGAGGGGTCTATATGATAGAAAATACCCAAGTGTGACATCATTCTAAAAACTGCACCCCTTAAGTTGCTCAAAATCACATTCAAGAAGTTTATTAACCCTTCGGGTGTTTCACAGGAATTTTTGGAATGTTTAAAAAAAAATGAACACAACTTTTTTTCACAAAAAATTTATTTCAGATCCAATTTGTTTTGTTTTACCAACGGTAACAGGAGAAATTAGACCACAAAAGTTGTTGTACAATTTGTCCTGAGTACGCAGATACCCCATATGTTGGAGGGAACCACTGCACATGGCAGAGCTCGGAAGGTAATGAGCACCATTTGACTTTCCAATGCAAAATTGACTGGAATTGAGATAGGACGCCATGTCGCGTTTGGAGAGCCCCTGATGTGCCTAAACAGTGGAAACCCCCACAAGTGACACCATTTTGGAAAGTAGCCCCCTAAGGAACCTATCTAGATGTGTTGTGAGAACTTTGAACCCCCAAGTGTTTCACTACAGTTTATAACGTAGAGCCGTGAAAAACAAAATCTTTTTTTTTCCATAAAAATGACTTTTTAGCCCCCAGTTTTGTATTTTCCCAAGGGTAACAGGAGAAATTGGACCCCAAAAGTTGTTGTCCAATTTGTCCTGAGTACGCTGATACCCCATATGTTGGGGTAAACCCCTGTTTGTGCGTACGGGAGAGCTCGGAAGGGAAGGAGCAGTTTTACTTTTTCAAAGCAGAATTGGCTGGAATTGAGATTGGACGCCATGTCGCATTTGGAGAACCCCTGATGGGCCTAAACAGAGGAAACCCCCCAATTCTAACTCCAACCCTAACCCCAACACACCCCTAAACCTAATCCCAACCCTAACCCTAACCCCACCCCTAAACAGAACACACCCCTAAACCTAATCCCAACAATAACCACACCCCTAACCCCAACAAACCCCTAACCCTGATCCCAACCCTAACCACGCCCCTAACTTCAACACACCCCTATACCTAATCCCAACCATAACCCTAACCACACCCCTAAGCCTGAAACACACCTAACCCTAATTTCAAAAATAATCCCAACCGTAAATGTAATCCAAACCCTAACTGTCATGATTCCCCAATGGCATGGGAACATCAGAAACACAAAAATAACAGACTAGCTCTCGGGTGATGGAAACTCAAGCTGACCGTGACCTAAATCTACCACACAACTAACAGTAGCCAGGAAGCATTCCTACGGCTGCCTAGATGCCATGCGCCAGCCGGAGAACTAACTACGCCTGGAAGAGGAAGGAACAGACCTGGCTTACCTCTAGAGAAATTCCCCAAAGATGATAGTAGCCCCCACGTATATTAACGGTGAGTTCAGAGGAAAAGACATACACAGTATGAAGGCAGATTTAGCAAAGCGAGGTCCACTTACTAGATAGAGGAAGGATACAAAAGAGGACTTCACGGTCAGCTGAAAAAACCCTTTCAAAAACCCATCCTGAAATTACTTTAAGACTCCTGTGTCAACTCATGACACAGGAGTGGCAATTTCAGTCCACAAGAGCTTCCAGTAACAGGAAATGACAAAACTGTAAACTGGACAAGAAAAACAAAACAATAAGGACAAGAGTCCACTTAGCTGATCAGCAGACTAGTAGCAGGAACATGCAACTGAATGACTCAGGTTACAATGATGACCGGCAAGGAAGTGACTGGAGAGCAAGGCTAAATAGGGAACTCCCAAAACTGATGGAAGCAGGTGAGCTGAGGCAGAAAAGCACACACAAGTCTCCAGTACCACCAGCCACCACCAGGGGAGCCAAAAAGCGGATCACAACAGTACCCCCCCCTTAAGGAGGGGGCACCGAACCCTCACAAGAACCGCCAGGGCGACCTGGATGAGCCCTATGAAAGGCATGAACCAAATCCGAGGCATGAACATCAGAGGCAGTTACCCAAGAATTATCTTCCTGACCATAGCCCTTCCATTTAACCAGGTACTGGAGTCTCCGCCTGGAAATACGGGAGTGCAAGATCTTCTCTATAACGTACTCCAATTCACCCTCAACCAGCACAGGAGCAGGAGGCCCAGCAGAAGGAACCACCGGCACCTCGTATCTCCGCAACAACGACCGATGGAACACATTATGGATAGCGAAAGATGCCGGAAGGTCCAAACGAAAGGAAACAGGGTTAATAATCTCCAAAATCCTATAGGGACTGATTAACCGAGGCTTAAATTTAGGAGAAGAAACCCTCATTGGGACAAAACGGGAAGACAACCACACCAAGTCCCCAACACGAAGGCGAGGACCAACCCGACGCTGGCGGTTAGCAAACCGCTGAGTCCTCTCCTGGGACAAATTCAAACTGTCCACCACTTGTTCCCAAATCCGATACAACCGATCCACCACAGCATCTACTCCAGGACAATCCGAAGACTCCACCTGACCAGAAGAAAAACGGGGATGAAACCCCGAATTGCAAAAGAAAGGGGAAACCAAAGTGGCAGAACTGGCCCGATTATTAAGAGCAAACTCCGCCAACGGCAAAAAGGCAACCCAATCATCCTGATCCGCAGACACAAAACACCTCAAATACGTCTCCAAAGTTTGATTAGTTCGCTCCGTCTGGCCATTAGTCTGAGGATGGAAGGCAGACGAAAAAGACAAATCAATGCCCAACCTGGCACAGAATGCCCGCCAAAATCTAGAAACGAACTGGGTACCCCTATCAGAAACGATATTTTCAGGAATACCATGCAAGCGAACCACATTTTGAAAAAACAAAGGAACCAACTCAGACGAGGAAGGCAACTTCGGCAATGGCACCAAATGAACCATCTTAGAAAAACGGTCACACACCACCCAGATAACAGACATCCTCTGAGAGACAGGAAGATCAGAAATAAAGTCCATCGAGATGTGCGTCCAAGGCCTCTTCGGAATAGGCAAGGGCAACAACAACCCGCTAGCCCTAGAACAACAAGGCTTGGCCCGAGCACACACATCACAAGACTGCACAAAAACACGCACATCACGAGACAGAGATGGCCACCAGAAAGATCTAGCCACCAAATCCCTGGTACCAAAAATTCCAGGATGACCCGCCAGCGTAGAAGAATGAACCTCCGAGATGACTCTACTGGTCCAATCATCAGGAACAAACAGTCTACCAGGTGGACAGCGATCAGGTCTATCCGCCTGAAATTCTTGCAAAGCACGTCGCAGATCTGGGGAAATAGCGGATAATATCACCCCATCCTTAAGGATACCTGTAGGTTCCGAATCACCAGGGGAATCAGGCTCAAAACTCCTAGAAAGGGCATCCGCCTTCACATTCTTAGAACCTGGTAGATATGAGACCACAAAATTAAACCGAGAGAAAAACAACGACCAGCGCGCCTGTCTAGGATTCAGGCGCCTGGCAGACTCAAGATAAATCAGATTCTTGTGATCAGTCAAAACCACCACCTGATGTCTAGCACCCTCAAGCCAATGACGCCACTCCTCAAATGCCCACTTCATGGCCAAAAGCTCCCGATTACCGACATCATAATTTCTTTCGGCGGCAGAAAATTTTCGAGAAAAGAACGCACAAGGTCTCATCACTGAGCAATCGGAACTTTTCTGCGACAAAACCGCCCCCGCTCCGATCTCGGAAGCATCGACCTCAACCTGAAAGGGGAGAGAGACATCGGGCTGGCGCAACACAGGGGCAGACGAAAAGCGGCGCTTAAGTTCCCGAAAGGCCTCCACAGCGGCAGAGGAACAATTGGCAACATCAGCACCCTTCTTAGTCAAATCCGTAAGAGGCTTAGCGACACCAGAAAAACCAGTTATAAATCGACGATAAAAATTAGCAAAGCCCAAGAACTTCTGAAGACCCTTTAGAGAAGTAGGCTGCGTCCAGTCACAAATAGCCCGAACCTTGACAGGGTCCATCTCAACAGAAGAAGGGGAAAAAATGTACCCCAAAAAGGAAATCCTTTGAACCCCAAAAACACACTTAGAACCCTTTACACACAGAGAATTCTCCCGCAAGACCTGAAAAACCCTCCTGACCTGCTGAACATGAGACTCCCAGTCCTCAGAAAAAATCAAAATATCGTCCAAATACACAATCATAAATTTATCCAGATATTCACGGAAAATATCATGCATAAAGGACTGAAAAACTGAAGGCGCATTAGAAAGGCCGAAAGGCATTACTAAATACTCAAAGAGGCCCTCAGGCATATTAAATGCGGTTTTCCACTCATCCCCTTGCTTAATTCGCACCAAATTATACGCCCCACGGAGATCAATCTTGGAGAACCACTTAGCCCCCCTTATGCGAGCAAACAAATCAGTAAGCAGCGGCAACGGATACTGATATTTGACAGTAATTTTATTCAGGAGTCGATAATCAATACAAGGCCTCAGCGAGCCATCCTTTTTAGAGACAAAGAAAAACCCAGCTCCTAAAGGTGATGAAGAAGGACGAATATGTCCCTTTTCCAGGGACTCCTTAACATATTCTCGCATGGCAGCATGCTCAGGTACAGATAGGTTAAACAAACGACCCTTTGGAAATTTACTGCCTGGAATCAGATCTATGGCGCAATCACACTCTCTGTGGGGAGGGAGAGAACCAATTTTAGGCTCTTCAAAAATATCCCCAAAATCCGACAAAAATGCAGGAATCTCAGAGGGAATAGATGACGAGATAGGAACCAAAGGTATGTCCCCATGAGCCCCCCGACATCCCCAGCTTAACACAGACATAGTTTTCCAGTCCAGTACTGGGTTATGAGATTGTAACCATGGTAATCCAAGCACTAAAACATCATGTAAATTATACAACACGAGGAAGCGAATCATCTCCTGATGGTCTGGAGTCATACGCATAGTCACTTGCGTCCAGAACTGTGGTCTATTACAAGCCAGAGGTGTAGAATCAATACCCTTCAGAGGTATAGGAACTTCCAGAGGCTCCAAATCAAACCCACAGCGCCTGGCGAAGGACCAATCCATGAGACTCAGAGCGGCACCAGAGTCCACATAGGCATCCACAGTAATAACTGATAATGAACAAATCAGAGTTACAGACAGAAGAAATTTAGACTGTAAAGTGCCAATAGAAACAGACTTGTCAACCTTCCTAGTACGTTTAGAGCATGCTGATATAACATGCGCGGAATCACCACAGTAGAAGCACAAGCCATTTTTGCGCCTATAATTCTGCCGCTCGCTTCTTGACAGAATTCTGTCACATTGCATTTTCTCTGGCGTCCCTTCAGAAGATACCGCCAAATGGTGCACGGGTTTGCGCTCCCGCAAACGCCGATCAATCTGAATCGCCATTGTCATGGACTCATTCAGACCTGTGGGCGTAGGAAACCCCACCATGACATCCTTAACGGCATCAGAAAGGCCCTCTCTGAAATTTGCCGCTAGGGCACACTCATTCCACTGAGTAAGCACAGACCATTTACGAAATTTTTGGCAGTATATCTCAGCTTCATCTTGCCCTTGAGACAGGGCTATTAAAGCTTTTTCAGCTTGAATCTCCAAATTAGGTTGTTCATACAGCAACCCTAAAGCCAGAAAAAACGCATCCACATTGAGCAACGCAGGATCCCCTGGTGTCAATGAAAATGCCCAATTTTGAGGGTCACCTCGCAGCAAAGAAATCACAATCTTAACCTGCTGAACAGGATCTCCAGAGGAGTGAGGTCTGAGAGAAAGGAATAATTTACAATTACATTTGAAATTCAGAAACCGAGATCTATCTCCGGAAAATACTTCTGGTGTAGGAATCTTAGGTTCAGAAATAGGAGTACGTATAACATAATCTTGTAAATTCTGAACCTTCGTAGCAAGATTATTTAAACCTGCAGCCAAACTCTGAGGGTCCATCCTTAAACCGGAGAGATCAGAGCCATTCAAGGATTAGAAGGAGAGAAAGGCAAGGCTGTAAATAGAGCAGAAATACAACTGAGCCAACTAAGTAGCAAACATGAGAGGAAAAAAAAAAAAAAAATCTACAGACTTCTTTTACTCTCCATTCTTCTGCCAATTACTTTAACATTGGCCGGTCATACTGTCATGATTCCCCAATGGCATGGGAACATCAGAAACACAAAAATAACAGACTAGCTCTCGGGTGATGGAAACTCAAGCTGACCGTGACCTAAATCTACCACACAACTAACAGTAGCCAGGAAGCATTCCTACGGCTGCCTAGATGCCATGCGCCAGCCGGAGAACTAACTACGCCTGGAAGAGGAAGGAACAGACCTGGCTTACCTCTAGAGAAATTCCCCAAAGATGATAGTAGCCCCCACGTATATTAACAGTGAGTTCAGAGGAAAAGACATACACAGTATGAAGGTAGATTTAGCAAAGCGAGGTCCACTTACTAGATAGAGGAAGGATACAAAAGAGGACTTCACGGTCAGCTGAAAAAACCCTTTCAAAAACCCATCCTGAAATTACTTTAAGACTCCTGTGTCAACTCATGACACAGGAGTGGCAATTTCAGTCCACAAGAGCTTCCAGTAACAGGAAATGACAAAACTGTAAACTGGACAAGAAAAACAAAACAATAAGGACAAGAGTCCACTTAGCTGATCAGCAGACTAGTAGCAGGAACATGCAACTGAATGACTCAGGTTACAATGATGACCGGCAAGGAAGTGACTGGAGAGCAAGGCTAAATAGGGAACTCCCAAAACTGATGGAAGCAGGTGAGCTGAGGCAGAAAAGCACACACAAGTCTCCAGTACCACCAGCCACCACCAGGGGAGCCAAAAAGCGGATCACAACACCTAACCCTAAATTTAGCCCCAACCCTAACCCTAACTTTAGCCCCAACCCTAACCCTAACTTTAGCCTTAACCCTAACTGTAGCCCTTGTTAGGGTTGGTGGAATGCACCGAGTATATGTATGTATTATTAGGTGCGTTCGCAACCCGGGGTCCACCGTGCAGGAGAGGAACCTGCTGCTGGCAAATGGCAGCGCTATATGGTGGTATAAGCAAACTCTGTTAACTCCACAGAGTCGCTAGGAACAAGATGCTGTACCCTGTTAACTTCACAGAGGTACACAGCTACCAACCAGAGCAAACTGTTGTCATGCAATCAGAGAAAACATACAAACAACTCCTCACCGGAGGTGCCGGTATTCTAGTGGCTTATTTCAGCCAAGGCCCTGAATACACTCATACAAACTCCTCACCGGAGTTGCCGGTATTCTAGGGGCTTATTTCAGCCAAACCCTAACCGCATCCAAACATGACCACACTGGCGCTGAGCTCATAGACATTGGTTTGATACTAGCAAAGCCGTGCGGTCATGTGAACTTTTTATAGCTGCAGCAACTTCAGGACCTTCCTAGAGGACCAATGGGAGCTGCTACAGTACCTGAGCAACTTCAGGACCTTCCTAGAGGACCAATGGGAGCTGCTGCAGTACCTGAGCATGTGGCCCCTGACATCCAATGAGAGGTCTTACCTTGGGCATGCTCAGAAGGGGAAAAGCAGGACTTAGTCCCAGAGACGTCTGCTCGCCACTGGCTATAATAGCAGAACCTGGAAGAACAGTAGTAACCAGGTGTAGAGTATCTGCCTGAGCCAGTTGCTGGGACCGACGTCTCCGCTGAGCAGGCTCCACTGCGGCTGGAGAAAGATGGGAGACCGCAGTGGAGATGACTCGAGATTCCCCCTGTGCAGAGGCAGGAACTCAACACCTAACACTTGTATTGTTTTTTAAAAAAAATTACATAAATGTATTTATTGGAACAATATTTTTTTTTTCTTTAGTTAGCATTTTTTTTTTTAGTTTATAACATTGCCCCAGGGGGGACATGACTATATAGTGTCAGATCGCTGATCTGACACTTTGCAAAGCACTGTGTCAGATCAGCAATCTGACCGGCATTGCAGGTGGCTTGCAAGCCACCTCCCTGCAGGACCCGGAAGGCCCTCCGTGGCCATCTTTAATCGGGGGTCTGCAGGGAGGAGGACAGAGGAGACACTCGGAAAAACGTGATTACATTGCGTCTTTCCGAGGGTCTCAGGGAAGCACGCAGGGAGCCCCCTCTCTGCGCGATGCTTCCCTATGCCGCTGGAGTGCTAGGATCATGTTTAATCGCAGTGATTTGGGTGCTAATGTGCCAGAAGCGGGCCGTGACTGCTCCTGGCACATAGTGCCGGATGTCAGCTGTAATAATCAGCTGACACCCTGCAACGATCGGCCGCACTCCCCCCATGAGCGTGGCTGATCGGTGATGACGTACTATCCCGTCCCTGGGAATTAAGTCCCAGCTCACCTCGACGGGATAGTACGTCAGATGGCAGAAAGAGGTTAATTTTTACAGGACTGCGAGCACTGTGAGAAAATTTGGTGCTCACAGTGATCTCATTAAGGTCCCTGCAGTTCATCATCCTGGCTCACAGTCAAATGCTGGTGGGAACATAGCCTCAGTGAACTACAGTCATCTTGATGATGTCACTGACTCATCGCTGAAACTGTGCTCGCAGCAGCTCATTCTCCCATGGTTTTCAGGATGAACGGTCGCATCACTGTGCCTTTCAGGTTGTAAACAGCATATTGTGGACATGGATTACAGTGTGGGACAGTATTGCTAATCTTCACTTCGGACAGGTGAGGGATATGATTGTTTATTATTTTTCTTTTTCTTTTTTTTACAGGGGACAAGGTCTTCAAAGGAATGGGCGTAAGATGAGTATATTGTTTTTATACTATTTTCTGTTTTTTTACAGGGGACAAGGGCATCAATGGAATGGCTGTAAGGTGAGTATAGCTGCTTTTTTGTTTCACATAAAGGAGTCGGTGTCTTTCTTTCAAATGAAAGATTTTATTCTGACTGTGTCTTTTTTTGCAGTCTACTGTAACTATGGAGTTAGTAATGGAGAGGCGTCTTATAGATGCCTCTCCATTACTAACCTGTGGGCTTGATGTCAGTGGCCATAAAACAGATATCATCAGCCCCACAAATATTACCCCACTTGTCAGCGTACCAATAGATGCACTTTTTCTGGAGTAGTTGCGAGCTGCTATTTTTTGGTTGGGGCCAGTATCCATGGGCCCTTATCAACCTGAGAATACCAGCCCCCAACTGTCTGCTTTAGCTTAGCTGATTGTCAAAAATGGGAGGAACCCATGCTCTTTTTTAAAGTTATTTAATAAATTTAAAAAAAAACAGTGTGGGAACCCCTCTATTCTCACATAGTAACATAGTAACATAGTTAGCAAGGCCGAAAAAATAAATTTGTCCATCCAGTTCAGCCTATATTCCGTCAGAATAAATCCCCAGATCTACGTCCTTCTAAAGAACCTAATAACTGTAAGATACAATATTGTTACCCTCCAGGTAGACATTCAGGACTCTCTTGAATCCCATCACCACCTCCAAAGGCAAGGAATTCCAGATCCTCACTGTCCTAACAGTAAGGGTATATGCATACGTTGCGGATTCCATTGCGGATTTCCATGTACATTAAAGAATGAATGGGGCCATGTATTGTGAGATTTTGAGTGCAAACCTCCTTCCATCAGCAAGGGCATTGAAGATGAAACGTGGTTAGGTCTTTCAGCATGATAACGATCCCAAGCACTACCTCAGGGCAATGAAGGAGTGGCTTTGTAAGAAGCATATGAAGGTCCTGGAGTGGTCTAGCCAGTCTCCAGTTCTCAACCCCATAGAAAGCCTTTGGAGGGAGTTGAAAGTCCATGTTGCCCAGCGACAAGCCCAAAACATCACTGCTCTAGAGCAGATCTGCATGGAGGTATGGGCCAACATACCACCAACAGTGTGTGCCAACATTGTGAAGACTTACAGAAAACGTTTTACCTCTGTCATTGCCAGTAAAGGATATATAACAAAATATTGAGATTAACTTTTGTTTATGACCAAATACTTATTTTCCACCATAATTTGCTAAATAAATCTTGCCAAATCAGACAAGGTGATTTTCTGGTTTTCTCATTTTGACTCTCATAGTTGTGGTCTACCTATGATGTCAATTACAGGCCTCTCTCATCTTTTTAAGTGGGAGAACTTGCACAATTGCTGGCTGCCTAAATACTTCTTTTCCCCACTGTACCTGGTCATATTTGCTAGACAGACTTAACCTTTTTCATCACCCTCATATGCACAAAAAAGGAAGAAAAAAAAACACCTTTGCTGGCACAATACTTCAACCAGTGCCTGCTCGGCAATGTTTCAGTGTGTATATATATACAGTGGGGAAAATAAGCATTTGATACACTGCCGATCTTGCAAGTTTTTCCACCTACAAAGAATGGAGAGGTTTGTAATTTTTATTGTAGGTACACTTCAACTGTGAAAGAATCTCAGGCTGGAGTCAAACCAACTTATCACATCCGATGCGAGAACATCGGATGCAATATGCTAATGACCCTCGGCTCCTGCTCTGCTGTGAGTGGGAGCCGAGTGTAATACTACTGTGCTCCGATCCTCTAACACAGAGAGGATTGGAGCACAGCTGCGGAGGAGGTGGAGAAATTAATTTCACCATCTCCTCTGCTGCCGGCGTCGGCGCATATCGCACCACACTCGGGTGATATCTGAGTGCTGTGCATTGTGTCACTCACACCCATAGACTTGTATGGGTGTGAGTGAGCCAAGTCTCGCTGTCAGATGCAGCATGCTGTGATTGTTCCCACATGCTGAATCGGCATGAGAAAATAATCGCAGATCTGAGCTGCCCCATAGAGTAACACTGGGCCAAGTGCTTATGTTTTATCGCATAGCACTCAACACTGTTGTATGGTAGTGTGACTCCGGCCTAAAAATATAAACTAGAAAATCACATTACATGATTTTTAAACAATTAAATTGCATTTTATTGCATGAAATAAGTATATAATCACCGCTGTTGGCACAATTATTAAAAAATGGAAAGAACACAAGATGACTGCAATCTTCCTCCGTCTGGGGTTCTATGCAAAATCTCCCCTCGTGTGGTAAGGATGATTCTGAGAAAGGTCAGGAATCAGCCCAGAACTACATGGGAGGACCTGGTCAATGACCTGAAGAGAGCTGGGACCACAGTCTCAAACATTACCGCTAGTAACACACTATGCTGTCATGGATTAAAATCCATCAGGACACACAAGGTCCCCCTGCTCATATCAGCTCAAGTCCAGGCCAATTTGAAGTTTGTCAATGACCATATGGATGACCCAGAGGAAGCATGGGAGAAGGTCGTGTGGTCTGATGAGACCAATATAGAACTTTTTTTATCAACTCCACTCGCCATGTTTGGAGGAAGAAGAAGGATGAGTCCAACCCTAAAAACACCTTTCCAACCATCAAGCATGGTGGGGGAAACATCATATTTTGGGGGTGCTTTTCTGCAAAAGGGGACAGGATGACTGCACTGTATTGAAGGGAGGATGTATGGGGTCATGTATCATGAAATTTTGGCCAACAACCTCCTTCTCTCAGTTAGAGCATTAAAAATGGGTCATGGTTGGGTCGTCCAGCATGACAATAACCCTAAACACACAGCCAAGGCAATTAAGGAGTGGCTGCATAAGAAGCATTTCAAGGTCTTGGAGTGACCTAGCCTATCTCCAGATCTGAACCCAACTGAAAATGTTCAGAGGGAGCTGAAACTCAATATTGCCCAATGACAGCCCCAAAACCTGAAAGATCTGGAGAAGATCTGTATGGAGTAGCGGGTTAGAATCCCTGCTGCAGTGTCTGCAAACTAAGTAAAAAATGACAGCAAACATCTGACCTTTGTAATTGCAAACAAAAGTTTCTGTACCAAATATTAACCCCTTCACTCCCAAGCCTGTTTTCACCTTCATGACCGAGCCAAATTTTACAATTCTGACCAGTGTCACTTTATGTAGTAATAACTGTGGAACGCTTCAATGGATCCCACTGATTCTGAGATTGGCTTTTCATGATTTATTGTTATTTTATCACTTTATAATAGTGGTATAATTTATTGGATGGGACTTGTGTTTATTTGTGAAAAAATGGAAATATGGCAAACATTTTGAAAATTTAGCAATTTTCAAACTTTTAATTTTTATGCCTTTAAATCAGACAGTTATATCACACAAAATAGTTAATAAATAACATTTCACACATGTTATCTTTACATCAGCACAATTTTTGAAACATAATTTTTTTGTTAGGAATCCATAAGGGTTAAAAAAGTTGACCAGCGATTTCTAATTTTCCCAACAAAATTTACAAAGCCAGTGCCATTTTCCCTGACAATTAGTTAGCAGGCGATTTCGAGGTATGAGGGACAAATTTCAAAAACGATTATTTCAGCAGTGCCAGGGACCCGAACTAAAAGAGCCACCTTGTCAGAATGCAGAATTAGTGCTGCACAAAGAGGCTCTTTTAGTTACAAATGCCTGGGGGGGGGGATAGGTTCCCTTTAAGTACTGAATTGTCTCTGTCACTAAGGGGTTAGATAAGGTTAGATGTCTAGTGTGACAGAAGTATGAACATTAAAAAGGAAAGTTTTCATGTCAATAAATGGGAAAAATGTATATTTCCATCAAGAAGCTGATGACCCTTGATTATGTGCAGCATGCCATAATTTCAGCTACGTGAGTGGGAGAGCAAAAAAAATTGTAAATTTTTTAACTTTGTTTAAGTGACATTAATCAATAAGCTGTATGAAATAGCCCTTTAATTTTACTTTAATTTTTCTATTTTCTCTTTTTTTCATTTCAAGTAAACATTTCACCAGTCAATTGACTAATATGTTGCTTTATATTTTTTAAAGGAATCTATTTATAAGATCCTTTTGTGATTTAAATAATGTAAGATGTAGGTGTGCAATTTTCTTTCTTTTCTGAAATTAAGGTTTATGATTCTACTTATTGCTGCACTTCTTTTACTAAGTTGAATTAAAGTTTGAAAGGTCTCTTGTATCCATGGGATAGGGGAAAATACATTTTGATCGCTGGGGATTCAACCTTGGGGATCTCCACTGCTCGGACTGTGTTGAAAAAACACCAACAGGAATTTAGAAACACACAAATTGCAACTCATTTATGGACTGAAATGAGTATTCAGATTTGGAAGTTATTTTAATGAATGTTATAGACTGATGCAGGTACCATTTTATTGCAGATTTGCCACTAGGAGATCCAAACCACTAGATGCTAAAGAATGGGGTATATGCATTTTCTGGGCACTAGGGTCTCAAAAAATGGTACAATGGGGTCAAGAGTGTTTCGGACACTTGGAACTTTGGCACCAACACTAAAGAGCAAAGAAACTAATAACTAGAATGCAAAAACAAAACATTGGTATCAGTGACTGCGATAGAGACTGCAGAACACTCTGGAACAAAATAGTCTGAGAGATAGAGAGCAGCACCAGTAGACTAAGCTGCTCCTTACACTGTGTAAAGTGGAACAGCAAAATGATTACTCCATCATTTCTAACATCATAGACAAGACAACGTAATGGAAAAACTGACACACCAAAGACCTTTTCTTCTTCCTACAGTAACAGTGCACTGTTGTTACTGACAGGCATATCAATATTGAGGTTGGTTTTCCTTAATAAGTTCTATACTCTGAAAAACTCCAGGACAGACATTCCTAGAAACAGGAACATTTCTTATTCAAGTAATAGATGTAATGCTTCCTCTGTCATAACAACTAGTGAGACGGCAGATGACCAAATGTGTCCCATTATTGATGAGGGATGTCACAGACAAAATGTAATACAATGCAGTAATGCTTAATTGTACCCAGAAGACTAGTAGAGTAAATGCATAAACAGAAAGGACGCCAGTTACTGACATGTTTAAGAGTTTCCATTTCATGTTGTTTACTAATGAAATTGCCTGACTGCTGGAGATTAGTGATGATCGAGCACTAAAATGCTTGATTGGAAGTCAATGGGAAGCTCAAGCATTTTTCCAGAAGGACAAACTAATGGAAAGGTCGGGGTACCATTAGCATTTTTAAAATCTGTCCGATTTTGTTCCTGAAAAATCAGACGAGTGTAATGCAAGTGTCATGCGTTTTTCATGCGAGTACAGTTGGTAACACCTAGCATCCAATTTACATCCGATTTACAGGAAAATGCGATCCGATTGCAATGCGATTATAATATGAGCTGTTACATAGAGCAATTCTTCAAGATTTATATAAATATATACAGTACAGACCAAAAGTTTGGACACATCTTCTCATTTAAAGATTTTTCTGTATTTTCATGACTATGAAAATTGTACATTCACACTGAAGGCATCAAAACTATGAATTAACACATGTGGAATTATATACTTAACAAAAAGTGTGAAACAACTGAAAATATGTCTTATATTCTAGGTTCTTCAAAGTAGCCACCTTTTTCTTTGATGACTGCTTTGCACACTCTTGGCATTCTCTTGATGAGCTTCAAGTGGTAGTCACCGGGAATGGTTTTCACTTCACAGGTGTTTCCCTGTCAGGTTTAATAAGTGGGATTTTTTGCCTTATAAATGGGGTTGGGACCATCAGTTGTGTTGTGCAGAATTCTGGTGGATACACAGCTGACAGTCCTACTGAATAGACTGTTAGAATTTGTATTATGGCAAGAAAAAAGCAGCTAAGTAAAGAAAAATGAGTGGCCATCATTACTTTAAGAAATGAAGGTCAGACGTCAGTCTGAAAAATTGAGAAAACTTTGAAAGTGTCCCCAAGTGCAGTGGCAAAAACCATCAAGTGCTACAAAGAAACTGGTTCACATGAGGAACGCCCCAGGAAAGGAAGACCAAGAGTCACCTCTGCTTCTGAGGATAAGTTTACCCGAGTCACCAGCCTCAGAAATCGCAGGTTAACAGCAGCTCAGATTAGAGACCAGATCAATGTCACACAGAGTTCTAGCAGCAGACACATCTCTACAACAACTGTTAAGAGGAGACTTTGTGCAGCAGGCCTTCATGGTAAAATAGCTGCTTGGAAACCACTTCTAAAGACAGGCAACAAGCAGAAGAGACTTGTTTGGGCTAAAGAACACAAGGAATGGACATTAGACCTGTGGAAATCTGTGCTTTGGTCTGATGAGTCCAAATTTGAGATCTTTGGTTCCAACCACCGTGTCTTTGTGCGACGCAGAAAAGGTGAACGGATGGACTCTACATGCCTGGTTCCCACCGTGAAGCATGGAGGAGGAGGTGTGATGGTGTGGGTGTGCTTTGCTGGTGACACTATTGAGGATTTATTCAAAATTGAAGGCTCACTGAACCAGCATGGCTACCACAGCATCTTGCAGCGGCATGCTATTCCATCTGGTTGCGTTTAGTTGGGCCAGCATTTATTTTTAAACAGGACAATTACCCCAAACACACTTCCAGGCTGTGTAAGGGCTATTTGACCAAGAAGGAGAGTGATGGGGTGCTACGCCAGATGACCTGGCCTCCACAGTCACCAGACCTGAACCCAATCGAGATGGTTTGGGGTGAGCTGGACCACAGAGTGAAGGCAAAAGGGCCAACAAGTGCTAAGCATCTCTGGGAACTCCTTCAAGATTGTTGGAAGACCATGCCCGGTGACTACCTCTTGAAGCTCATCAAGAGAATGCCAAGAGTGTTCAATTTTCATAGTCATGAAAATACAGAAAAATCTTTAAATGAGAAGGTGTGCAAACTTTTGGTCTGTACTGTATATATATATATATATATATATATATATATATATATAGAGAGAGAGAGAGAGAGAGAGAGAGAGAGAGAGAGAGAGAAAGATGGGTAGATACAAAAAGATATATATATATATATATATATATATATATATATATATATAAATATGTGAGTGAGATATATAATCAGTGCTTTGTGTGTGTAGTTTACTGTACATTTTTTTACTAAATAAATATGTCATGGGATCCCCAACATTTTATTAACCTGCAGAGGGAAAGCGGACAGCTGGGGGCAGATTTTTATAACCAGGAATGGGATAATACCCATGAAACTTCCCAAGCTATTAATATCAGATCACAGCCTTTCCAGAATTGCTGAAATTAATGGAAAGATCGGGGTCCCACTAGCATTTTTAAAATCTGGGAGGGTCTAATGAAACTGTCCCAGACCTTTGATAGTGTTCCCCTGCCTCTTTTGGACTCGGTGTGCGTTTCCCTTGGTTGCCCAAGGATCTATGACCTCTGACGCCTGCATTACCAGGTAGGAATTGTGGTTTTTTTTACTAATTGTTCGACTAAGGCCTTCTGGTATTGCACCATTTTACTAGCCCTCTCCACCACAGGGATGAGAGATGGAAAGTTCTCCTTGTGTGTGGGTCGAAGATCCCTCGGCGGTGCCTCAGACGGAACGAGATGTCTCCGATCCAGTCCTGCAGATGAGCGATGCACTTTCTCCATGCTGCGACGAATCCTCCGGGTTCTTCGGCACGCGATCTCGTGATCCGTGTGCACGGTGAGGCAGAAATGATGTCAGTGGCACAGAAGAAGAATCAGAAAGTTCAGTGAGCAAGGCCGCAGTGGGAGCACACAGTCCAGCGGACACAGCCACAGGCACGGGCCGGTCCTCAGCTGGCACCGCAAGGATGGGACTAAATGGTGGCTCCACGGTGGTGAGCGGAGTAAAGGTCCGTACTCTATCCTGATCACTACCCAGTGAGGAAGTCTCTCAAGGGCCCTTGAAAAAGGCCATCACGCCGAAACGCGCGTCGGGGCAGGTGCACTCGGTGGGTGTTTGATTCCCTATCCTGCTCAGGAAATTATCTATTCAATAGCATCAATTTGATATGGATTGATTGTATTGAAAATTTACACCTGTGATTCCGTATAATAGGGTTGGACTTGTAATATGATTCTATATGGTTGTATTCACACTGCCAGTACTATATAGGCTGTGATACCCATCCAATTTATGTTTACATTGTCACCCACGGATGTGCACCCCTGCATTTCTTACATGTGCAACATGGCATGAACCCTGTTTCCCTATGCTCTATATCCTGGAAATATTTAATAAAGTTTTTTCAATTTTGTAATCTTGGGTGTTGTTTGATCGCTTTTTTGCTGCGGTTTGTGTATTAATGAGTTGCGATTTCCCCTATACTGTTCATGATATAACCCATAATAAATATGGAAATTTTACCCTCATAGTTAAAAATAGATGATATGGGTATGTGTTCTATGAAGTTGTTATGGTGTAAGGCATTACCATGTAGGTTAGGCAATCCCCGCATGTTTATTGTCCGTCTAACAGGAGCCAAACGTGCAGAGCGGGAACTCAAGCATGGCACTTGAGCAGTCGTGATACTCGATCGAATACGAGCGAGCCCGAGCACCCTGTATCAAGCAGTGGTGAGCACGATCACTTATCACTACTGGAGATGAAATGATAAGCAATTAAAGGGGTTGGTCACTTCATCTTCATTTTATCAAATATGTTGTGGGCATGACTTTGCAGCACTTACCAATCTATAATTATCACAGGTTCATCTTCTATCTCCTGTACTTTTTAGTCCAAGGAAAAAATGAGAAAAAATCCAGCATTTAGTCTCCAATATAAAATAAAAATAAAGCACTTATCAGCACATCCAGAAAAAAGTAAAACTTCACACATTTAAAAACAGGACATCTTGGTGCGCATAACCCAGTCCTATGCGTTTCAAACTGAGGTGTGTATGTGGTTCTTATTCATGGCATGCACTTAATAGCCCTCTGTATCCGTACATACTGGTTGGTGACCGGTTCATGCAGCTTTACGTGACATCCCTATTTATTACATTGATGGCTGGACCGTACAATGCAAGCAGTTGTTACCATCCACCTTTCGTATCTCCTCTATTTCCTCATAGATTGTAAGCTTGCGAGCAGGGCCCTCATTCCTCTTGGTATCTGTTGACTTATGTGATTATTGCTATGCTGTTATGTCTTTTATTGTCTGTACATGTCGCCTCTAAATTGTAAAGAGCTGTGGAATATGTTGGCGCTATAAAAATAAAATTATTATAACACATTGTGAATACAGTTTGTGTAAATAGATTCGCAGGACCTCAGGAACTTTGATAATCGCCTTTTACTTGGTGGCATCTACAGTTTTTCTTTTGATTTGCTGGCCTGGTGCGACCTCACATGCTCCTCACTCTGCAACTATAACGTCATGACAGGCCCGCTAAAAAGAGAAGAGGTGGTTTTCGTGATACCCATCTAGCAATCTCACGTGGCCAATGGGCTAGTTCCTGTGAATTGATTCACTCCAAACTCTAGTTGTATGTACCTAAAATGTTCTGAGACTTGAAAATGTATTTTATTTTTTTTACAAAGTTTAACTTTAAACCACTAAAATAATAATAAAACAAAAGCAATGTAAAATTGATATTACCGCAATAAATGCAATGGTGACTGATGGCAGAAGCAAACATCACTGAAGTTGGTCCAGATAAGGATATAACAATATCACTCAAAACTAAAATTCTAGGGCTACAGCAGCAGAACTCTAAAAAAGAGTTATGGGTTTTGGATAAAGGGGAGAACCAAGCGAAATCTCAAAAAATCTATAGTTGACTGAGTTCTTGAAGAGTTAGGTATTGCATTATTTCTAGCCTGCATGTTCTGCGACATAGTTTCAAGATGGTTGTAAGCACATCAAACATTGATAAAATAAACACAAATTTTATATTTCATATATTTCACCCAATGGGAACTTACCTGTCCTTAAAGTTGTAGGCCTAAGCCAATGAGTGGTAAGCCTCTTAACCCCTTCCTGACATTTGATTTTTACATTTATCTCCCTTTCTTCCAAAAGCCTTAACTTTTTTTGAGGGCTTTATTTTTTTTCAGCATGAGTTATGCTTTTGAATTACACCATTATTTTTTCCACAGTGTACTGGAATAAGTTAACAAATTCAAAGTGCAGTGAAATTACAAAAAAAAAAAAATTCTGACATTGTCTTTCAGAATTATTTTGACACCATACATTGTGCAGTAAAATTATTGTAATTATTGTAATTGTGCAGTAAAATTATTTGGGGATAGATATGACATTTTGATAGCTACTTACTGCATATTTGGCAGCGCAACAGCAGCCAAAAAAATTAAAATTTTGTCATTTTAAATTTTTTCTCCTTATGGAGTTTTACTGATCAGATTAATTTTATATTTTGATACATCAGTTTTATGGGTGTATTTTTTAATATTTTTATTTGGGAAAAAACAAGGTTATTTATAATGTTAAATGTTTAAAAAAAATTCAGATTATTTAAAACTTTATTTTTTTATTTTTCCTGTACTATACACAGGTATCCGTTCAGGATTACAGTAGTGCTTCCCACTGCTTTAAACGACTGGTACATGCTGGTCCTAGCAGGCCACTGGGCCTGAACTTGACCTTGTCACAGTACTTCCCTATCTGAGTCACTACCAGGAAGTGCCCCTCTTTTCACTAACACTAGGCCCCACCCTCTGGGCTAGTTCTATCCATTAACTATATCCTATCGACTAAACCCATTGTCCTTATCTTATGTTCTATGTCATTGCTAAGCCACTTAACTATGTGAACAGTACCCATACTATTGCAAGTCAAACCCTGCTCTTACCCTACACTATGCACCACTCACATGATATGTTAACTCTTTACATTCTTATACAATGTACATTACCATCATACAATATGAAAGATGCACATCACTATTCATATTACATATGAAACCGCATACACTGTACACATAGTGCGATTGTTGTCTTCGAAGTAGGAACGCAGCAGAACAGTCCATCACTCTTACATTGGCTCAGCCTTGTTGGTGGCACATGGTCTCGCACTTTTTGACGACAATTTTTTTATCTGTTTGTGTACTAAATATCTATGTATCAATATATATCCCATCAGTAAATACAGATATCAGACCTAACGTGAATACGTGAATACAGACAGCAGATTCCTTTAAGAAAGACCTTAGATCAAAATTTTAGATGACCAGAAAGAACATTCAGGTCCAAAAGTCATTGGCATTTACTTAAACTAAGGCAAAATACATGTAAATACTAAAAGTCTATGAATCTCTCTATCCATTTACCATTACAGGGTTCGACATGGTGGTCTGAACATTTGTGTAAACAGTATGCAATCTGAAGGTTATTGCAGCTGCTCTATGGAGCTGTAAAAGGGTCTTACACTGTAGCACTCTACCCACCTGTTTGTGACTACTCAACAGGTGGCTAGTGACATCCCTTGCGTCTAAGGATCTTTTCCTGTTATTCTTCCATGGGATAAGATAATTCAAAAGGCAGAAGGTTTGTGTCTTATTGTAAATTGTCATTAATGCTAGCAGTGTAATATTGTCTTTTTTAATGAATAAAGCAAATAAATATTTTTAATTATAGCATACTGTAATTATGATAAATAATATAAAGATATAATTTACAGTCATAGTTTTACGGCTTTTTGAATAAGGAAAACACAAAATCAGCTCCCCACCGGTGTCAACCCGAGAGCGGCAGGGCAGGTGGTGCACAGCAGACCAAGCTATTCTTGGTCACAGAATTGTTATACATTAAAAAGAAATAAAAAATTATAGCAAAGTTGTCCTGGCACACTGGAGTCATACAAAATATTACAATTGTATTAGTGAATCACTGAAAGCATCTCAGAGATCACGAAGTTCAGTTGTGACTAACGCTCACGCACTTCAAACTCATGTTATCCTTTTAATCGTGGCCAAATCTAAAAGAGTTGTTTGAAATGTCTACATTTTATCCCCAACTGAACTCAGTAATGCTTTGAATGAATCACTAATAAACGTTCTACTTTTATGTGAAAAGATAATAGCTGGACAACATTTCCATATTTTAACTTTAAAGCATGTGAAAAATTTTTTTGTACAAAAGAGAAATCAAACAAGCATGTGACATAAATTCCCCTTAAAAGTATTAAATCTTTAATAGGATACCTTAAAAATACCACTTCCCAGTGTAAACAGAAAAAAGAAAAAAATAATAATATGGACTACAGAGCTACTAGGTGCACCTAGCCTAATAAATAGCCCTACACTATCCTGCTATCCCTGCCTAGCAGTGGAGGTTGGCACCCTGATAGATTATTTGGCGCCCCCACTCCGCGGCGGCTGTCATCTGCTGGCCCTATTAAGTAACTAGCCAGCTAAAGGTGAGAAAACAATGAGCAAATTAAAGTTATGAAAAAAGCAGGAGTAGAAAAACTAAGGTGCACACTAGGTAAAAACTGTCAACCTCCATTCTTGAAGCCCCACTTAGGACAATATACTGAGAACAAATAACCAATTTGGCTAGTGAAATATTGATATAATTGTCCTCCGCACAATCACAAAAACGCATATAAACTTATGTGCATGAATAGTGGGAAAATCAATAGGAGGAAAGACATAAAATGTAAATGACCTGGTTCAGTCCGAATAAGAGACTGTGCATGCCCACACTATCTGACAAATATTACACAATAGTCATGATGACTGCATACAGGGATGTATAAACAATATTGCACAGGCACCTGCACTCAGAAACAACAGTATACAGGTGCCAATAACAATCATAACAGGTGGTCAGCGTCTATACTTATGCACAGTACAGTGGACCAAAAACATAGATAATATAAAGGGCAGCCAAGGAAGGGGGGGATATTGTCCCCAAAACAGGAAACTTAGCTGTCAGTAGAACGTCCCGACGCGTTTCCCCGTCATACGGTTCCTCAGGGGGCAAAAGCGGATACAATGAACCGGAGGTCAATGATGTAGGTGCCCTGATATCGGGACAGACCTGACTGAATCCCTGGAGAGGGGACTTATATAGTAAGAAATAACCCCCGCTAGCAAATCAGCAGGATGTTCAGAGTCCCTCCTCTCCCCAGTTTTCCGGAAAACACCGGGTATGGCACCGCCCACACATGTGGCCAAATGATATGTGCAAAACGATAAACACATGTCCATATCAACAGGGAGCTCCCACCCCCAATAATAAACGAATCATAAATAACACAGATGGATAACATACCGCACCAGGCACAATATCGGAATGAGATTCACGTCCGAATATCATGAGTGTACCATCGCTTTCTTAGACCTCACTATCTCGAAAAACAACAATGGGGGCATTAGTACTAACACCTACCGTAAGCCGACCGCAACAAACAGTCTTCTACAGTGGCACAGTCACCATCCGACCCCCCTCAAGCGCGGTATACCCAAGGGGCAGTTTCTGCGGATTCGCAGGAACTGCTACGAGGTGGATATGTTTAAAAATCAAGCTGGTGAGCTACACCGCAGATTCAAGGAGAGAGGGTATCCCTCTGAAGTTCTCATTAAATCTTATAGGGAAGCACTTGACAGTGACAGGTCAACCCTATTAAGAACTCGGGAGAAGTCTGGGGAGACCTCAGACCTGGTCAGACTCATAGGGACCTTTGACAATCAGTCTGACAAAATCTATCAGATTATCAGAAGGCACTGGGGTGTGCTCCTAGTTGATCCTCATCTCAAGGATTTTATCCCCCCTACACCTAGTATCACATACAGAAGGGGGAGATCAATTGGGGACTGCTTGGTACATAGCCTATATCAAAAACCGCAGGCAGCGGGTACGTGGCTTGAAAGGAGACCAGTGGGTTTTTTTAAATGTGGCAACTGCTCAAAGTGCCAGTATGTTAGACAGACTAAACAGACTAGGCACTAGATCCCCTGATGGATTCCATGCCACATGGAACGCGCTGGACGCCGCCATTATAGACACAGGGACGCCAAATGGCGCATGCGCGCGGTCCCAATACAAGTCCAGGGAGGCGGTGTCTATGCGCTTCATAGCACAAGTACTCAAGCGCTAAAGCACAAACTAGGCGCCGCCATATTTGGTATGATACATACCACCGTGCATGCGCCCGGTCTCAAATGAGGTCGGCTGTAGGGAATCCTGAGGATGAAATAAAATAAACCAGTGCGCGTGTGTCATCCGCAAATCAAAAGATAGGCGCACACGCATCAGGACAATATGAAAACAAGACCCTGCTGCCAAATACCAAAAGAAGATACAACATATATACAATAACGGGAGTGTCTGTGCAGTAATCACAATAAGGAGAGTTCATAAATAACATTAGATATTGGTCACAATCGACACCTACAGACGCGCTGTAGAAACATGGTATAGCGGTTCAAATTCCGATACCCCCATGGTTCATGCACCGTGGGTCAGGCGCAGAGAACACAGTCTATTGGTGTATATGAAGTACAAAGAATATGCTATCTTACAGGAAGCACGTATAGGTGAGAGATTCGTTCAGGCCTCTCGGTGACATCGATTGCATCCGGAAAATCCATTCCGCTTCCCGTTTGAGGAGAGCTTGATCAAAATTACCTCCTCGAATCCTAGGTTTCAACAATTCAATCATACATAGAGTGATCCCTTTCAAGGTACCCCCATGTACCTGATTGATGTGTCGGGCAAGCGGGGTATCCCTAATGTCACCGAGATGTTCCCCAAATCTCGTTCTTAACTCCCTTTTAGTTTTACCAATGTAATCCAAGGGACAAGGGCAAGTGATCTTATATACTACGCCCATAGATTTACAATTGCCGAAATCTCTTATATCAAAACATCTGCCATACCCGGTGTTTTCCGGAAATCTGGGGAGAGGAGGGACTCTGAACATCCTGCTGATTTGCTAGCGGGGGTTATTTCTTACTATATAAGTCCCCTCTCCAGGGATTCAGTCAGGTCTGTCCCGATATCAGGGCACCTACATCATTGACCTCCGGTTCATTGTATCCGCTTTTGCCCCCTGAGGAACCGTATGATGGGGAAACGCGTCGGGGCGTTCTACTGACAGCTAAGTTTCCTGTTTTGGGGACAATATCCCCCCCTTCCTTGGCTGCCCTTTATATTATCTATGTTTTTGGTCCACTGTACTGTGCATAAGTATAGACGCTGACCACCTGTTATGATTGTCTATTGGCACCTGTATACTGTTGTTTCTGAGTGCAGGTGCCTGTGCAATATTGTTTATACATCCCTGTATGCAGTCATCATGACTATTGTGTAATATTTGTCAGATAGTGTGGGCATGCACAGTCTCTTATTCGGACTGAACCAGGTCATTTACATTTTATGTCTTTCCTCCTATTGATTTTCCCACTATTCATGCACATAAGTTTATATGCGTTTTTGTGATTGTGCGGAGGACAATTATATCAATATTTCACTAGCCAAATTGGTTATTTGTTCTTAGTATATTGTCCTAAGTGGGGCTTCAAGAATGGAGGTTGACAGTTTTTACCTAGTGTGCACCTTAGTTTTTCTACTCCTGCTTTTTTCATAACTTTAATTTGCTCATTGTTTTCTCACCTTTAGCTGGCTAGTTACTTAATAGGGCCAGCAGGTGACAGCCGCCGCGGAGTGGGGGCGCCAAATAATCTATCAGGGTGCCAACCTCCACTGCTAGGCAGGGATAGCAGGATAGTGTAGGGCTATTTATTAGGCTAGGTGCACCTAGTAGCTCTGTAGTCCATATTATTAATTTTTTCTTTTTTCTGTTTACACTGGGAAGTGGTATTTTTAAGGTATCCTATTAAAGATTTAATACTTTTAAGGGGAATTTATGTCACATGCATATTTTAACTTTGCAAAGGTTATAGCCAGTGCTAGGTTCTATTGCCATTATACTATATTAGCGGGAAATTTTCAAGTACCCTAACTGTCCAATACCGCCTCTATAATCTTAAATATACTGATTTATTTATTCTAATGAGGTAGGCTTTTTGTGCTACAGAGAGGAATTTTTTTTTTAAATAAACTTTTAATGTGGAGCTTTTAATATATAAATAAGGCAAGATTAGTCCGGTGAGGCGTCACTTCCCCAGACTACTGCATGTAGATCACAGCAATTCAGTTAGGTGGTGCACTAGTTGGGTCCTACCCCTGATAGTAGATCTGAAGAACTAGGCACTCCATAGTTAAAGTGAGGTAATATTTATTAGCTGTCCAATATGCATGTTAATTGTTCATACAACGTTTCAGTCAATAAAGTAGACCTTCTTTGGATACATGGATTGCATTTAGGAGTGGCACGTACTGTAACATAGAGGAGGCTAGTGGAAAGGCAGCGTGACTACTGTCGTGAGGCACTCACTGCTCCTGACGCAGATCATCTAAACATGCCTCCCTGGGTGTCACTGACTTTCTGCAGATAATCCCCAGTGTGACGTGTCGACGACCCTACAATAGCAGGGGTTGTGTGCAGGAGGACAACCATAGCCAGGGAGGTGTGATTACAGGATCCAGTCCAGATTAAGCTGTATCCATCACCCTTGTGCTGACTTTTATAGCTTTGCTGCAATTTCTAAGATCAAGCTACCCCACATACATAGTACAATTATTTTGTATAATTGTCCCTCTCCAATTATTTTAATTGGCACCTCCCCTGCCCCCCAGAGTTCCGTGTCTCCAACCAATAGTGTCTGTTCAACTCTAGTACCTGTACAATAATGAACAATGGCTACACAGGCACAACAAGCTGTGAGGATGACATCAGCCAATCAAGGATGGAGAGACAGGATTACGTGGACTGTGGAGGCGCTGAGTACAGTCTGGAGATGCCCATCAAACCACTTGGTGCCAGTTAGAATATGGAGAGGAATAATTACAAAAGGCATTTTCTTAGGTGAGCAGGGAAGCTGTGATCTTCTGAAAGGGTTGCAGGAGCGATATTAAGGACAACACAAGTGTGCTGGATACAATTTATATAGAGAAATCCTGGCTACAGATTCTCTTTAAAAATTCATTTTAACCCCTTCCTGACATTGACTGTATCGTTATATACTGTTTTTCAGGCAGTTCCCACAAATGGACGTACAGATACGTCATGGCGATTATGCGGACACAGGAGCTATGCCCACACGATTGCCACTGACAGCCGAACTCTGGCTGCTTAACCCTCTAAATGCCATAATTAAGCATGTTCACAGGGAGCTGATTGTAGTCATGGCATCCGGAGGTCAAATAAAAACCAGATCGCCCAAGTACGATGGCCTCTTAGACCCAGCCATTAGCAGGGTCTGACAGGCATACTGCCAGTGACAAACTCACATGCCTAAAGCAATGCAATACATAAGAAATGGAATGTATTATTTGAAAAAAGAATAAAAAATATAAAAAACATGAAAAAACACAAAATAAAGAACAAAAGAAATAGTGAAAACATATTACGCCAATAAACACGCATAGTTGTAGTAAAACTCTGTAAACAAGAAGATATGTTGCCAAATGTGGTGAATTTATTGACAATGAATCAGTCCGTAGATAACAGCTGATAGATATAAAGTTTTAGTCCACATGGACCTTCATCAAATCAATGCTGTACAAGACAATTGTATAACAATGTCAATAATATACAAACTAGAAAAACAACTTTTTTTTATGTTTGGACTGATGGACAAACTGGTGTGTTAATCTGTGACACTACCGGAGTGGTCGGTAAGGCACCTGCCTTACATACACTGCAAAGAAAATAGAACGGATAATAAAGCTTTGAGGTACATGTTAAAGATCAAGACTCAGAGAAGGGGTAAAAGAGGGGGGTGGGGAAGAAGAAAAGAAAAGAAGGGGAAGGGTAGAGTGGGAACAGAAGGGAATGCTTATTCTATATGTATACGTACATGCTTATGTCTTTTACGTTTTATTTTATTTTACTTATCACTACTCAGGCACCTCATCTTGTTACACCAGAGTGCCATTTTATCATTTTTCTAATTAATACATATATATATTGAAGCTCATCAAGAGAATGCCAAGAGTGTGCAAAGCAGTCATCAAAGCAAAAGGTGGCTATTTTGAAGAACCTAGAATATAAGACATAATTTCAGTTGTTTCACATTTTTTGTTAAGTATATAATTCCACATGTGTTAATTCATAGTATTGATGCCTTCAGTGTGAATGTAAAATTTTCATAGTCATGAAAACACAGAAAAATCTTTAAATGAGAAGGTGTGTCCAAACTGGTATGTACTGTATATGTATATATATATATATATATATATATATATATATATATATAAAAGCAAAAATAAGCAAAAAAAAGTACACATATTTAGTATTGCTGCATCCAGAGTGACCCTATGAAACTGTGACACTATTTGTCCTGTGCAGTGAACACGACAAACAGCAAAAACTTTGTTTTATCATTATATTGCAGACCAAAAAGTGAAATAAAATGTGATTAAAAAGTCGTATGGAAATGAATATTGCATAGCTGAAAAATCAAGTCCCCACTCAGCTCCATCGGCAGAAAAATAAAAAAGCTGTTGCTTTCAGAATATGGCAAAGC
This sequence comes from Ranitomeya variabilis, assembly GCF_051348905.1. Lineage (NCBI taxonomy): Eukaryota > Metazoa > Chordata > Amphibia > Anura > Dendrobatidae > Ranitomeya > Ranitomeya variabilis. Next base: position 352,768,291 of record NC_135237.1, on the reverse strand, counting down.
AAAAACTATTTGTTTTCTATAAAATATCTTTATTGTGAAAAGCAGCAACACATAACAAAACCTATATAAACTTGGTATGACTGTAGTTGTATTAACCTGAAGAATAAAACTTATCACTTTTACCTCACGGTGAAAGGCATAAAAAAAACTGAAAAAAAATTCTGAATTTTTCAATCATTTAGGAACTGAAAGGAGAACTGATAGAAGGGTTTGTAATATGACATAGCTAAACTCAGCAGCACTGGCCCTACACCCACACTGACTCATGCAAGAGGTTAGACCAGGAGATCAGAGCTGTATCATCAGTACATGCCACACAGAGAAACATGTTCTAAGCGATGGTGAGGATATGTTCTTTTTTCCCTTGTTTATCCCTGCTTGTTTATGAATGGATTCATTACAAAGGTGTCCAGAAGTGTACATATAGGTAATGGCACTTCAAGCAAATTACTCAACCCAAATTCGGACTAACATAGCTATATAGCCGATGAACAAAAGATGAACAAAAATAGCAGAGTGCCCAGTAGGAGGGTATAGTCCGTACGTCCTGTATGGAAGGTGTGGTATACAGTATATTAAATGCGTAGAATTAAGATTATATGTAAATATTATAATATAAAAATAGTAACCACACTTACAATGAATACGGTGGAGGAACAGAAATGTAATCCTGAACAGATGTAAACAGACACAAATAACTTTATATGATGGAGGTATGGGTTATTAGTGTTGCACTGTAATTATCAGAATAAGGAAAGAGATCCTTATATAGGGAAATGCAGCTTGCAGAGCTATAGACCAGGTTATAGTAAACTATACATGTTAAGTAACTAGCAAATATAAGCTGGAAAGACCATTACCTGAGTACAAGGCCAAAAGTTGTCACCTACAGGACAAGTTAGATGTTCCTCTCCTCATCCGGACGCACGTTTCGTCAGCTCCACGACGATTGGTGGAGTGCGCCTTTGGAATCCTATGTGCAAAATGGAGGGTCCTGATGTCAGCAATACAATTAAGTGAAGCAAATGTCAATGTTGTCATTAAAGGGAAAGTGCCATCAAAAATTTTTTTTTTACAGCGATTGAAAAAATGTAAAGAATTAATGTTTACATTTTCTTAAAAAATATTATCATCTGTTTATAATTTAGTAAAATATGAAAAATAATTTTAATAGGTTTGGCATTTCCACTTTTAAACACTAGGGGGAGCAGCTAATGAAATTTGACAAAAACCTAGTGTACAAATAGCTCACATTACAGCACTGCAGTAATTATGGGCGGAGTCTGCTGACGGGTGTGATGTCTCCTCTCCTCCCCTTCTGGGTGTTTGCTAAGGGATAAGAGAGGATGATATTCAGGAACCCAGTGAGCAGCCATTTTACTGGTGACTGCAGAGTTAGGGTATGTGCACACGTTGCGGATTCTGCTGCGGATGTTTCCACAGCGGATTTGGAAAATCCGCAGTGCAAAACCACTGCGGTTTTCACTGCGGATTTTCACGCGGTTTCTTCTGCGGATTCCTCTGCGGGTTTTCAAATGCACTTTCCTATTGGTGCTTGTTGAAAACCGCTGCGGAATCCGCACAAAGAAGTGAAATGGTACTTTTTTTTTTCCGCAGCGTTTCCGCGTGGATTTTTTCGCAGCATGTGCACTGCGGTTTTTGTTTTCCATAGGTTAACATTGTACTGTACACCGCATGGAAAACTGCTGCGGATCCGCAGCGTCAAAACCGCTGCAGATCCGCAGCAAAATCCGCAGCGTGTGCACATACCCTTATAGTGACAAGTAGACAGTCACCGAGGATGGCAGGCAGCAAGGATTCTGGGAGATATGTGGTGGAGGGTAACAGCAGCACAGAGTATTTCAGGAGAGCAGTGTGCTGGTCTATGGGGGGCACCATGTTCAGTGCGCGGAGCAGCCAGGGATTGTACATAGAGCGCTTTCTTTATACACATGGATGGACCATCTGCTCCACAGAAATCCAGGAAACATTTCTGTGGATTGATGGCCTGTTCTGATCCAGACTTTGCATGCAGACCCCATTCCCCTCCTCAGATCCTGTCTTCTCCATCCTGTCCTGGCGATGTATGAAAGCGAGGCGACAGGCGAAGTACGGGGTGATGCTGGGAAGGAAATGTAGCCATATAGTAACCATAAAAATGAGACCCCTCTCTTCAGCTGCCTCACCAGCCCTGACTGCACCTCACTGGAGGTCATGCTGCCCCCTCTATTACCCCAGACCCGTGTGCAGCTGCTCAACCAGAACAACCCTAGAATGGGTCCACTTTATGAAGATAATACTGCCATAGTGTTCTCACATAATACCGCCATATATATAAAACATAATACTGTCCTATAGTTCTCACATAATTCCATCATATAGATTGCAAATAACGGCGCCATAGTGTTCTCACATAATACCGACACATAGATCTCACATAATACCGCCATATAGATCACACATAATATCGCCATATAGATCACTCATAATACCGACATATAGAGCACACAATACCACCATATAGAGCACACATAATACTGTCTTATAGTTCTCACATAATACCATCATATAGATCGTAAATAACGACGCCATAGTGTTCTCACATAAAACCAATATATAGATCTCACATAATACAGCATATAGAGCACACATAATACCTCCATATAGAGCACACATAATACCGCCATATAGAGCACACATAATACCGCCATATAGATCTCACATAATACCACCAGTGTTCTCACATAATACCGCCATATAGATCACACATAATACCACCATATAGATCTCACATAATACCGCCAGTGTTCTCACATAATACCGCCATATAGATCACACATACCGCCATACAGAGCACACATAATACCGCCATATAGAGCACACATAATACCGCCATATAGAGCACACATAATACCGCCATATAGAGCACACATAATATCGCCATATACTTCACACATAATACCGCAATATAGATTTCACATAATACCACCAGTGTTCTCACATAATACCGCCATATAGATCACACATAATACCGCCATATACTTCTCACATAACGACGCCATATAGATCTCACATAATACCGCCATATAGATCACACATAACGGGGGAGAGGAGTGCATAGGAGAGGATTAGATACACAGCTCAGTAGTCAGTATCACACAGGACAGTATTAGATACACAGCTCAGTCAGTATCATACAGGATAGAATTAGATACATGGCTCAGCCGTCAGTATCACAAAGGATAGCATTAGATACACAGCTCAGCAGTCAATATCACACAGGGGAGGATTAGATACACATCTCAGCACAGTATCACACAGGGTAGGATTAGATACAAGGCTCAGCACAGTATCACACAGGATAGGATTAGATACATGGCTCAGCAGACAGCATCACACAGGAGAGGATTAGATACACGTCTCAGCACAGTATCACACAGGATAGGATTAGATACACGGCTCAGCAGACAGTATCACACAGGACAGGATTAGATGCATGGCTCAGCAGACTGTATCACACAGGAGAAGAGTAGATGCACAGCTCAGCAAAGTATCACACAGGAGAGGATTAGATACACAGCTCAGCAAAGTATCACACAGGAGAGGATTAGATACACGGTCAGCACAGTAACACACAGGATAGGATTAGATGCATGGCTCAGCAGACTATCACACAGGAGAAGAGTAGATACACAGCTCAGCAAAGTATCACACAGGAGAGGATTAGATACACAGTCAGCACAGTAACACACAGGATAGGATTAGATGCATGGCTCAGCAGACAGTATCACACAGGAGAGGATTAGATACACAGTCAGCACAGTATCACACAGGATAGGATTAGATACACGGCTCAGCAGACAGTATCACACAGTAGAGGATTAGATACACAGCTCAGTTAGTATCACACAGGATAGGATTAGATGCATGGCTCAGCAGACAGTATCACACAGGATAGGATTAGATACACAGTCAGCACAGTAACACACATGGGAGCAGATACACAGCTCAGAATCAGCACCACAAAGGATAGGATTAGATTGCCTCTCCCGCTCCCCACTGATACTTACTTCACTGCTCAGCTGCTGAGTCCTTTCTCCCTCCCGTCATTGGTCTCCTCCTCCTCCTATACCTGCAGGGCTCCTGCGATTATCCTGGGAAGCTTGAGCTCACAGATGCACTGTGAGCTCCAGGAAAATGGCACCGACCTCCTGCCTCGGCTGTGGTGTGGAGACAGCCCAGGGGGCATGGCCAGATCACAGCAGGGAGCAGCACAATGATAGGTATGGGGTCGGGCGCCGACTGCTGAGTCCTATGCCCAGTGCTGCCGTATTTGCAGAGTGTAAGTGTCGTGCAACTACACTTACACTCCTGCAAAGCAAAATGGCGGCGCCCAGTGGCTGAAAAAAAAATTAATAATAAAAAAAAATGTTAAAGTTAAAAAATGTAAATTTGTATTAAAAATAATTGTTTATATAAACAATCATTTTTAATACAAAAAATAAAATGCGGCACCTTTCCTTTAAAGTCTGTGTCATCCTTCACAATTTTAGGAGGATACATGAATGTTCATCAAATGATGCTGATGATAGAGTCTGTGGAAATAATGGAATGGCTCCAACACATGTTGCCAATCCACGTCGTAAGCCCTCTGGCCTTAAAGACATATTATCAAATTATTTTCTATCACCAGAGGGATATACTCCATGGCAAGACTATGCTATGCGTATGTTATAATAACCTTTGTTCAATTCTTTTCATTAACCCCTTCATGACCCTGGGTATTTCCCAGAGCCATAACTTTTTCATTTTTCCGTCAATATGGCCATGTGAGGGCTTATTTTTTGCAGGACAAGTTGCACTTTTGAACGACATCATTGGTTTTAGCATGTCATGTACTAGAAAACGGGAAAAAATTCCAAGTGTGGTGAAATTGCAAAAAAAGTGCAATCCTAATTTTTTGTTTGGCTTTTTGGCTAGGTTCACTAAATGCTAAAACTGACCTGTCATTTTGATTTTCCAGGTCATTACGAGGTGTCTAAGTGGTGAAAAGAAATTCCAAACTTTGCTAAATAAAACCAACAAATTGCGCCATTTTCTGATACACATAGTGTCTCCATTTTTCGTGATCTGGGGTCAGTTGAGGGCTTATTTTTTGCGTGCCGAGCTGACGTTTTTAATGATACCATTTTAGTGCAGATACATTCTTTTGATCGCCCGTTATTGCATTTTAATGCAATGTCGCAGCGACCAAAAAAACGTAATTCTGGCATTTCAAATTTTTTTAACGCTATGCTGCTTAGCGACCATGTTAATCCTTTTTCTTGTTGATAGATCAGGCGATTCTGAACTCGGCGATATCAGATATGGGTTTATTTGATTTTTTTACTGCTTTATTTTGCATGGGGCGAAAGAGGGGTAATTTAAACTTTTATATTTTCTTAGTTTTTTCATATTTTTTTAAACTTTTTTTAAACTTTTGCCATGCTTCAATAGCCTCCATGGGAGACTAGAAGCTGGCACAACCCGATCGCCTCTGCTACATAGAGGTGATGCACAGATCACCTCTATGCAGCAGAATTATAGCATTGATTTGGGTGCCGTCCACAGGGTGGCGCTCATAGCAATCCAGTATTAACAACCCCATAGGTTGTTATGCCGATGCATCGCTGACCCCCGATCATGTGACGGGGGTCAGCGATGAGCACATTTCTGGCCGGATGGCTGGAAGCGGTAGTTAAATGCCGCTGTCAGCGTTTGACAGTGGCATTTAACTAGTTAAAGGGAACCTGTCACCCCGTTTTTTGAAGATGAGCTAAAAATAGCGTTAAATAGGGGCAGAGCTGGGCATTACATTAGTGTCTTTGTGTGCCTTTGTAGCGCCCCCACTGCCGCAGGGCCGAGGGGTACTCGGTACCGGGCCTCTGAGTCTCTGCTCTGGGGTTGTCACGGTGGCTAGACCCGGTCCGTGACCCTGCTGAGGGGCGTACAGTAATAGATGTGGTGGGTGGTAGTGGTGCGGTGTAGTGCCGGTCGCAGTTAATAACGAGGACACAAGGTTGCAGTCTCTTTACCTCTTTACTGAAGGCTTCTGGGTCCTCAGTCCAGAATACGGTTAACCGGGCTGCGCAAGTCCGGCCGGTCCGATGGCACCTCCAGAGTTCCCGTTGCAGGTGGAAATCTGTGCCTTCCTTCTAGCGCTTGTGTGTTGTGGTCCTCCCCTGCTGTGCTTACGGGATAGTACCCCACAACTGTTGTGTCTGTTTCTCGTGTTCCCTCACAACTCGATTCTGATGTTCTCCTTCTTCTCGCCCCCCAGATCTTATGGTAGGACGCACCCGTATGACGGGAAGGCTCGGAGCTCTTCCGGGACCCTAGAGTCGCCCCTCTCCAAAGGTTGCCCCCTATGTCTGTGTAGGTGATGTAGGTGAGACAGCCAGCCTATAGCTCTCTGCCCTGCCGTTGGTTTGAAGTAATGCTTGGAGCTCTGTACTTCCTCGGCGTTCCGGCCACCGGTTATTTACGCCTCAGTAGGATGTTGCCTCGGTCTAACAGCACAACTCCTACTGGTATTTCTCCCTGTTGCGTTGATCTCGTTTCTCACTCAGCACAATAAATCTCGCTTCTTATCCTTTCTTAGGGCACCGCCGCTATGAAGTGCAGGCGCGGTCCCGTAGCTTTCTCTCCATTTGCCAGGCCTCTGTCAGGATCCCACCCCTGACAGGGACCCTACCGAATCTTCCCCTACAACACCCTCTGCCACAAGGTGTTGCCTGGTTCCAACCCAGTCAGCTTTCTCACTAACTTCCTGCCTAACCCCCAGTTTTACCAGACTGTGAGGAGTGACCTAATGAATAGTACCCTTAGCTCCCCCTGGAGGCCAGACTGTGAAATGTATTGGTGTCTGTGATACCTGGTCAGATGAACTCCTTCAGTGCCATCAGACGTACCATAGCCCCCCTTAGCGGCGGAGCCACAGTACTGCAACGACCAGGACTCTGGGGCGCTGCACCTTTATTACCCACCTATGCTGCCGAAATACCTTTGTAAAGTCGCCGTTTTCTGCTGTCACTCACGCTGGTCTGGTGCTATGGGCGTGGTGACAGCGCTGTTTCTCCCCCAGAATCCTGCTCATCATGGTGACAGGTTCCCTTTAATAGCAGCCGGTGAATCACAATTCCACCCGCCGCTATTGCGGGCACATGTCAGCTGTTCAAAACAGCTGACATGTCCTGGCTTTGATGCGGGCTCAGTGCCGGAGCCCACATCAAAGCAGGGGATCTGACCTTGGACGTACTATCCCGTCCAAGGTCAGAAAGGGGTTAAAAGACTGTTATGGAGCAAAGTGTGTGAAGACAATTTATGTGTTGAAATACACCCTGTATATCATCAAAACCCTTGACTATATATTTGTAAAAACCAAAATCACAGATTAAAAAAAAAAACATATTCAAATCATATGGCAACTTAGGATAATATTCTATGGAAACATGAAACAAACAAACAAGGACATTACCCATTAAAAGACACTTTTTTTTTTTACAAATTCTAGTACGAAGGTGGGGGTGATGGAAGGGAGTGCTATGTAATGTTTTCTCGCATAGTACTCGGACGTATTCTATGGTAGTGTGACTACGGCCTAACACATGTATACTGCACATTGCACAAAAAACAATAGAGATTTTTTTCATAGCCCTCACAAAAACTTAAAAGGTTGATCAAAAAGTCAAGTGCAACCCAAAAAGGCAATAAAAAAGGCAACTTATACCACAAAAAACACTCTCTCATATCAGCATGTAAATTGAAAAATGAAGAAATTCTGTGTCCTCAAGTCCATTATTTAAGACAGTTTTAATGGAAGATAACTTAGGAAAAAATAAATCTGAGTGGTACTGTTTGTATAAAATAGATGTTAAATCAAGTAGAGTTCTTAACTAATTGTTAAGGCTCAATAGCAGGTAAATAGACCGGCAGCAGATTTAGCAGATTTATGAAGAAGGTTGGGAAAAGATGCCCACTATAGGTATCAATACGTGTAAGCACAATGGTAGAAATAGTTTATAGATGTAATTAAAAAAAACCCCTCCCCAATAAAGTGACTGGAGTCCAGTGATTGGCATAAGGTTTTTTCTGTCTTTTGTTCAATCTCTGAAAAATGTTTTAACCCAATCAAAGTGAGGAGCAAAGCATTAGCAATGGAAAGGAACAGGACACCCTTGCAGAACTTCTACTTTGCAAAAACAACAACAACAAAAAAACAAAACCCCCCACTGTTTTGTCTAATACTAAGGACACTTTGGCGGTCACCAGGGGTAAAATTCGACATAGTAATCATGTTTCTAAGTATTTTTAGGCATTCCAGCCCGTAGAAGTGAGTCACCATACATTTACTGCACTGAGGCTATAGAAGGCCTTTGATACAACAACTGGAATTGAATAGCTATAACCATCAAGGGGTTAATATTGTACAGTCAAAAAATATAAAAAAAAATTCACCTCTGCATGAGGCAATCCCCATTAAATGATCGCTGACATACGAGTCTTAACAATTACAGTAATTATTCCAGTAATTACACGTAGCTGGACCAGCTATCTCTTAAATGTTTATGTGTACTCGATCAATATTCCAGTTGATACACAACGATTTTGCCTCGTTTATGGCCAATTATCATTACCAATGCTCATTATCATGCAAATTGGATCTGAAATTTATGTTGTAAAAGACCCTATTAACGTGTACATGTACTCTAATGAGGCAGGACATTGACAGGTCTAACAAAGAAGGGCTAGAGCGAGAATAGTCAGTGTGCCTTCATCCTCACAGGTTATTTATTCTGGCTTTACAAAGCTCTACATTTGCTATGGAGACAGAGACAGGTGGGAGGCACAAGGCAAGTTTGGCATCAAAACTAAGCCTTCAAGTTATGCTGGCAATTCATCTGAAACATGAGTAGCCAGTGACCAAATCTGAAAATCCCTAAACAGCTGCGTGAGCTCTGACATGTAATGCCAGACAACAGTCCGCTTCATCCCTCATCATTTTATATCCACTGATTGAAAGGAGAAAGTCAAGCTTCATTGTGGATGAATGAAAGGTCAGAGAATAAAATGCTCCTTAGTACAAGAGGCCGACAGTAAACAATGTAATCTTCCATCCCTCAATCCATAATCCACGAGAATTACTCATTTGGAAAGATATTTTATCACCATGCAACTCGTTCCTCAAATGTTTGTCAGTCTCAAAATCGTGTACATTTGGGGAAGGTTAAGGGGCGAAGGAACCCAAGGCCGGGCAACTAGGCTTTGAGGTCTTTGAACCTGAACAACTCCTGTGGACAACCCCTTAAACCATCAGATAATCCATCAGATTCTAACGTCATAATAATTGCGTATTGTGAATGGGTTGAGAGTCTGAACGATGTGTCCAAAAACGACTCATCATCGTATATGAAATCATTTATGGGAATGAAAAAAATTCTCGTTCAACTTTCGAAACTTGTGTAATGTAAATGGAGCTTGTTCTAAATAGGATGGATCATGTTCCAAGGCAATACATAGTTCATGACTTACCAAGTGGGAGTTGCCACGTTGTTGCCCCATCTAAGCTCTACTCACTTTGTTTGAGCTGAACGAAATAACACGAGAATGCAAAAAGTCAGAAAATTTTAGCTTAACCTTTTGCTCCAAAATTTTGCAACTTTTCAAAGCTTTTCACTCTAGAAAAGCTTTGATGAATTGGGGTCAGAAAAAATGTCTGAACCCAACTCCCTTCAGCCTAGTCAGCTTTATGATCAATACTATAATAGGCTATTACTATTATAAGGCTATGTTCCCACAATGAGTTTTCGACACTGCATATTTTCACTGTTTCAAAAACAAAGAGTCTTATAGTTTCAGCAAAGTGTATAGGATTTATAGAAATACTCATGTCTACTGTGTTTTTTTACACTAAACTGACCTGCGGTGCATGTTTTAAATCTGTAACATGTCGAATTCTATGAGAGCGCTGAGATTTATGTGCGGTTTTCCCCATAGAATTGCAATAGAATTTGCATTTAAAAAAAATATGCATTTTTAGTGCCTTACCACTGCACAAAGAAGCTTTAATTAAAGCATGATAAACTAAAAAGAGATAAAAATAGTAATAAAAAACAAATAACGCACTAAAAAACGCAATGGAAAAAAATGCAAGTAACCTAATTTACCTAGCAGATTCAGACATGCTGCAGAAAGTCCGGAACATAAAAAACTCACCAAATAATCATGGTGCGAATATATCAATTGTGAACTGAAAAACAGGAAAAATTATTTTGTTAGAATGAAGAAAAAAAGACAATTTTATTGTTGTTGATCAGGTGTGTTTTTTTTTAAAGTTGTTGAATATGAGAATAAAAATGTGCATGCTGTCAGTATAATTATTGGGATGCTACAAATTATTTAGTTTTTTTGTTTTACTTCTTTCTAAAAAATAAAACTGGTTTTCTATAATCTGAGATCCATGACTATCTCCATGGATTGAGCTGGCTGAGAGCTTGTTTTGCCACTAAAAAGTGGTAATTATATCAGCCAGGCACACATAACGGGAAGGACTTGTCATAAAGATCATAATAAGGGCGAACAGGCGGACAATAAAGGATAGTTACAATATGCCACAAACGGCCATAAGTATGGAATAATGGCTCCATCTAGTGGTGATTGTAGTTATTACAAGGCTGTTTTTTTTTATAGGACCAAAGTCACAATGTGGTCAAGTTTTTATTGAGTTTTACATTGTGCTTTAGATTTTGGTTACAAGGCATCTTTGTGAAGACTGCAGCATGCTGCTGTTACTTGGCAGCATGATGTAAGTGAATGGTGTCACATTGTGACCTAAAAGTATCCAAAGTATCACGACAAGTAAGTTGCAATAAATCCAACTGGTTGCGACTTTGTGACTTGTTTGTTGCTGACCTTGTAGTTTGCAATGCGACACTATTCTTTTGCCTCATTGTGATGTAGCAGCGGCATATAGCGAACAGTGGCCAAGTGACCATCATTGCAGTAAGAGTCTCTAATGTTTCCACGGTCAGTATTTGCTCAGGATTTGATGCTGGTAAAATCTGCACCAAATGTGCATCTGAGGTCACCTGCATTTTTTGATGCGTTTTTCATGCAATTTGTTAAGCGGATTTGTGTGTGTTTTTGAAAGCTAAATAAAGAAAAAGGATTGTGATGTAATTTCCTTGTCCAACCTCTTATTTTACATACTCCCTTGAAGAATAATGTTTACACACACAGATAGATAAATAGTTTTTACCGCATCTAATGATAACTATGGTACATTTACAGTGCGGCGACGGAGCGGTGCCGCATTGTAAACAGACATGCTGCATTCTGGAAAGACGTGCCACATGTGTCACGGGGGGACTAGGTGAGCGAGAGCTAAATACCCGGGCCCCTGCAGTTTCCCTCAGACTAGGGAAATCCTGACTGACCCTCTACCTGGAGTTTACACTGATGGTGTGCACGTCCAGGCCTCGAACCTCACCCTAACTCCTGTTATAACCCTAGGCTGATACCTCCGCCCTCCACCCAGTGAAGAGGTAATATTCCAATACCCACAGATAAAACAGACAAGGATAAAGGAAAATATACACCATGCCGCAGTCACTCAGGAATACACTATAAATGTGCAGGGCAAAATAAATACAAATATAGGAAGGAGTAAATAAGACAGAGGAAAATACACCACCAGCAACGAATCTCCAAACCAGCTCTCCACTCCAGACCGAGATAACAACGCACAAGAGAGAAGCTATAATCGGCGACGCCCAATGAACAGGAGAACTACTGGAGGTGGCATAGGCGCTGCGTCCACAGAACCCACCACCTTCTTTAGAAGAGACCTGTGGAACACGTTGTGTATCTTATACACCGTAGGGAGCTCCAATCGGTACGCTACTGCGTTAATGACGGCGGTGACCCTAAATGGACCAATAAACCGTGGACCCAATTTAAGGGATGGTATTTTGAGTCTTATGTTTTTTTGTGGATAACCACACCCAGTCATCCACACTCAGGTCCGGACCTGGCACACTCCTACTGTCAGCCACACGCTTGTACCTAGCACCCACACTCAACAGGCGCTGCTTAACTCTAGTCCAGACTGATGACAATTGTGTCCCCAACTGGTCCTCCTCCGGAACGCCGGAAGAGCCCCTCTGACTCAAAGTACAAAATTGAGGATGTAGCCCGTAAACACAAAAAAACGGAGACTCCCCAGACGACTCCGGGCGGTGATTATTGATGGCAAACTCAGCCAAAGGAAGAAAGGTAGACCACTCCTCCTTGTTATCAGAGACAAAACAGCGTAAGTACTGTTCCAAATTTTGGTTCATACGCTCAGTCTGACCATTTGACTGAGGATGAAGCGCCAAAGAATGAGATAACTTGATCCCCAGACGTGCGCTCTCCAAAATTTTGCCACAAACTGAGACCCCCTATCGGACACGATGTCAGACGGAACCCCATGAAGTCTGACCACCTCCTGCACAAATACCTGAGCCAGAGTCTTAGCGTTAGGCAACGAAGGCAAAGACACAAAGTGCGACATTTTAGAAAACCGATCAACAATCACCAAGATGACCGTGTTCCCAGCTGATGAGGGCAAATCAGTGATGAAATCCATGGAGATTTCTGTCCAAGGCTTACTAGGTACCTCAAGAGGAAGTAGTGTGCCAACAGGACGGGAGCGAGGCCTCTTAGCCCTAGCGCACGCGGTACAAGCTGACACGTATGAGACCACGTCCTGTCGGATCTTGGGCCACCAAAACCGACGTGACACCAACTCCAAGGTACCTCTAACCCCTGGGTGGCCAGCCAGGACAGCATCATGATGCTCCGCCAAAACCTTTAGGCGGAGATGAAGCGGTACAAAAGATTTGTTGACGGGAAGCTCAGATGGTACCTCCTCCTGAGCCTCGGCAATCTCAGCCTCAACCTCGGTAGTGAGAGCCGAAACCACAACCCCCTTTTGGAGGATGGGTACTGGATCCTCCCGAGGTTCTCCCCCCGGAAAACACCTGGACAGAGCATCCGCCTTAGTGTTTTTAGACCCCGGTCTGTAAGTGACCACAAAATTGAACCGCGTGAAAAACAATGCCCAGCGAGCCTGCCTGGGGGACAGACGCTTGGCTGACTCCAAATACAGCAAATTCTTATGATTGGTAATAACAGTAACCTGATGTACCGACCCCTCCAAGAAGTGTCGCCATTCCTCAAAGGCCAACTTAATTGCCAACAACTCCCTGTTGCCGATATCGTAGTTACGTTCGGCGGACAACAGTTTCTTGGAGAAATAGGTGCACGGACGTAAACCACTCAAAGATGAGCCTTGAGATAGTACTGCCCCCACACCAACCTCAGATGCATCGACTTCCACAACAAAGGGTTTAGATACGTCTGGCTGCACAAGAATGGGGGCTGAAACAAAACTGTTCTTAAGAAATTCAAATGCGCGCACAGCAGCCTCAGGCCAAACGGAGAAATTGGTACCCTTTTTAGTCATGTCAGTTAGCGGTTTAGCAATGATGGAAAAATCCTTGATAAATTTCCTATAGTAGTTAGAAAACCCAAGGAACCACTGAAGTGCTTTCAGGTTATCAGGCCGTTCCCAATGCAGCACCGCCTGCACCTTAGCGGCGTCCATTTTAAACCCAGAAGCAGACACAATATAACCCAAGAAAGGCAACTCTTGAACAGAAAATACACATTTCTCAAGTTTAGCATACAGCTTATTCTCTCTGAGAAGCTGTAACACCTGCCTGACATGATCTAAATGAGCATCACGGTCGCAAGAATATATGTGAATGTCATCTAGATACACGATAACGAATTTCCCCAAAACTTGCGAGAACACATCATTGATGAAACGTTGGAACACTGCAGGTGCGTTAGTCAACCCAAACGGCATCACCAAATTTTCAAAATGACCCTCAGGGGTATTAAAAGCCGTCTTCCACTTATCACCTTGACATACTCTTATGAGGTTGTACGCCCCCCTGAGGTCAAGCTTGGTAAACCACTTAGCACCTGCCACCTGGTTGAACAAATCTGGTATCTGAGGCATAGGGTATGGATCACGAACCGTAATCTGGTTCAACTCCCTGAAATCCAAACACGGGCGTAATCCGCCATCTTTCTTCTTCACGAAGAAGAACCCTGCTGCCACCGGCGAGGATGACGGCCTGATGTGCCCTTTGCTCAAGCTTTCAGCAATGTAATCTTTTAACGCTTGTCTCTCCGGACCGGAGATGTTAAACATCCTTGCTTTAGGCAATTTGGCCCCTGGTTTAAACCTGATAGAACAGTCATAAGGACGATGTGGTGGCAACTCTGAACAACCCTTCTCAGAGAACACATCCACAAAATCCAGAAGTGACTCCGGAACGCTTGAAGTCACCGCAGCCACACATGTGGCCAGGCAATTCTCCTGGCAGAACTCACTCCACCGAACTATGTCCTGAGTTTTCCAGTCAATTACCGGGTTGTGCATAGACAACCAAGGAAAACCCAAAACCACATGAGCAGGAAGATTCCTGAGCACCTTACATGTAACCCGCTCGGAATGTAGAACTCCTATGTGGAGTTTCACCTCAGCCACAAATTCAGTTATCTCCCCCTGAGAGAGAGGAGCAGCATTGATGATGACCACGCGGATAGGATGAGACAGTTTTTCAATCCTAAAACCTGCTGTGCGCGCAAACTCCTCATCAATGAGATTTGTGGCTGAACCACTATCCACAAAAACAGTAATTGGCAGCTCACTGCCAGCAATAAAAACCTTAGCAGGCAGCATGCATTGAGAAACCACCATGGAGGATATACATAAGCTCAGATTGGACTCCTCCACACCCTCTGAGCCTAGCAGTTTTCCGCCGTTGCGTTTTTCTTAGACAGCAGAGGACAGATGTTAATAAAATGACCAGTTTAACCACAGTAAAAACAGGCTCCCTGCTTCCTGAGCTCAGGAGCTTGACGCTTGACATGTGACACCCCTGCGATTTGCATAGGTTCCGTGGGCTCACCTGCAGCAACGTCACGTGAACCTAAACCTTCTCCCACAGGCGGCTGTTATGAACTGGTGGCCTAGGAGCAGCATGGACGAGCTCTGGAGTAGGTGGCCTCTATACTGACCACAGACCCTGAACTTAAGACATGAACTAGAAGTAGCCGTGGGATGTTCCTGTCACTCCCTAGACACCTCGTCATGGCTGGAGGACTAATTACACCTAAAGAAAGAAACAGGAATACTATCTTGCCTCAGAGAAAATTCCCAAAGGAAAGGCAGCCCCCCACAAATATTGACTGTGAGAGGAGAGGGAAATTACAAACGCAGACTGAAAACAGAATTTAGCAAAGGAGGCCATGCTACCTAGAAAGAAAAGACAGGAAAGAGTACTGTGCGGTCAGTATAAAAAATACTACAAAATCCACCACAGAGAATACAAAAATCTCCACACCTAACTAAAGGCATGGAGGGTAACTCTGTGACTCCAGAGCTTCCAACTTGGCTGAGTAAATCTTAACACAGACAAAGCTGGACAAGAAAAAACATAGCAATTCAAAAAACTATTAAGTCCACAGCATGTGGACTGCAAAAACAGAGCCAGGACTTATCTTTGATGATTTGGACAATCCAGAAGGAGAAACCAAGCAGAGATGTGGATCCCTAGAAAACAATGGACAACTGGCACTCAATAAAGGAAGGAGCCAGACTAAATAGCCCCGTCCAAAGTGGAAGCAGCTGATGACTGTTGTGAAGGACAAACAGCAGCACTACCACTTATAACCACCGGAGGGAGCCTAAGAGCAGAACCCACAACAGAATTCACAACAGTACCCCCCCCTTGAGGAGGGGTCACCGAACCCTCACCAGAGCCCCCAGGCCGATCCGGACGAGCCAAATGGAAGGCACGAACCAAATCGTCAGCATGAACATCGGAGGCAACAACCCAAGAATTATCCTCCTGGCCATAACCCTTCCACTTGACAAGATACTGAAGCCTCCGTCTAGAAAAACGAGAATCCAAGATCTTCTCCACAACATACTCCAACTCCCCATCAATCAACACCGGGGCAGGAGGATCAACAGAGGGAACCACGGGCACCACATATTTCCGCAACAAAGATCTATGAAAAACATTATGGATGGAAAAAGAGGCTGGAAGGGCCAAACGAAAAGACACTGGATTGATAATCTCAGAAATCCTATATGGACCAATAAACCGAGGCTTGAACTTCGGGGAAGAAACCTTCATAGGAACATGACGAGAAGACAACCAGACCAAATCCCCAACCCGAAGCCGGGAACCCACACGCCGACGACGGTTGGCAAAACGCTGAGCCTCCTCCTGAGACAACACCAAATTGTCCACAACATGAGCCCAAATCTGCTGCAACCTGTCAACCACAGAGTCCACCCCAGGACAATCAGAAGACTCAATCTGCCCTGAAGAAAAACGAGGATGAAACCCAGAATTACAAAAGAATGGTGACACCAAGGTAGCAGAACTAGCCCGATTATTAAGGGCAAACTCGGCCAATGGCAAGAAAGCCACCCAATCATCCTGATCGGCAGACACAAAGCATCTCAAATAAGTTTCCAAAGTCTGGTTAGTTCGCTCGGTTTGGCCGTTTGTCTGAGGATGAAATGCGGAAGAAAAAGACAAATCAATGCCCAGCTTAGCACAAAAGGACCGCCAAAACCTAGAAACAAACTGGGAACCTCTATCGGACACAATATTCTCCGGAATGCCATGCAAACGAACCACATGCTGAAAAAACAACGGAACAAACTCAGAAGAGGGAGGCAACTTAGGCAAAGGTACCAAATGAACCATCTTAGAAAACCGGTCACAGACCACCCAGATAACAGACATCCTCTGGGAAACAGGAAGATCCGAAATAAAATCCATAGAAATATGCGTCCAAGGCCTCTCAGGGACCAGCAAAGGCAAAAGCAACCCACTGGCGCGGGAGCAGCAAGGTTTGGCCCGCGCACAAGTCCCACAGGACTGCACAAAATTACGCACATCCCGTGACAAAGAAGGCCACCAAAAGGACCTACCAACCAAATCTCTGGTACCAAAAATCCCAGGATGGCCAGCCAACACAGAACAGTGAACCTCAGAAATCACTTTACTAGTCCATCTGTCAGGAACAAACAGTTTCTCCGCTGGACAGCGATCAGGTTTATCAGCCTGAAACTCCTGAAGAGCCCGTCGCAAATCAGGGGAGATGGCAGAAAGAATCACCCCCTCCTTAAGAATACCAACCGGCTCAAGAATCCCAGGGGAATCAGGCTAGAAACTCCTAGAGAGGGCATCAGCCTTAACATTCTTAGAACCTGGAAGATACGAGACAACAAAATCAAAGCGGGAGAAAAACAGGGACCATCGGGCCTGTCTAGGATTCAGCCGTTTGGCAGACTCGAGGTAAATCAGATTCTTGTGATCGGTCAAGACCACAATACGGTGCTTGGCCCCCTCAAGCCAATGTCGCCACTCCTCAAATGCCCACTTCATAGCCAACAACTCACGATTTCCGACATCATAATTGTGTTCCGCAGGCGAAAACTTTCGAGAAAAGAAGGCACTTGGTTTCATCAAGGAACCATCAGAATTCCTCTGAGACAAAACGGCCCCTGCCCCAATCTCAGAAGCGTCAACCTCAACCTGAAAAGGAAGAGAAACATCCGGCTGACGCAACACAGGGGCAGAAGTAAATCGGCGCTTAAGCTCCTGAAAGGCAAAAACGGCCTCAGAGGACCAATTAGCTACATCAGCGCCCTTCCTCATCAAATCAGGCAAGGGTTTAACCACACTGGAGAAGTTGGCAATGAAACGGCGATAAAAATTAGCAAAGCCCAAAAATTTCTGAAGGCTCTTCACGGATGTGGGCTGGATCCAATCATGAATGGCCTGAACCTTAGCCGGATCCATTTCTATAGATGATGGAGAAAAAATGAAGCCCAAAAAAGAAACCTTCTGTACACCAAAGAGGCACTTAGACCCCTTCACAAACAAGGCATTGTCACGAAGGA
Organism: Ranitomeya variabilis; assembly: GCF_051348905.1. Lineage (NCBI taxonomy): Eukaryota > Metazoa > Chordata > Amphibia > Anura > Dendrobatidae > Ranitomeya > Ranitomeya variabilis. The sequence goes on along the minus strand of NC_135237.1, from coordinate 352,750,209 downwards.
CCTGAAATACCATCCTAACTTGTTTCACATGAGACTCCCAATCATCTGAAAAAATCAAAATATCATCCAAATATACAATCATGAATTTATCAAGATAATTCCGAAAAATATCATGCATGAAGGTCTGAAACACAGATGGAGCATTAGAGAGTCCGAATGGCATCACAAGATACTCAAAATGGCCCTCGGGCGTATTAAACGCAGTTTTCCATTCGTCACCCTGCTTAATACGAACCAGATTATATGCCCCTCGAAGGTCAATCTTAGTAAACCAACTAGCCCCCTTAATTCTGGCAAACAAATCAGAAAGCAAAGGCAAAGGGTATTGGAATTTGACCGTGATCTTATTCAAGAGGCGATAATCAATACAGGGTCTCAAGGAGCCATCCTTCTTGGCAACAAAAAAAAAACCTGCTCCTAATGGAGAAGAAGATGGCCGAATATGCCCCTTCTCCAAAGACTCCCTTACATAGCTCCGCATGGCGGTATATTCTGGCACAGACAGGTTGAAAAGTCGGCCCTTAGGAAACTTACAGCCTGGAATCAAATCAATAGCACAATCACAGTCCCTATGCGGTGGAAGGGAACTGGACTTGGGCTCATCGAAAACATCCTGGAAATCTGACAGAAACTCAGGAATTTCAGAAGAGGGGGAGGAGGAAATTGACATCAGAGGAACGTCATCGTGAACCCCCTGACAACCCCAACTAGTCACAGACATAGATTTCCAATCCAACACCGGATTATGTACCTGTAACCATGGAAACCCCAGCACAACAGCATCATGCAAATTATGTAACACCAGGAAGCGACAATCTTCCTGATGGGCTGGTGCCATGCACATGGTTAACTGTGTCCAAAACTGAGGTTTATTATTAGCCAATGGTGTAGCATCAATCCCCCTCAAAGGGATAGGACTCCGCAAAGGCTGTAAGGAAAAACCACAACGTCTGGCAAATTCTAAGTCCATTAAATTTAAAGCGGCGCCTGAATCCACAAATGCCATGACAGAGAATGACGATAATGAGCAGATCAGGGTCACAGATAACAGAAATTTAGGTTGTACAGTACTGATAGTAACGGAATTAGCGATTCTCTTGGCACGCTTAGGGCAATCAGAAATAACATGAGCAGAATCGCCGCAGTAAAAGCACAACCTATTCTGATGTCTGAATCCTTGGCGTTCCGCTCTAGACACAATCCTATCACACTGCATAGGCTCAGGACTCCGCTAGGAAGACAACGCCATAGTGTGCACAACTCTGCGCTCACGCAAGCGCCAATCAATTTGAATGGCCAGAGACATAGAATCACTCAGACCTGCAGGCGTGGGGAACCCCGCCATAACATCTTTAACAGATTCAGAAAGACCCTTTCTGAAAATTGCCGCCAAAGCATCCTCATTCCACTTAGTAAGCACAGACCATTTTCTGAATTTCTGGCAATATGACTCTGCCGCTTCTTGACCCTGACACAGGGCCAAAAGTGTTTTCTCAGCATGCTCTACAGAGTTAGGTTCATCATACAATAACCCAAGCGCCTGAAAAAAGGTGTCTACATTAAGCAAGGCCAGATTCCCAGATTCCAGGGAAAATGCCCAATCCTGCGGGTCACCACGCAACAGAGAAATGACAATTTTTACCTGCTGGATGGGATCACCAGAGGAACGGGGCTTAAGAGCAAAAAACAGTTTACAGTTATTTTTAAAGCTCAAAAATTTGGACCTGTCCCCGAAGAACAGATCGGGGGTAGGAATTCTAGGCTCTAAAACAGGAGTCTGCACGATATAATCAGAAATACCCTGTACTCTAGCAGCAAGTTGATCCACCCAAGAAGCAAGTCCCTGAACATCCATGTCAACGCCTAACTCCTGAGCCACCCAGAAGTGAAGAGGGAAAAAAAAAACACAACAGAGTACAAAAAAAAAATGGCTCAGCACTTTCTTTCCCTTCTTTTGAGATGCGGTTAACTCATTGTTGGCCAGTTGTACTGTTATGAACTGGTGGCCTAGGAGCAGCATGGACAAGCTCTGGAGTAGGTGGCCTCTATACTGACCACAGACCCTGAACTTAACACATCAACTAGAAGTAGCCGTGGGATGTTCCTGTCACTCCCTAGACACCTCGTCACGGCCGGAGGACTAATTACACCTAAAGAAAGAAACAGGAATACTATCTTGCCTCAGAGAAAATTCCCAAAGGAAAGTCAGCCCCCCACAAATATTGACTGTGAGAGGAGAGGGAATTTACAAACGCAGACTGAAAACAGAATTTAGCAAAGGAGGCCACGCTACCTAGAAAGAAAAGACAGGAAAGAGTACTGTGCGGTCAGTATAAAAAATACTACAAAATCCACCACAGAGAATACAAAAATCTCCACACCTAACTAAAGGCATGGAGGGTAACTCTGTGACTCCAGAGCTTCCAACTTGGCTGAGTAAATCTTAACACAGACAAAGCTGGACAAGAAAAAACATAGCGATTCACAAAACTATTAAGTCCACAGCATGTGGACTGCAAAAACAGAGCCAGGACTTATCTTTGATGATTTGGACAATCCAGAAGGAGAAACCAAGCAGAGATGTGGATCCCTAGAAAACAATGGACAACTGGCACTCAATAAAGGAAGGAGCCAGACTAAATAGCCCCGTCCAAAGTGGAAGCAGCTGATGACTGTTGTGAAGGACAAACAGCAGCACTACCACTTATAACCACCGGAGGGAGCCTAAGAGCAGAACCCACAACAGAATTCACAACAGGCGGCGTCTCATGCTCCCCCTGACGCAAACGGCGATCAATGCGGACAACCAGACTCATAGCGGAATCTAGAGAAGCAGGAGTCTCGTACATCAGAAGGGCTTTTTTAACCCTTCCAGAAATCCCATGCATAAACTGACTCCGCAATGCTGGATCATTCCATTGTGTATCGATCGCCCAGCGACGAAATTCAGAACAGTAATCCTCTGCAACTCGCTCCCCCTGGCGAATAGTGCGTATCTTAGATTCTGCTAGAGCCATTCTGTCAGGTTCATCGTAGACTGTCCCAGGAGAAGAAAAAAAACTCTCCACAGAGTCAAATGCAACAGAATCAGATGGCAAAGAAAACGCCCACGCTTGGGGATCCCCGCTTAACAATGACAACACTAGACCCACCTGCTGAGCCTCATTACCCGAGGAGATCGGGTCATGCGGAAATATAGTTTGCAAGCTTCACGAAAAGAAACAAATTTACTGCGTTCCCCAGTAAATCTTTCAGGCAAAGGAAATTTAGGCTCAGCAACTCTTCCTGTCGCTCCATCCTGCACATTAGCTACTGCTAGTCCCTGTTGCTGCACTGCCCCCCTCAACTCAGTGACCTGTAGGGACAGCGCCTCCAACTGGCGGGTTATGGAAGTCATGGGATCCATGACAAGACAAAAAAAAAAAGAGAAACCCCTTTTTTTTTTTTTTTTTTGTGTTGTTGGGCCGATTATAATGTCACTGGGGGACTAGGTGAGCGAGAGCTAAATACCCGGGCCCCTGCAGTTTCCCTCAGACTAGGGAAATCCTGACTGACCCTCTACCTGGAGTTTACACTGATGGTGTGCATGTCCAGGCCTCGAACCTCACCCTAACTCCTGTTATAACCCTAGGCTGATACCTCCGCCCTCCACCCAGTGAAGAGGTAATATTCCAATACCCACAGATAGAACAGACAAGGATAAAGGAAAATATACACCAAGCCGCAGTCACTCAGGAATACACTATAAATGTGCAGGGCAAAATAAATACAAATATAGGAAGGAGTAAATAAGACAGAGGAAAATACACCAGCAGCAATGAATCTCCAAACCAGCTCTCCACTCCAGACCGAGATAACAACGCACAAGAGAGAAGCTATAATCGGCGACGCCCAATGAACAGGAGAACTATTTAAAGTCCATGGGAATGGCCCAGCTTCCAATCCGAGGATCAGGTAAATTAACCCCGGAACAGCTAGACAAAATCTAGCAGACGCCAATGAACAAATAGTGGTCAAAAGCGGAATTACCGCTGTGTCGGACGACCTAGTCTGAACAGGTTCCGACATGACAACATGTCCGTTTACGCAGGTCTGCCGCCTGCGTCTTTTAACGTATAGTGGAGACGGTATTTCATGAAATCCCTTCCACTATGCTGTAACATCTGGACGCTGCTTGGTTGACGCTGCGGCTGCGTTTCCTGACCGTGGAAACATACCCTATGTAGTTCCAGACTTATTCTGACTTTTTGGCAGCAAAGGTGCAAAGGACAGATGCTTGTTGTGAACCATAGGATATTATAATTTGATATTCAGATAACTCATTTTTTATTATAGCATTTTATTAGATAAGCCAGTTTTCTCTGCTACAACCATTTTTAGTCAACGTAATAGTATCAGTATGTTTGTTTGTAAGGCTAGTGTGGCACCCCAGGGGCCTGGTCATCACAGTGGTATTGCTTTCCCCTCAGGGAGAGTGATGCTACATTTGGAGGCAAGAAAGGATAACTGCATCCAGGTATCACAAACATGCAACACATTCACACTCCAGGCCACCAGGGGGAGCTTCTGCTCCTATTTATTAGGTCACTCCCCACATATATAGAACTGGTAGTCTGTAGGTAGTTCCTAACAGAGTTCCAGACAGGAGTTCTGTAGAAGAAAGTTCCAGACAGCAGTCTGAGGAAGACAGAGGGTCAACGGAGCTGTGCATGCCCTCAGAGCTGCCGCTCCTAGAAAGAGACATTGAAAGGCAGAATTGTATTGCAGCGAGCGTGAAGGAAGTTGAAGCAAAGGAGAGGATACCAGAAGGGGACCAGCCCCAAACAGGCTGCCTCCTTCTGAGGCGCAGAATCCCGGTAGCCGGACACCGAGGGAGTAAGGACCTCTACACCTTAATTCAGAGACCGGCAGAACAGCTAATTGCAGGTTACCTGTCCGCACCTACACCTAGGAGGCACGGTGACACCTACAGAGCCGGGTTATCTAAGAGACCCTATAAACAGACTCAAGTCACCAGTCATACAGGTTTTGTCTAGTGTTGAGCGATACCGTCCGATACTTGAAAGTATCAGTATCGGATAGTATCGGCCGATACCCGAAAAGTATCGGATATCGCCGATACCGATACCCAATACCAATACAAGTCAATGGGACACCAAGTATCGGAAGGTATCCTGTATGGTTCCCAGGGTCTGAAGGAGAGGAAACTCTCCTTCAGGCCCTGGGATCGATATTAATGTGTAAAATAAAGAATAAAAATAAAAAATATTGATATACTCACCTCTCCGACGCAGCCTGGACCTTACCGATGTAACCGGCAGCTTCCATTCCTAAGAATGAGCGCTTGAAAGACCTTAGATGACGTCGCGGCTTGTGATTGGTCGCGTGAGCGGTCACGTGACCGCCACACGACCAATCACAAGCCGTGACGTCATCTAAGGTATTTCAAGCGCTTGAAAGACCTTAGATGACGTCGCGGCTTGTGATTGGTCGCGTGAGCCATCTAAGGTCTTTCAAGCGCTCATTCTTAGGAACGGAAGCTGCCGGTTACATCGGTAAGGTCCAGGCTGCGTCGGAGAGGTGAGTATATCAATATTTTTTCTTTTTATTCTTTATTTTACACATTAATATCGATCCCGATACCGATTACCGATATCACAAAAGTATCGGATCTCGGTATCGGAATTCCGATACCGCAAATATCGGCCGATACCCGATACTTGCGGTATCAGAATGCTCAACACTAGTTTTGTCCCATCCTATACGGGGGACAGAGAGAGCGAACCATCGCATCTGTGAGACCCTTATGTGAAGCCATAGGCAGTAAGGGACTACACCACTGCAGCGTAAGGGAAGGCTACCGATTTCCACCTGGACAAGGGGACTCTGGACTTGCCTCCAAACCGGCCGGACTCTGCCTGCCCTGTGATCTGGTGCTCTGGACTGTGGATGCTGAAGTCTTCAGTAAAGGTAAAGAGACTGCAACCTTGTGTCCTCGTTCTTCACTGCGCCATTCACCATTCACCATCTACACACCGGGAAGACCTGGGGATATACTTCACCTGTGGGAAGGTATACCATCTAGCTGCCATAACATCACCCCAGCGGACCCCTTAAAGCAGCGTCGGTCACCCTGAACGAATATCACAGGTGGCATCACAAACATAAACTGTATCCCTTTGAAGACCTTTCCCCTTTTACATGGGCGCCCTGGGCCACGGACCGGGTCGCAGCCACCGTGACATCCCCCTGTGAAGCAGTAGGACCCGGTACCGAGTACCCCTTGCCCGAGTGGCAACTCACTATATTCACACTTCCATTCGGACAGTGTATTTGTCAGATTCATTTTGAGGGACAAAATGACCAAAATGGATCTGTTGCAAAACTAATGTAAAGAGAAATAGAGAAACCTTATGGCTTATAAAAAGGGTCTGTCTGGGTTAAGTTGCAGTTTTTAGACTGGAAAAAATGTTTGAATGATGTATTTTGTTTCCTTTCTTAAAATGGACGTGTAATGGTTTTCAGAAAGACCTCACTATAATCTGTAGGGTCACATGTAGGGTCCATCACTTATGCAATGAAGCTGTGCTGGACAACACTTGCTTAAGTGCCCACGTTCCTGAGTAAAGTAATAAAAGGTTATATGGAGCGGCCCCCAGAGGCAGGGCCGCGGGGTACTCGGTACCGGGCCTCTCAGTCTCGGTCCTGGGGTTGTCACGGTGGCTAGACCCGGTCCTTGACCCTGCTAAGGGGCGTCCAATGAAAGGGTGATGATGGTGCGTGGTGCAAGGCGCGATGAATAACGAGGACACAGGGTTGCAGTCTCTTTACCTCTTTACTGAAGGCTTCGGAATCCGCAATCCAGAGCACTGCTAACAGGGCTGGCTGAGACCGGCCGGTCCGAAGGCACATCCAGAGTTCCCTTTGCAGGTGGAAATCAGTGCCTACCTACTAGCGCCTGTGTGTTGTAGTACTTCCCTGCTGAGCACCACGGGATAGTCCTCACAACTGTTGTGTCTGTTTCTGATGTTCTTTCTCTCTCCGTCCCCCAGATGATATGGCTAGGACGCACCCGTATGATGGGGTAGGCCTGGAGTTATTTTATAGGGACCCTAGAGATGCCCCTCTCCCACAATTGCCTCCGTTGTCTGCTTAGGTGAATTAGGTGAGACAGCCAACCTAAAGTTAACTGTCCTGACATTGGTTTGAAGTAATGCTTGGAGCCCAATACTTCCTCAGCGTTCCGGCCACCGGCTATGCGCCTCAGTAGGATGTTGCCACGATCTTAGGGCACGACTCCTACTGGTTCTATTCTCCTTTGTGCTGTGATCTCGTTTCTCACTTCTCCACAATAAACCTCGCTTCGTGTCCTTTCTTAAGATGCCGCCACAACGGGTGCAGGCGCGGCTCCATAACAATCTGTCCTTTTCGCTAGGCCGCTGTCAGGATCCCACCCCTGACAGAGACCCCCCTGAATCTTCCCAGGAACTCCCTCTCTCACAGGATGTTGCCTGGGCAAAACCCAGTCAGCTTCTCCCTAACTTCCTATCCAACCCCCAGTTTTACCAGAGTGTGAGGAGTAGCCTAATACATAGAACCCTTTGCTCCCCCTGGTGGCCAGAGTGTGAAGTGTAATGTGTGACTGTGATACCTGGTCAGGTGAACTCCTTTAGTGCAATCAGACGTAACATCACTCCCCTTAGTGGCAGAGCGACATTACTGCAACGACCAGGACTCTGGGGCGCTGCATATATTTCCCTCCAGCCCCAGTACTATTACAGGGATGTCAGCTCCAAGAATCCCTGTGCTCAAGTGGCATTCTTATGTCACACAAGCGCTGCAGCCAATCAATGGTCACTGACTGGCTGCTGCCTTTACTATTTCATTGGAGTGGACATCTGCTGATTGGCTACAGAGTTCACATGATAAAAATGTGGAGGTGAGTATAAGCTTTTCTTATCTTACTTGGGGAACTCTGGAATATAAGAAGGGCTTGTCCAAGTAGTGAACAACCCCTTTAATTCCATTTAGCTGCTACATGTCCACACAGAAGTGTGAATAGAACCTCATCATTAGGCTGATTTTATAGGCATTCATTTTCTGGCATAATTTTGTGGTGTTTTTCATTGTGTTTTTATTTCTTCTTTATGTGGCTAGATAGTAAATCAAAGTCTGTAGTAAATTGTTAAACAAACTGCATACAATGGGATTTTGCTTTGTTTTGCTGGGAATTTTGGGGGTCAGTGGCTCTTTTGAAAAGAAAACATGCACTGAGTATATTGTTTTATTCCTTGTTTTCGTAGATATCTCTTAAATAATTTAGAATTTTTTCCATCTTTAATGTCACCCATCACCTGTACAATTGAATTGAAAAATAAACTCAAATTGTTTTGTGTGAAAAAAGGAAAATGAATAACTAAAACTAAAATATTGTGGTTCCATAAATATTCATACCTATAAACTAATAGTTTATTGAAGTACCTTTTGGATTTATGACAGCTTTCAGTCTTTTTGGGTAGGAGTCTATCATCATGGCAAATCTAAAATTGGCAATCTTTGCCCACTCTTCCTTACATTAGCACTCCAAGTCTGTCACATTGCCAGGGCATCTCCTGTGTGCAGTCCTCTCCATGTCAACCCACACAGATTGGATTCAGAACTTGTCTCTGGCTGCGCCATTCCAAAATATGGATCTTCTTTTGGAGAAGCCATTCTTTTGTTGATTTGGTGGTATGTTTAGGGTCTTTTAAGCAAAGTTTTAAAGATTTTGATGCAAAATTGACTGATATTTGGAACTGTTCATAATTCCCTCCACTTTAACTAAAACCTCAGTTTCAGCCGCCAAAAAAGAACCTCAAAGTCAACTAAAATATTGATTTAGCCCTCATTTTTTCATTCTCATAAGGGGTAATAGAATAAAATGTACCCCATAATTTATCATGCAATTTCTCTTAAACACGGTAATACTCCATTTGTGGTTGAAAACTACTGTTTTCGTCACAGCACGGCTCGGAAGAGAAGAAGCATCATTTGATATTTGGAGATAAATTTTAGCCTGAATGAATTACGGATTCTGGCCTCGAATTGTCAAGACCCGCAATTTTCTCTCCAGTCTTGATGATGGGGTATGGTTGAGTCAGGCACTCCTGACTCAAGAAGAGGCGCATGGCTCTTCAAAAATCAAGAGCATCTGCCGAGTGGTGTGCGCCTCCATGTACCACATCACAAATTTTATTCCAGTCTAGGAAGGAAGCATAGCTCATCATGAGTTAATTGTGATGCTGGGTCATGCCCACCTCCACATCATTCCTTTACTCTGCTTATTTTGTTTAAGCTGGGAGTAACTGGTGTGAAAACATCAAAAGTCGCAACATTTTTTGTGCAACTCAGAGTTGTGCCAAAAGTTTGCAAGTTTTCAAAGCAATTTGTCATAGAATTGTAGCTAAATTAGTGTGATGAATCAAGGCCTCTAAGTTGCATTTGCAAAGTTCCTGAGGAGCCAAAACATCATAAACCTTCTAACGTACCTCTCCACAAGAAATTCATATTTTTTGGACACACAAGTGCTTCAAAAAAGTTTATAATTTTGGAATGCAAAAATAAAAGTTTAATTTTTCCACAAAAACTTTGTTTTAGCTTAAAATTTTTCATTTTTACAAGAAACACAGGAGAAGATGGAACCTTTATTTTGTTAAGAAATTCCTCCCTAACATAGCAATATACCCTATGTGATTAAAAATTGTTGTTTAGGCATACAGAAGGTCTCAGAAGGGAAAGAGTGCAAATTTGGTTAACCCCTTTCCAACGTTCATATACTGCTTTGCGGGAGCTGTGTTTCCACAAACTGCAGTATAGGTACGGCTTGGCAATTGCGCAGCCTCATGCTGAGCACCGCAGCCGTCGGGTGTGGGTGTCAGCTCTATATAAGAGCTGACACCTCGCAGCAATGTCCACAATCGGTGCTAGCACCGATCCCTGGCACTTAACCACTCTGATGCCACTGTCAGTAGTGACAACAACATAGAGTAGCATTGCGCAGGGAGTGAGATCCTTGCGTGCTTCCATCAGGACAACACGATGCAATCACATTGCCCTGATGGTCTCCATGGAGACCCCGGCCACAAGATGGCTGCGGGGTCCTTCAGGGAAAGTGGAGTGTCTGTGCCTGCTCAGAGCAGGACCTGAGATGCCTTGTTCCCTGCCTATCAGATGCTGATGTGATGCTCGGCAGTAATGTCCCATCCTGGGACAATGTAAAAAAGTTTTAAAAAAACTATTAAAAAGTGTAACAATCTAAAAGAAAATCCCCAAATAAAGAACAAAAAAGAAAAATATTTTTACAATAACTACATTTTTATTTATGTCAATAAAAAAATAAACAATAAAAGTACATATATTTAGTATCGCCGCATCCGGAACGACCCGCTCTATCAAAAATGTCCCACTATTTACATCTTTCAGGGAACAGTGTATAAAAAAATGAGGCAAAAAGCAAAGCTATTTCATCATACCCCTGAACAAAAAGTGCAATAAAACGCAATCAGAAATATGAATGTAAATAAAAATGGTACCACTGAAAACATCATCTTGTCCCGCAAAAAAACAAGCTGCCATACAGCTCCAACAGCAGAAAAATAAAAAATTATAGCTCTCAGAATAAAGTGATGCAAAAATAATTATTTTTTCTATAGATTAGTTTTTATTGTGTACAAGCACCAAAACATATCAAAAATAAATTGGGTATCGCTGTAATCGTACTGACGAGAAGAATAAAGCTGCCTTACAAATTTTCCAAACGTGGAACGGTATTAAAAAAAAAAAAAAATCAATTTATGAATTGCTGTTTTTTGTTCATTCTGTCTCTCAAAAATCAGAATAGAAAGCAATCAAAAAATGTCATGTGTCTGAAAATGGTACGAATAAAAATGCCAACTAGTCCCACAAAAAACAAGCCATCACATGACTCTGGAAAAATTATAGCTATCTAAATGTTGTGATGCATAAACTAGTTTTCACAACAAAAAGCACCTTTTAATGTGTGAAAGCTACCAAACATAAAAACCTCGATATAAATCTGGTATAGCTGTAATCGCACCGACCAGCAGAAGAAAGTCGTCTAATCACTTATACCGCATGAGGAACAGCAAAAAAATATAATAAAACCAATTCTTCATGTGCTGTTGATTTTTTCATTCTGCCTCCCAAAGATTGCAGAAAGGCTCAGCTCACATTTATCCTGCGCTCTGCACTGAGAGCTTGCATTGGGGTTTCCGTATAAATATCTGAAATATGTGATTCAGACAGAATCCCCAGTGGAATATTCTGTATAATGAGGCAGATGAGGGCACTGTGGACTCTGTCTGACCTGTGATCTGTCAGTGTCCGTCTTTTTAGGATTGCATAAAACTGCCATCGGCCACAGTTTTGTGCACTTCTGAGAAAGACAATGCTGATCAGAGTCCAGACAGAGTCCACATTAACTCTGCTGCCTCATTATAGTGAGTGGCTCCCTCTGGGTTTCATCTGTCACGTCACTTGTAGATTTAGATGGAAACCCCAAAGTAAGTGCTTAGCGTCGAGTGCCAGATAAATGTGATCATAAATGTTATGTAAAATGTTCTCAATAAAAGCTTCTACTCAGTCCACAAAAAAAGCAAGCCCACATCATCTGTTAACAGAAATAGTGAGCTTCCATGTTACAGGTAGCACAAAGGCTCTGGAAAAGCGAAATGGCTCCTCACCACCCAAAAGTATTTCAGCAAATTCTCCGATGCCAAATCCAAATGCCCCCCTTCCTTCTGAGCCCTAGTGTGCCTAAACCACATTTAGCGCCCACATGTTTGATATTTCTGTAGTGATGAGAGCCCGCCTAATTTACAGGTGTGTGTCTCGATAAGCATGAGCTGGGCATAATGTACCGGTCACTATAGCGTACTGGTCACTACAATGACAGTTTGCAATTTTCACTCAGCAACATCCACTGCTGTTTGTTTCTGGAAAATACCCAAGGAGTCAAAATCATCACTACATCTGTAGTTAAATTCCCAAAGGGTTATAATTTACAAATTAGGGTCACTTGATGGAGGATTCTGCTTTTCTAGCACTTAGGGGCTCTTTATATAGAATCCGCAAGCTATTCTAGGAAAATCTGTGCTCCAAGAGGTAAATAGTGCTCTGTCCCTTCCAAGTCTCTCTGTATGGCTCTGTTGCTGTACAACCACATATGGGGTATTTCTAAATTCAGCAGAAATTGTGGGACAAATTGTGGTGCCATTTTTACCCATTTCCCAGTATGAAAATGGAAAACTTGGGGCTAACACACAATCTTGGTTGTAAAAATGTGAATTATTATTTTTTCACTGCCCTATGGTATAAAAGTCTGTGACACACCTATGGTGTCAATATGATCACTGTATCCCTAGATGACTTCATTGAGCGGTTAAGTTTGTAACTTATGGGGGGGTTCTGCTGTTCTAGTGTAATAGGGTGCAGGGTTGCGTATGTCACCACGGAACAGACAGACCAACTGTTGAAGGGGATTTATTAACAGGGGTAAAATTCTCCTCGCAGGGAGTAAACGGGGTTAATAGTCAAGTAAAACAGTAAACAGTTAAGCGGAATCAAAGGGTTAACGAGTGTTCTTGTAACTTATCAGCCCAGGGAGGTCCTGACTGGAGGGTCCTTTTCCCAATGTGGATACAGTCACCAGCAGGGCTTGGGATCCTGAAGTCTCTTCTGTGTCTCCTGGAAGGTCCGGGGTTAAGTCTCTCTGCAATCTGTTCTTCGCAAAGTGAAAGTGAAACCAGGAAATAGCACAGTCTTGTGGCTTCTGCAAGAGCCTCTATGCACCAGGCTGACAGTCTCCCTGTATTAACGCTGTCACACACACTCTGGGTAGTTACTTATCACACTCAGGGATTCTTTGCTTGTCACTGCGGTCACCAGGGCTGCACAGTCATTGTCTCTGATTCTGGAGGCTTCCAAATCTACACCCTCACATCCAGCCGTCACTCTGGTGGGTATCTCAGCCTCAGTGCCCTCACGGGGAGCACTCTGTCATGGGGAGCGCGGCGCTGCAGCCTGCTTTCTCTCTGGCACGCTGTCCCCTCTCTGGCGCGCTCTCTCTCCCGCACTTTTCTGACCACTCCCCTCTCTTTTCCCAGCAGTCAACCTGTCCCCTCTGTCCAGGGCAGAAAGTCTTCCCCCCAACAACCCAGCTGTCTGGCTAAGTGGTTCCAGGCAAGGAGCAGGGAAAGCAACCTCCTTACATTAGCACCACAGGGGCTCTGCCAATGTAACATGGCACCCTCAAACAAGTGTAGCAAAATCTTCACTGTTATATGGCCTTTCTTCCCTTCTGAGCTTTGCACTATGCCTCAAAAGTAGTTTTCATTTTTTTGAAAAAATAAGGAGCGCTATGGCTATAGAGCACCCTGCAGTAGATTGGTGGCAAACAAACCTTTTATTGAACCACTATGCATTTCGGCAGTGGACTGTTACCTTCCTCAGGTATATTTTAGGTAAGTAGAAGGAAAAAGTGTGGTAGAAAAAGGTGCACAAGCAACTGGGATAAAAAATTTTGATGGGGATTCACAAGAAGTGGACTGCTGCTGGCATCATTGCTTCAAGAGCCACCACACACAGACGTGTCGAGGACATGGGCTACAAGTGTCAAAATCCAAGCTGCTTGAGGTCTAGTGTGAAGTTTCCACAATCAGTGATAGTTTGGGGAGCCATGTCATATGCTGGTGTAGGCCCACTGTGTATTATTAAGACCAAAGTCAGCGCAGCCGTCTACCAGGAAATTTTAGAGCACTTCATGCTTCCGTCTGCTGACAAGCTTTTTGGATATGGCAATTTCATTCTCCAGAGGACTTGGCACCTGTCCACACTGCCAAACGTACCAATACCTGGTTTAAAACCTACAGAGAAATCTATGGGGTATTGTCAAGAGGAAAATAAGAGACAGCAGATACAACAATGCAGACGAGCTGAAGGCTGCTATCAAAGCAACCTGAGCTTCCATAACATCTCCACAGTGCAACAGGCTGATCGCCTCCTTGCCATGCTGCATTTATGTACACTTTGTGCAAAAATATTAGGCAAGTTGTATTTTAGAGGATTATTTTTATTATTGATCAACAACTATGTTCTCAATCAACCCAAAAGACTCAGAAATATCAAAGCTTAATATTTTTGGAAGTTAGAGCGTTTTTTTTTTTTTAGATTTGGCTATCTTAGGAGGATATCTGTTTGTGCAGCTAACTATTACTGTGCAGAATTATTAGGCAACTTAATAAAAACCAAATATATTCCCATCTCACTTGTTTATTTTCACCAGGTAAACCAATATCACTACACAAAGTGTAGAAATAAACATTTCTGACATGCAAAAACAAAACCCCAAAAAATGAGTGACCAATATAGCCACCTTTCTTTATTATGACACTCAACAGCCTTCCATCCATAGATTCTGTCAGTTGCTTGATCTGTTTACGATCAACATTGCGTGCAGCAGCCACCGCAGCCTCCCAGACATTGTTCCGAGAGGTGGACTGTTTTCCCTCCCTGTAGATCAAACATTTTATGAAGGACCACAGGTTCCCTATGGGGTTCAGATTAGGTGAAAAAGGGGGCCATGTCATTATTTTTTCTACTTTGAGACCTTTACTGGCCAGCCACGCTGTGTAGTTGGAGGCATGTGATGGAGCATTGTCCTGCATGAAAATCATGTTTTTCTTGAACGATACCGACTTCTTCCTGTACCACTGCTTGAAGAAGTTGTTTTCCAGAAACTGGCAGTAGGTCTGGGAGTTGAGCTTCACTCCATCCTCAACCCGAAAATGTCCCACAAGTTCATCTTTGATGATACCAGCCCATACAGTACCCCACCTCCACCTTGCTGGCGTCGGAGTGGAACTCTCTGCCCTTTACCGATCCAGTCTCTGGCCCATCAAGAGTCACTCTCATTTCATCAGTCCATAAAACCTTTGAAAAGTCAGTCTTAAGATATTTCTTGGCCCAGTCATGACATTTTATCTTATGTTTCTTGTTCAAAGGTGGTCGTTTCTCAGCCTTCCTTACCTTGGCCATGTCCCTAAGTATCACACACCTTGTGCTTTTTGTTAGTCCAGTAACGTTGCAGCTCTGAAATATGGCAAAATTGGTGTCAAATGGCTTCATGGCAGCGTCACGCTTGATTTTCCTCAATTCACGGGCAGTTGTTTTGCGCCTTTTTTGCCCAACACACTACTTGCGACCCTGTTGGCTATTTGCCATGAAACGCTTGATTGTTCGATGATCACGCTTCAAAAGTTTGGCAATTTCAAGACTGCTGCATCCCTCTGCAAGACATCTCACAATTTTGGACTTTTCAGAGCCCGTCAAATCTCTCTTCTGACCCATTTTGCCAAAGGAAAGGAAGTTGCCTAATAATTAAGCACACCTTATATAGGGTTTTGATGTCATTAGACAGCACCCCTCCTCATTACAGAGATGCACATCACCTGATTTACTTAATTGATAGTTGGCTCTCAAGCCTGAAGAGCTTGGAGTAGAACAACATCTATAAAAAGTATCATGTGACCACAATACAACTTGCCTAATAATTCTGCACACAGTGTAGTAATTGATGCTAAAGGAACTATTACCAACTATTGAGTACATTTACTGAAAATACATTTCAGTAGGCCAACATTTCAGATTTTAAGATCATTTTTCAAGCTGGTGTTATAAAGTATTCTAATTTACTGAGATAATAACTTTAGGGTTTTCATTGGCTGTAAGCCATAATCATCATCATTAACAGAAATAAACACTTGAAATAGATCACTCTGCTTGTAATAACTCTAGCCCAGGAGCTGTGGTATGATCAGACCATGTTTCTGTCCGGTAAGACACAGCCATTACACAGTACATAGCAGAGGCACATTTATAAGATTATCTCAGTCAGCACAGGAACATTTTATTTAAACACATCCAATTGTGGAAATTATTATTATTCCAAGATCTATTGATTAAAATGAACTTTGTTAATAGAAAACTCCCTTTAATTTCTCCTGATTCTGGCAATACCTGATATGAGTTGGAATCTACTACTTGGGCACAGTGGAAACTATTGCCTCCCAGGGAAGGAAGCCTATTTGACTTTTGCAGCACAGATTTTGCTGGAATAAAGTTCAGGTGCCATTTGCAGAGCCACCACGGTGTCAGTACAGCAGAAAAGAACCAAAGAGACTATATTTTTCAAATTACAACTTTCAATGAACTGATTTATGGATGTAGGAAATATTTTGGTCTCAAAGTTGTTTTCCAGAAAAATAAACATGGTGTAGATGTTGCAGAGTAAAAATTGCACAATGTAAATTGTTCAGTGGGTTCTTTTCGCAACAGTAATGTCAAACATGTGGTCGCTAACTGTGGTTTAGACCCACTAAGGGGCACGAGGCAAGTATTTGGTCAGTTTATCTCAATATCTGTAAGCCAAAACCAGGAGTGGGTGATAAATACAGAAGTGGTGACGTTTCTATTCTACTTTTCCTTTGATTGTTCAACTCCTGGTTTTGTCTTACAGATACTGATGTAAAATACTCACCAAATACTGAACGTGTGCATGAGGCCCTACACTAACACTTGGCCTGTTAGACACTGCCTGCAGCAGGGCCTGACAGACCACTGTGGCTGGCAGTCTCCCTTGCTGTTACCTGGCCTCAGGGTTGCCATGGTAACAATTGGGAGCCCACGTTCAATGTACTGATGAGTTCAACCATCTAGATGCCACTGTCACTACTGACAGCAGCATCTAGGAGGTTAAAAGGTCAATGCAGGACGGTGTATAACACAATGCTGCACTATCTGACTCCGATTTTCATCTTCTCGGACATCACTGAGAAGGTCTGAGGTGGAAAAAAAAGATAAACAATTCTACTTCATTGTGATTGGACTGTCTTTTGCTGGGTGGGATCAAAGCTGATTGGACCCCAGGTGGCTAGCCACATAACTCCAGTGTAATACAGCAGTTTGCATTAAAGGGAACCTGTCACATGAAAAAACTCTATTAACCTGCAAATATGGGATTACTAGGAATGTTAATAGCGTTCTGAACCTGCCTGGCGCCCTCGAACTTAGAGCCCTGCTGCCGGGAGGAAATTAACTTTAGTCCCCCGGCAGCGTTCGGATTTCAGTCATAGGGTCAGCGCTGGTGCAGTTTCAGTTACTGCTTTGTGTATAGAGAGCGACAGCTGTAACCACGCCCTGCCAATGACTGACAGCAGGAGCAGCATTTGGTCCAGATGTCAGTCAATGCCGGGGGGGGTGAGGTTACAGCCGCCGCTCTTTATACACAGAGTAGTGACTGAAACCGCACCGATGCTGCGCTATGACTGAACGCCGAACGCTGCCGGGGGAATAAAGTTAGTTTCCTCCCCGCAGCGGGGCTCTAAGATCGGAAGCGCCAGGCAGGTTCTGAACGCTATTAATCTGCAGATTAAACACAATAGCATTTTTTCGCATGACAGGTTACCTTTAAACTGTGTCACTGTGCAATTTCATGAACATACATGTTTGGTGACCGATGAGAAGGCTCCGCATCCCCTGATGTGCATGGACGAGAAGTTGTTGTTGGTGTTGCTTTTATTCAATTTTTATGTTCACTAATACATGGTTCAAATAATTATATTTACAACTAATTAACATTATGTAAATTACAACAAACGTTCCCATTTTGTTAGAAAAATTATTTAATCATGGCGGCTCTAACAGTCTGCGAACCAGGCACAAATCATTTTTAGAGAATTCCACATGGAATATATTCAAATCAGTTCTTGTGTCTACATGTACAGTATGGAGCTATATATTTACTGCATGTATTATACTACTTGACTATATTATTATTATAATGCTTGCTATGTTTTTGGCATGGTTTAAAAGTAATCTCTCTTTCTTGTTACTGACAAACGTTATTTTTAGTGATGAGTGAATATACTCGTTACTCGAGATTTCCCGAGCACGCTCGGGTGTCCTCCGAGTATTTTTTAGTGCTTTGAGATTTAGTTTTCTTCGCCGCAGCTGAATGATTTACAGCTACTAGCCTGCTTTATTACATGTGGGGATTCCTTAGCAACCAGGCAACCCCCACATGTACTTAGCCTGGCTAATAGCTGTAAATCATTCAGCTGAGGCGATGAAAACTAAATCTCCGAGCACTAAAAAAATACTCGGGAGGACACCAGAGTGTGCTCGGGAAATCTCGAGTAACGAGTATATTTGCTCATCACTAGTTATTTTCTTTCTTTATGTTAATGATTTTTTCCAGTGTCCGGGATGTGCAGTGCGTGGAAGAAGTCCCTGCCTCCTGTCTTGTAATACTTACCCCCTCCCATCAGCATCAGTTACGGCCCAGAATCTTGCACTTGCGCCCTCCACTCCCTCAGAAATACCTACCTCATTCTTCCTTCTGTTGGCACTGCATTCAGGGATCTTCTGCACAGGCGCCGGCGACTTCTGATAAGGTGCTCTCCTCACTTCCTCACTGCATAGTCATTGCCATGTACACATGGTTCCTAGCGATGGCTGTGCAGGGAAGAAGTGGGGAGAGCATATCAGTGCACACCGGAGGTCAAAGTGACTCGTCGGTGCCTGCGCAGAAGATCCCTGAATGCAGTGTCCACAGAAGAGAGGAAGAGGTTAGTATTTCTGAGGTAGTTCAAGGGCCTAGGAGCAGAATTATGAGGCCATAACTGACACTGATGGGAGGGGGTAGTATTACAATGAAGAGAGGAGGCAGGGATATGTTAGAGGCACCGCACACCCCGGAGCCTGGAAGAAATCATTAATATAAAGAATATAACATTTCTCATTAATATGAGGCATACAGGTAGGACTAGTGTAACATTTCTATTACCTGTATGCTCATAATAATAGGTCATATATGTCTCGGGGGGTGACAGATTCCCTTTAACAAACTCAGGTCTTATATATTTCTTGCTGGCTGATACACATATAACTTACATTGCAAGTGTGGTGCCCCTTAGGGTCCAGTTGCCACAGAGGTACTGCACCTCTGCCAGAGGTGTGGTACTCAGCTCTCGGGTAAGGAGGGGACACTACCCAGTGCCCACACACTAGCATCCAACACTAGACCTCTCCAGGCCAGGGAGGGACTAGGTAGAAGGTGTGGGTGGAGAGAGTGTCAGTTGTGAGGAGTTGTCATGGAGACAGGAGGTAGGAGGTAGGAGCTAGTTAACAGTGAGTAGAAGGAGTTGGAGCTGGGGACTTGAGGAGTGAGGAGCTCATCCCAGCACCAGAGGAGAGAGAGCGAGAACAAGGAAGATAGAGAGGAAGAAGGGGTCCTAGGGGCACAGGTAGTCAGGAATCTACCCATGGTGCCCGAATCCACACCGACCGTAGTTGGGTGGAGGGACCAGGTCGCAGTAGGGGACCGGCCCCAGAATAGTGGAGAAACTGAGGACTCAGCTAGCAAACCGGAGGCTGAAGTAACTGCATGTGCTACAGTCACAGCCACACACTCACTGAAAAGGCAGCCATATAGGATCAAGGGGACCGAGAGGATGTTGCCTGACAGGATCCGAGGCTGCTGGCTCACTGGGACACTGTGTGAAGGCGCAGGGCAGGAGGGGCGGGAGCCAGCGCAGTGAGATGGCCAGAGAAGGAACATAAGAACGGGGTTCTGGCAAAGTCTGCTGCAAATTACCTGAGAGCTGACTGGACCACAGACCCAGAGGACACAGCACCTGGCTGGGGATTGCATATAAGAACTGTGAATAAAGTGTGGAAACTGCACCCTGCTGTGTCCTCTGAATTATTACTGTGTCACCTGCTCTGCACTACAACAGACCATCACTGACTGACTCTTTAACTGCCCTGGGGCCTATTTCTACCCGTGGAGAACTGCAACACCTCAGCTGCGTCACCATCTGCCCAAGGGGACCTGAACCACAGCATCGGCCATTCTCCTATTGCAGAGCACCACGGGTGGAGTCATGAACTAATCCCCTATAAACTTTATTTCCCCTTCAGTTCATTAATTTTATTGGACGCCTGGGGTCACGGACCTGGTCACTGCTGCCGTGACAACCCCCTTAAGAACCGTTGAACCTGGCCCGAGTACCCCACGGCCCTAGCGGGTGCTCCATAAGCATAGCGTCCCTAGCAAATGAGTTCCTGAAGTTATGTGAACTGGGTAATGACATGTAAATCCAGGTCAACAGATTTTTACTCTCCCATCTGAGGTTACACGATTTAGAGGCAGATACCCACCCTGATTCCAGCCAGCAATGTCTCACTTGCTGGTTTTCTTGCTGCAGTTTTGATGAAACCACTGTTTCATCTGATCCAGATCAAGCAGTTCTCTGAATTCTGAGCTCTGTATAACCCTGCCCACACCACTGATTGGAGCGTTTTGTGTACACTGTGCATAGACAGAAAGCCAATCAATGGTGGGGGTGGGGTTATACGGAGCTCATGAATATGGAATACTCCCTCTTAAATTAGGTAGCAAAAACTTAGTGGCAGATTCCATTTAACAAAAAAAAAAAAAAAGGTTTATGGGATTTCTAAAAACTCTTAATGACCTAGAACCAGCATAACTTGTATCTACAGATTGTGTCTGGTATTCTAGATCATCACCTTTCACTTGATTGCAATTCGAGGCATTGCCTATGGACTAGGGTGGTGCTGTTTCCAGCAGAAGGCAGACTGTTTCATCTACTCTCATACTAGAGTTTTAAAGGTGTTCTCGGAGAAAATATATGGAGAAATAAATAACTATAGGAACTCTAATTATAAAATACATATCTCCAAGTAGCAGGAGCGGAGATTTCTACTGCACAAGCTCACAGGCACCTGTACTATTAACTTTCTAGGACAGGTTTCTGTCAATGTAAGAACACAGCAGCCATTTTAATTCTATCATGATTATCTTGACAGACAAAATGATTGCGATTTGATAATTAAAAGTTTTTTGTTATTGATTTATAATATTTATAATTTCCTCATTTTTTTTCTATTCCGATAGAACTCCTTTCAGATTTATGTGCAACAATAATTGAAATTTCTTGGCTCAGGCTTAGATATAAATTAAAGTTTACCTCTAACTGGAATAAATATAGGTAGCAGCCACATAGACATCACATTTTGTAATCTACATTATCAGCAGACTGATTTCACAGATACAGTGCCTACAAGTAGTATTCAACCCCCTGCAGATTTAGCAGGTTTACACATTTGTAATTAACTTGGCATTGTGACATTTGGACTGTAGATCAGCCTGGAAGTGTGAAATGCCCTGCAGCAAAAAAGAATGTTATTTCTTTGTTTATTTTTTTTTTAAATTGTGAAAAGTCTTTTCAGAGGGTCATTTATTATTCAACCCCTCAACCCACCAGAATTCTGTTTGGTTCCCCTAAAGTATTAAGAAGTAGTTCAGGCACAAAGAACAATGAGCTTCACATGTTGGGATTAATTATCTCTTTTTCCAGCCTTTTCTGACTATTTAAGACCCTCCACAAACTTGTGAACAGCACTCAAACATGGTCAACATGGGAAAGACAAAGGAGCATTCCAAGGCCATCAGAGACAAGATCGTGGAGGGTCACAAGGCTAGCAAGGGGTACAAAACCCTTTCCAAGGAGTTGGGCCTACCTGTCTCCACTGTTGGGAGCATCATCCGGAAGTGGAAGGCTTATGGAACTACTGTTAGCCTTCCACGGCCTGGACAGCCTTTGAAAGTTTCCTCCCGTGCCGAGGCCAGGCTTGTCCGAAGAGTCAAGGCTAACCCAAGGACAACAAGGAAGAAGCTCCGGGAAGATCTCATGGCAGTGGGGACATTGGTTTCAGTCAATGCCATAAGTAACGTACTCCACCGCAATGGTCTCCGTTCCAGACGAGCCCGTAAGGTACCTTTACTTTCAAAGCGTCATGTCAAGGCTCGTCTACAGTTTGCTCATGATCACTTGGAGGACTCTGAGACTGACTGGTTCAAGGTTCTCTGGTCTGATGAGACCAAGATCGAGATCTTTGGTGCCAACCACACACGTGACGTTTGGAGACTGGATGGCACTGCATACGACCCCAAGAATACCATCCCTACAGTCAAGCATGGTGGTGGCAGCATCATGCTGTGGGGCTGTTTCTCAGCCAAGGGGCCTGGCCATCTGGTCCGCATCCATGGGAAGATGGATAGCATGGCCTACCTGGAGATTTTGGCCAAGACCCTCCGCTCCTCCATCAAGGATCTTAAGATGGGTCGTCATTTCATCTTCCAACAAGACAACGACCCAAAGCACACAGCCAAGAAAACCAAGGCCTGGTTCAAGAGGCAAAAAATCAAGGTGTTGCAG
This sequence comes from Ranitomeya variabilis, assembly GCF_051348905.1. Classification (NCBI taxonomy): domain Eukaryota; kingdom Metazoa; phylum Chordata; class Amphibia; order Anura; family Dendrobatidae; genus Ranitomeya; species Ranitomeya variabilis. The sequence goes on along the minus strand of NC_135237.1, from coordinate 352,727,851 downwards.
TGGCCTAGTCAGTCTCCTGACCTTAACCCAATTGAAAACTTGTGGAAGGAGCTCAAGATTAAAGTCCACATGAGACACCCAAAGAACCTAGATAACTTGGAGAAGATCTGCATGGAGGAGTGGGCCAAGATAACTCCAGAGACCTGTGCTGGCCTGATCAGGTCTTATAAAAGACGACTATTAGCTGTAATTGCAAACAAAGGTTATTCCACAAAATATTAAACCTAGGGGTTGAATAATAATTGACCCACACTTTTATGTTTAAAAGTTATAAAAATTTAACTGAGCAACAAAACTTTTTGGTTTGTAAGATTTATGCATCTGTTAATAAATCCTGCTCTTGTTTGAAGTTTGAAGGCTCTAACTTATTTGCATCTTATTAAACCTGCTAAATCTGCAGGGGGTTGAATACTACTTGTAGGCACTGTAACATAGGTGAGTAGAATTTGGTGAGATCTTCACAGAGCATTGCACTCTCATGGGCCCCCATAATCAGCACAGACCACTTGCTCCGATACATCTATTAGAATGAATAAGGGTAGGCACACACTGCATCTGTGCACTTAGCCAACGTCAGGAGATTTTCCTGATGTACCAAAGTTCAGCATTCACAAGACTGAGGCCAGTGTATTCTTTCCATCTCCGTCTGTACAGTATGTGCCGTCATACTGTTTGTTTAAAGGGGTTGTTCACTACTCAATCACTTCTCTATTGCTTTATTTTCTCATGTAAAATGAGAACAGTCTATACTCACCTCCGATGCAAGAGCCCATTCCACTGACGTTGATGCATTGCATGACATTGTGAAGCCACGTAAGTGCTGCAGTTAATCAGTGCCTTCACTCTCACTACTTCTGGATGTCCGTTTTCTTCAAAGGAACTGCGAGGGAAGTGGCCACTGATTGGCTGCAGGGCTCATGTGGCATAAAAAACATCACGCCAGTCCCGCGAGAGCAGGTGTCGACATCAGTGTAACGGCACCGGCACCAGAGGTGAGTTTAGGCTGTTAGGCTGTTGTTATTATACATGGGAGACTATAGTAATTGAGACAGCAGTGTCAAGATTCTGTTGCGGGATTTCCCAGGGCATGGGTTCCTCTCTGTACCTCAATCTAGGAGGACCCTAAGCTATCCCTGTTCTCTAGATTACTCCTGAAGGTGGAGATGCAGGGGTCTCGTACCTTGCTAAGCTCTTATATGCACGCTGATCTGCTTCCTTTCCCACTCAGGGAGGTATAGGACAGAGATGTATAGGATAACGCAAAGCAGACAGACTGGAAAAACAGACAGGGATAAAAAAAACTACAATCATACAACTCACTCACAAAACGACCAAGTGGGAATCAGGGGAACAGTAGAAGGGATAAACTAAATGGGAAAGAGGAATAGGATTAAACAAACGATACCAAATTCACACCGATATCTCCTGAAACAACACCCACCGACTGCTACTAATTCAGACTGCTCCTTCACCACCAAACCAGGAAGCACAAAACTATCATGCCTAGTGCAAGTCGAAAGCATATATACGTGAGAGGAGTGGCAAACACCGAACAGCTGAGACTATTCAGGATGGAGAGCTCCAGGAAATAGACAGAACTGATTAACCCTTGCAGTAACAGAGCAATGAAGAACTGTACTACTAAAAAGAAGATGAAGCAGATCTTATATGTGTAGGGGTTTTCGTAACAAGACGCTGCAATCATCTGGCCCCTCTCTGCTGCAGTATCCCTTTGACAGGGATTGTCTGAGTAGTGGGCAACGTTTTTAACTGTATATGAAATTGCAGCAGACTGCTTGATCCTATACCGAAGAGCTTATGCAAAGAAACATACATCATGCAGTATACGTTTATTTAGAATGAGTTCACATGGTGGACGTATGGGGACATACTTCCTGAGAGTCTGCACCTGATTGTGTGCATAAACATGGTGTGGCCCTAGCCTAAAGGTACCGTCACATTAAGCGACGCTGCAGCGATAGCGACAACGATGCCGATCGCTGCAGCGTCGCTGTTTGATCGCTGGAGAGCTGTCACACAGACCGCTCTCCAGCGACCAACGATGCCGAGGTCCCCGGGTAACCAGGGTAAACATCGGGTTGCTAAGCGCAGGGCCGCGCTTAGTAACCCGATGTTTACCCTGGTTACCAGCGTAAAAGTAAAAAAAACAAACAGTACATACTCACCCAGCGTCCCCCGGCGTCCGCTTCCTGACACTGACTGAGCTCCGGCCCTAACAGCACAGCGGCTTTCACTTTCACTTTAGGGCCGGCGCTCAGTCAGTGTCAGGAAGCAGACGCTGGGGGAGGTATGACGCTGGGTGAGTATGTACTGTTTGTTTTTTTTACTTTTACGCTGGTAACCAGGGTAAACATCGGGTTACTAAGCGCAGCCCTGCGCTTGGTAACCCGATGTTTACCCTGGTTACCAGTGTAAAACATCGCTGGTATCGTTGCTTTTGGTGTCAAACACAACGATACACGGCGATCGGACGACCAAATAAAGTTCTGGACTTTATTCAGCGACCAGCGACATCACAGCAGGATCCTGATCGCTGCTGCGTGTCAAACTAAACGATATCGCTAGCCAGGACGCTGCAACGTCACGGATCGCTAGCGATATCGTTTAGTGTGACGGTACCTTAAGACAACAAGGCTGATTATGCTATTTATATAGAAAGATTTTAAATATTACTACTAGGAGGAATTATACGAGGTATGGTTGCATTTTCTTTTTTTTAAAAAAACTCACCATAGGGAATGTATCAAGATTGGTGCAAAAAAAATGTGAGATAGGACTTATCAGGTAGCTGCTCTCATTTCCTAAAATGCCATTGAGAAAGGACAGAATCGGATTGATTGCAATCGTCAGTAACTCCACATTTCTTTTATTCCAGTTCTGAAATCTCATCCCAATCTGAACATTACTTCAGAACAGAACTAGTGGGCTCTAGTGCCCTGTTTTATTTATTTATTTATTGCAACTTAAAAAGAGCCATTTTCATTAAATTTTCTGTATAATGAGTCTTATATTTAACTAATATAGTTTATTTTCTGAAGCTGAAAAACTCTATAGCGCATGCAGTATATCAGCCTATATAAGGGCAGCATTTTATAGCTGCAGAAACATTGTGCCATTTGGCTACTAGGAGAATATACTGGACACTAAGTTGATGAGTCCAAGGTATTCATGAAGTGAGCACTTCCCTGCCTCCTCCCTGCTGTGTATATGTATCGATGCATGCACAACCACCTCCCTCCAACCAGAGAGCGGTGGGAAAGTGCTCTCCTTATAAATAAACTATGGTCCCAATTCATTATAGCATTTGCGCCCATTTTATGTCTAATTTTTAGTGTATTGTGCCTTTTTTAAGTATATTTTATATATTTTGTCCCGTTTTTTGTTTTGTTTGTTTTTTTAAGTTAACCACTGTGACCATGGTTTAAGGTCTTCAGATATATTAACCTAATTCATCATTTGCGACTTTTCCAATAGTCACAAAATTTGTTGCATATATACTCATTTTTCCCATTCTGGAGTGATCCTATGTACGGCAGAAATTTTTAGCACGTTTTTCATCATTTTGTAAAACTGGTGACTTTTTGCACTAAAGAATCTTAAAAATGCTTAAAGACTGAAAAAAGACCATTTTTGACTTAATGACAAATTAATGAATCACATGCGCCATTTTGATGAATTTGGAGCAAAATAAGTAAAAAAAAAAAAAAGTAACAAAAAATCTCTGCAAATGATATTTCGTCTGTATGTGTCTGTCAAGAACAACAATTTTTCAACTGTTTTAGATAAGAGGAGTACAGATCTGTTGCTGTAATACCCTATCCTTTCATAGGGCAGCATATTTGGCCGACAGATCCGCTTTAAGCTTTAGTACATATACTTTTAGCGTGAGCTTTGTTTTAGAAGATATCATTTTCAGAGTCATTTGTCTGATCGGCTTGGTTGTTATAGGTATTATCATACTCCACAGCGCTCATTTCAGTATCCTCATCTCCAATGTCGGAACTCCGAGTTGGTCCATCTATTACATTTTCCAGTGCATCAGAATCTAAGGTTTCAGCTGGTGCTGTGACTTCAGCTTCTTGTCCATCATCAGGCGTTAAAGAGCCTTCGCTTCTTCTCAGGGCCATGCTTGGTAAGGCGGTCGTTGGTCTTTCACGCAGTCTTTTCTTTAGTTCCTCTTCTTTTGTCTGCAATATTGCATTAATACAATTAATGGCAACTGGACAAGACCCAGTGAACAAAGGAGGGAACGTTATCTCATTTCACTTATACCATGAAAGGCTGTATAAAAGCTGAGCTAATATAATACCATTTACCTTGTTTGATTATATGTAAGATGACGTCTGCTGTAATGTATCTTTAATTTTTATTTCTTTGAGTGAAAACATTTTGGAGAACAAGATAAGTATAACAAAAAAGAGAACCGGTCTCTTGCCATAAATGTACAATTTTTCCACCCCAATAAGCCTGTTCTCCTGAATTGAGCTTTACTGTTTTTTTTTCGTTCCTGTGCCTTTCTGTTCCTGAGATGTAGCCCCCATTTCCCTGTATATAAATCTAATCTAGTTAGCCACAGGGGTGTGATCTTCATGAAGACTCCCACATAGAGGAGTTGAAGATTATGCCCCCTTGGCTAACAAGACTAGAATTAAATGTGAGGGGGGGGGGGGGGGATTTCTCAGGAATGGAAAGGTGCAGGAACAAAAAACAATAAAGCCCAATTCAGGAAAACAGCGTTATTAGGGCGAAAAAATTGTATATTTATGACCAGAGACAGGTGCTCTTTAGGACCCTTTGGTTACATTGATGCAGCAGGTAGGATCATCATTCTCATTGGTGCTACTGGAAGAAACCAAGGGCAGCGCTCGACAGCAAAATAGGTAATGAGTGGAGCACAGGTCGCAACTTCACACTGCGGCTCCATTCTAAGGGGCTAAAAGTTCCCCGTTTTGATGATCGGGGTGGGTCATAATCCCAATTCACCAACAAGTTAGCACCTACCCTATGGATAGAAGATAGCTTGCTTACATTAGACAACCCTTTTTAACACTCCTAAACCCACGCTCATTAATGGAGCAGAATTAGGCCAGAATGGGGTCAAAGACACAAGATAGCAGGAATTTTGGTTGCAAGAGGTGCTCTTGGGTCTATGAATTATGTAAAGAATATGTGTTATTTTCTGATTTATCTACGGTATATGATGTCAAACACATGTAAAGTCTATTTTAGGGTAACATTGTAGGATTTACAGAGATTGTTAATTAGAACTATTGTAGAATATTTTTTTACCAAATACTATAACAGATAAAAATGATAATAAATAATTATAAAGAAATAAATTCAGTCCAGAATTTGTTCTCATTATCATACAAGAGTCTTGTATTTTCTTAGTACCTGTCATTAATTGTAAAAATGAATCTAGCTGGTGGAAGCCCACTGACACAAAACAATACTGTTACAGCATCAAAATATGGTTACCTTTCTTCTTTCTTCTGCAGCCTGCATTTTGGATTCAATGTCTTCCTTTGTAAGACTTTTGGTTTTCTTTCTTATAGTTTTCAGTTTTTCCAATTTGGCAGGGGGCCCTCGTAGAGATTTTCCTGGTGTGTCCATCTACAGGAAGAATTTTTCACAATTTTATTTGCTGACAGCTGCTCACTCACTTTCTCTTACATAAGCGCAATGTTCGTATGGGCCCTAACCCCTCCATGCAGGGGCAGACATAGTGAGCATAGTACTCCAGGCAAGAGAAAACTTCATGTTCTCCAATAACTCTTGAGATAGTAAATTTACGGTCTGGCTGCTAAAAACTCAGCAAGCTTGAGGATGAGCTTCCCAAGTCCTCAGTGTGAATGGAGCAGTAGTATACATACAGGTGCTTCTCACAAAATTAGAATATCATCAAAAAGTTATTTTATTTCAGTTCTTCAATACAAAAAGTGAAACTCATATAGAGTCATTACAAGCAGAGTGATCTATTTCAAGCATTTATTTCTGTTAATGTTGATGATTATGGCTTACAGCCATTGAAAACCCAAAAGTCATTATGTCGGTAAATTAGAATAATTATCCAAAAACATCCGCAAAGGCTTCCTAAGCATATAAAAAGGTCCCTTAGTCTGTTTCAGTAGGTTCCACAATCATGGAGAAGACTGCTGACTTGACAGATGTTCAGAAGGCAGTCATTGACACACTCAACAAGGAGGGTAAGCCACAAAAAATCCTTGCTAAATGAAGCTGGCTGTTCACAGAGTGCTGTATCCAAGCATATTAATGGAAAGTGAGGTAGAAAAAGGTGGACAAGCAAGCAACCGGGATGCCTTGAAAGGATTATTAAGAAAAAGCGATTTGAAAGTTTGGTGGAGATTCACAAGGAGTGGACTGCTGCTGGAGTCATTGCTTCAAGAGCCACCACACACAGACATACCGAGTGCATGGGCTACAAGTGTCACATTCCTTGTGTCAAGCCACTCATGACCAATAGGCAACACCAGAAGCATCTTACCTGGGCCAAGGAGAAAAAGAACTGGACTGTTCCTTAGTGGTCCAAAGTGTTGTTTTCAGATGAAAGTAAATTTTGCATTTCATTTGGAAATCAAGGTCCCAGAGTCTGGAGGAAGAGTGGAGAGGCACACAATCCAAGCTACTTGAGGTGTAGCGTGAAGTTTCCACAATCAGTGATGGTTTGTGGAGCCATAGCATCTGCTGGTGTAGGTCCACTGTGTTTTATCAAGATCAAAGTCAGAGCAGTCATCTACCAGAAAATTTTAGAGCACTTAATGCTTCCCTCTGCTGACAAGCTTTTTGGTGATGGAACTTTCATTCTCCAACAGAACTTGGCACCTGTCTACACTGCCAAAAGTACCAATACCTGGTTTAAAAACAACAGTATCACTGCGCTTGATTGGCCAGAAAACTTGCCTGACCTTAACCCCATAGAGAATCTATGGGGTGTTGTCAAGAGGAAGATATGTGACATCAGACCCAACAATGCAGATGAGCTGAAAGCTGCTGTCAAAGCAACCTGGGCTTCCATAACATCTCAGCAGTGCCACAGGCTGATCACCTCCATACCACGCCGCATTCATGCAGTAATTGATGCAAAAGGAGCCCTGAGCAAGTATTGAGTGCATTTACTGAACATACATTTCAGTAGGCCAACATTTCAGGTCTTATAATCAGTTTTCAAACTGGTGTTATAAAGTATTCTAATTTACTGAGATAATGACTTTTGGGTTTTCATTGGCTGTAAGCCATAATCATCAACATTAACAGAAATAAACACTTGAAATAGATCACTCTGTTTCAGAGTGTACATTAATGAGAAAAAAATAAACTTTTTTGAATTTACCAAATGGTTGCAATGAAACAAAGACTGAAAAATGTAAAGGTGTATGAATACTTTCCGTACCCACTATGTTTTAACTAAGGAATGCAAAAGTACAGTGATAGCTACATGTCACACTCACAAAGATTGAGTGTCAACTGTTGTGAAATTGGATTTTGGGCTCCCCCGGTGGCCACTGGTGGAATTGAACTTGTGTGCATCATCCCCTCTGTTCACCTGTTCCCATCAGGATGTGGGAGTCGCTATTTAACCTTGCTCCTCTGTCACTTCCATGCCGGTCAACATTGTAATCAGAAGCCTTTCTGTGCATGTTCCTGCTTCTAGACAACTCCCAGCTAAGTCGGACTTTTGTCCTTGTTTGTTTTTTGCATTTTGTTCCAGTTCACAGCTGCAGTTTCGTTTCTGTGTCTGGAAAGCTCTTGTGATCTGAAATTGCCACTCTGATGTTATGAGTTAATACTAGAGTCTTAAAGTAATTTCAGGATGGTATTTTGATAGGGTTTTCAGCTGACCATGAAAGTGCCCTTTCTGTCTTCCTGCTATCTAGTAAGCGGACCTCGATTTTGCTAAACCTATTTTCATACTACGTTTGTCATTTTCATCTAAAATCACCGCCAATATATGTGGGGGCCTCTGTCTGCCTTTCGGGGAAATTTCTCTAGAGGTGAGCCAGGACTGTATTTTCCTCTGCCAGGATTAGTTAGTCCTCCGGCTGGCGCTGAGCGTCTAGGGATAAAACGTAGGCACGCTACCCGGCTACTGTTAGTTGTGCGGCAGGTTTAGTTCATGGTCAGTTTAAGTTTCCATCCTTCCAAGAGCTAGTTCATATTTATGCTGGGCTATGTTCTCTTGCCATTGAGAACCATAACAGTACTGTTATGGTTCTCAATGGCAAGAGAACATAGCCCAGCATAAATATGAACTAGCTCTTGGAAGGATGGAAACTTAAACTGACCATGAACTAAACCTGCCGCACAACTAACAGTAGCCGGGTAGCGTGCATACGTTTTATCCCTAGACGCTCAGCGCCAGCCGGAGGACTAACTAATCCTGGCAGAGGAAAATACAGTCCTGGCTCACCTCTAGAGAAATTTCCCCAAAAGGCAGACAGAGGCCCCCACATATATTGGCGGTGATTTTAGATGAAAATGACAAACGTAGTATGAAAATAGGTTTAGCAAAATCGAGGTCCGCTTACTAGATAGCAGGAAGACAGAAAGGGCACTTTCATGGTCAGCTGAAAACCCTATCAAAATACCATCCTGAAATTACTTTAAGACTCTAGTATTAACTCATAACATCAGAGTGGCAATTTCAGATCACAAGAGCTTTCCAGACACAGAAACTAAACTGCAGCTGTGAACTGGAACAAAATGCAAAAAACAAACAAGGACAAAAGTCCGACTTAGCTGGGAGTTGTCTAGAAGCAGGAACATGCACAGAAAGGCTTCTGATTACAATGTTGACCGGCATGGAAGTGACAGAGGAGCAAGGTTAAATAGCGACTCCCACATCCTGATGGGAACAGGTGAACAGAGGGGATGATGCACACACGTTCAATTCCACCAGTGGCCACCGGGGGAGCCCAAAATCCAATTTCACAACAGTCAACCATTGTAATGGCAGAAAATGAGGATCTGTATCTCCCACAGAGTATTGCATAACCTATATTATCTTACTGATAAAAGGGAGCTGACTGGGTGATTCATGCAGCATGAGGGACCTGACAATCTACCTAAACCAGGTGGGGACTCACCCATGATTGTTCTTACTGTTACCACCACCCTTCTAAATTACTGACCAGATATACATTCATGTAATATCTACTGAATATCAGTTATGGTGGCGACATACTAACCAGCACATCATATGCTTCTCCATTCTTCACAACCTTACTCTGGCTTTGTATTATCCCTTGAGACATAAGCTCCTCCAGGATATCAGAGGATGTTTGTCTTTCTCTCGTGACCGATTCTCCATTCAGTGCAGAACTATCTGCAACAGAAAAATGGACATACAAGTTAGCAATGTACATAATACATATAACACCGTGCCAAATACTCAAACCTCTGAAAATTTACTTTAAAAAATATCCTCCCCACATTTTATTATTATTCCCCAACTCAATATGGTGGGTTTCATTGTTACTTGGGAGCCATGTGCGGTGCATGGTCCTCTGTTCTGTGGTTCTTACTCCAGAACAAATACTTTAGATTTCATGTCACTGTCCAGGAATGCTATCATTCTGTCTTGATGGGCTTCTCTGGTCTCCAAAATAGATTGGCCAAAGAAGAGAAATAGATTCAAGAGGCTGCTGACTGACTCCTCATATGTATGGAGCAGTGCAGGGCCACAGATGAGATAACAGGGGCACTGCACCTGGCACATTTTCGACGGTACAATTTGAGGGATAATTCTCGATGGTGGGTTTAGTGGTATTACTGTATATGGCCTGTGCCGTTATATTAAGGGGTATTTACACAGCAAGACAATCATGAACAAATGTTGTTAAAAACACCCGTTTTACAATCATATTTCTGAACAAAAAGACTATCGATCGCGAGCATAGTTCATCAGGTGAAATAATCTTTTGCGCAGTGTATTAGATTATCATTCTCGGCGGTGCGTCATCCTGTGTAAACAAGACTTGTGGTGCTTAGAACCATGGCAGCCTATGTGAACTGAGCAATCTAGTGCAAATCGTTTGCTTCAATCTGCCTGTGTTAACGGGCAATCCAACAACCACTAATTGGTGAAAGTTTACCGATCGGTGGTCATATCATGCCACCGGTCTGTCTGTGTAAACAGACCCTAATTATGCTTGTAATACTATTCTGTCTAGATAAATTTGTCACCATTGTAATGGATAATGTCTAAATAGTTTATAAACATAAGGATGAATGACCTCGGGGAGATCAAAACATCCAACACCGCGGAGACACCATTACGTGTTTCTCAACGCAGTGATCCAGAACACTGCCCCCATCCCTAAAGGGAAATATGCAAATGCATGTAGAAAAGCCACGGAGACACCATCACGTGTTTCTCAATGCAAGCAATGAATAGCCAGGTCTTTCACCAGGAAGGAACAACCACGGGAAGGGCAGCATCCAAAAAGGAAAACCACCTATACCAAAACATGGTATCCATCCACAGACAGCTGTTTCAGGGTATTTGCCCCTCATCAGTGTGGAGTAGGAAACTGGCTATTAGGAGCAGTGCCTAGTGAAAAGACTATAAACATAAGGATGAATGACCTCGGGGAGATCAAAACATCCAACACCGCGGAGACACCATCACGTGTTTCTCAACGCAGTGATCCAGAGGTGGTTTTCCTTTTTGGATGCTGCCCTTCCCGTAGTTGTTCCTTCCCGGTGAAAGACCTGGCTATTCATTGCTTGCGTTGAGAAACACGTGATGGTGTCTCCACGGCTTTTCTAAATGTCTAAATAGTTCACACCACTGTGTTGGCAACCTGAGATACTAGTATTATATGAGAAGAACAGTCAGGAACAATTTAAGGGTTAATGACTTCCTTAGGTGTCAAATGATTATGAAAGAATGGGATTGGGGATCAAATCTAATGATGCATTTAGATGTGCCGATTTTGGGCCATTAATCAGCTATATAGCAAGTATGTAATATAACTATAGACGTTAAATAGTATGATATATATAACAAATACTATATATCAGCTGTATTAAGCCGATCAAGTACTGTATATAATAAATTGTTTGGTGCTTATTTATCAACCTGCTTACCAATGAGCATGAACAATGATGTGGACAGAATGATCATTAATATAATAGTTCTGCCCCACTTACAGTATCTACCATGTTATCGGCAGCACATTCCCTGCTTCCCTGGCGCAACGTGATGTCAATAACAATGAATTGTTTGCTGGTATAAACAACCCGATCACCTGCCGAACAAATATTGTCTCATTGGCAGGTGATTGAGGGCATGTTATTGAAGATCATCTAATTATTATACAGGAAAGATATATATCTTACCGTGTTAGCCAGTAGATAAAAAAAATATTTAGAATAGAGAGTCCTCAGAGGACTTGAGAATTGAGGACTCTCAATTCTAAATATTTTTCTAATTATTATAACACCCAAATACGGTATAAGGTAAGACAGCACTCCTCCAAATTGTCCGGGTGCATACACCTCAGTACTTTATTCTCAATGTGACGTTTCAGTCCATAAGGATAGGACATTTCTGCCTGAGAAAAGTCCAGATCACATGGACCAAAACATCACATTAGAAGTAAGTCCAGAGGTGTGTGCACCCGACAATTTGGAGGAGTGCTGCCTTACCTTATATTTGAGTGTTTCTACCAGTGGACATCACAGAGACAGGACCCTCAGGCTTACACCCATGTCTTTTAGAAGATCATTTTTCCTATAGTTATCATTATAGCCTTCAAAAGAAAGAGAGAGTGTTAGTGCAGCTCCCCAGAGTCTTGGTCATTGCAGTAATATTGTTCTCCCACCAGGGGGAGTAATATTACGTCTGATGGCAATAAAGGAGATCTTCCTACCAGGTATCACAAACCATACACCACACTTCACACTCCAGTCCACCAGGGGGAGCCTTGCTCCTATCTACTAGGGCACTCCTCACAAAAGGGTAAAACTGGTGGGCTGGATAGAAAGTTAGGCTGGTTTCACACTTGCGTTTTGATCTGCAGCATTTTAAAAACAACCGCATGTGGTGAAAAAACGCATGTAAACGCGGCAAAACGCCGCATTTTTTAGACGCATGCGTTTTTGCATGCAGAAAAAAAAACGTTGCGTTTTGCGGCGTTTACATGCGTTTTTTCCTGCGTTTGCGTTTTTTAAACGCATGCTGAGAAGTGTGTGACAGCTGCCAATCATCAAAATCAACTAGAAAACCCACTATAAACAGAAATAGCTAGGGTTAGGGTTAGGGTTAGGGTTAGGATCCCTAGTAACCCTAGGGATCCTAACCCAAACCTAACCCTAACCCTAACCCTACCCCTAACCCTGACAAGCCACCCCCCACCATCAAGGTGATAAAGGCATCCAAACTCTAACCCTACCCTTAACCCTACCCCTAACCCTACCCCTAACCCTAACCCTGACAAGCCACCCCCCACCATCAAGGTGATAAAGGCATCCAAACCCTAACCCTACCCCTAACCCTAACCCTAGGGATCCATAGGAATTGGCTATTATGTTGACCTGGTGACCAGGACATTCTTCTAATAAAAAGCTTTGTTCAATGTGGACACCCCAAGATATACGGTATTGCTATAGAGTACTAAAATATAAACTCGTAGAGTATTGACTGTCATATAGGGTTAGGGGTAGGGTTAGGGTTAGGGTTTGGATGCCATTATCACCTTGATGGTGGGGGGTGGCTTGTCAGGGTTAGGGGTAGGGTTAGGGGTAGGGTTTGGATCCCTTTATCACCTTGATGGTGGGGGGTGGCTTGTCAGGGTTATGGTTAGGGTTTTCTTGTTTTTTCTTGTGGTTAGGGTTTTCTTGTTTTTTCTTGTGTTTTCTTGTGTTTTTCTATAAAAACGCATGCGTTTTTAACGCAAGCAAATGCATGTGCTTAAAAACGCATGCGTTTACATAGACAGTAATGCATTTTTTTGCCGCGAATAAACGCATGCGTTTTTTTGCGGCAAAAAAACGCCGCTAGAAATTACTACATGTTGCATTTCTGCAAATGAACGCACACGTCAAAAAACGCATGCGTTGCCGAAAATGCGTCAAAACGCACGCTAAAAAACGCATGCGTTTTTTAATGTTAAGTATAGAAAAAAACGCATGCGTTTTTTAGCGCTAAAACGCAGCGGACAAAAACGCAAGTGTGAAACCAGCCTTAGTCAGAAGCTGACCGGGCTTTGCCCAGGCAACACCTGTCAGGCAGACAGGAGGAGAGGAGGAACATCGGAGCTGCAGACAGAGGGTCCTTGACAGGGGTGGGATCCTGTCAGAGGCCAAGATAGAAGGCTACGGAGCTGCGCCTGCCCCACGTGCAGCAGCATCCTAAGGAAGGACATGAAGAGAATTGTATTGTAGAGGGTGAGAAACTAAGTCATAGCACAAGGAGATAAAACCAGAAGGAGTTCTGCCCTGTAAAAGGCTGCCTCCTTCTGAGGCGCAGAAGCCGGTGGCCGGAACACCAAGGGAGCAACCTTCTCCAAGCCTTGCTCCAGAGACCGGCAGGACAGTCAATTCCACGTTGGCTGCCCAACCTTAATACCTAGGAGGCACGGTGGCAACTTGTGGGGGTCGGGGCGTCTCTAGAGTCCATGTAAAAAGCCTCAGGCCATAAGTCATACGGGTTTGTCCTATCCATACCATCTGGGGGACAGAGAGGAAGACATAACATCTAGAACATCTACAATAGTTGTGTGGACCTTACCGAGAAGCTCAGCAAGGAGGTACTACAACACACAGGCGCTAGAGGAAGGCTACTGATTTCCACCTGGATAAGGGGACTCTGGATTTGCCTTCAGACCGGCTGGACTCTGCCTACCCTGTGGTCTGTACCCTGGACTGTGGATGCTGAAGTCTTCAGTAAAGGTAAAGAGACTGCAACCTTGTGTCCTCGTTCTTCACTGTGCCTTACATCATCCACCATCACCACCTACACTTCTGGGAAGCCCTGGGGATACACTTCACCTGTGGGAAGGTATACCATCTTGCTGCCATAACATCATCCCCAGCGGACCCCTAAGCAGCGTCGGTCACCCTGACCGAATACCACAGGTGGCGTCACGAACATTTCCCCCTTAAAGACCAAAACCATAAAAACTATTCCTTTTATTGGACTTCCCTCGAAGGGCCACGGACCGGGTCAGGCCACCGTGACATCCCCCGAACCGAAGGACCCGCTGCCGAGTACCCCATTGCCCTTACGTGGGGGCGATCCATTAGTCAACCATCCCTGACTGATAGGTATTTATCCTCGCCGGTGTAGAATACTAGATGGCCATTTTGGTATCAGAAGACAAATAGGTGTCGGAGACGTCAATGAAAGAAGTGGAGGCGGCGCTCGGCGCATGGAGTCCCTGAGTGATGGCTGGGAGGCGTTTGTGTCAGGGGGGAAAGACATGCCCCCTGACAAACTACAGGTAGGAAAGGCAAATTCTAAAAACGAATAGTTTAGCAGTGGCAGGAACCCCAACTAAAAGAGCAACCTTGACAGAATGCAGCATTAGTGCTGCACAAGGGGGATCTTTTAGTTACAAACGCCTGGGGGGGGGTGACAGGTTCCCTTTAAATGCACACATTCTGAGTAACTAAATATCAGAAAATGCAATTCTGAGGGCAAAAAGGTAACATCTCCATTCTCCACACCAACAGGTTCATTCAGATAGAAAGCACTATTGTCTGAGAGGCTTCCAGGTCAGTGGTAGGAAGTGAAGGGTTAGGTCGCTGCTAGGATACCAATTATCAGGTTGTGTCTAATTACGTCTTCTGCTTTTTCTTCATGAATAAGAGAAACAATGTACATTGTATTGTGTGACAGGCAATCATGTCAGCTCCAGTGTTACTGTGAACGAGAGTTAGAAGGTTCCGGATGCCAACCATTCCTGAACCACCTGTGCTAAGGATATAACAGTGAGAATATCATTATCACCGGGCCACAATGTTTTCTTACTATTACTTTAATGCTCAAAATGATACATCTGTTTACTGCACTGACCATCTGTCATTTCATCCATCCTTCCATCTATAGCTCCATCCATCCATCCCTCCGTCCCACCATCCGTCCAACCCCTCCGTCCACCCATCCATCTCCCTGTCTATTGTGTACTTTATTTCTAGCTATTCATCTGTCTATGTTACAAGCATATACAGCACGGTGACTCAGTGGTTAGCACTGATACTGTATATATACTGTATCTCTCTCTACATTTTTTTAAATTCAGGAGTAGATTTCATGCTTTACTTACCTTTATTTACACTGATTGCCGTCCTTGGAGAAAACATTGTTTCTGCCACTGTTCCTGGAATATGGCTGCCGGCTCCCTCATCAAGACCCACTCCACTGTCCAGCGTCCCCTTAGACATGGCAGACCCATCTCTAGCATTGGATGTTACGTTCTTTTGCGACTTTGACTCATCCTGCAAATTAGATTGGATGCTATGCAAGTTAATAAATAAATGACCGTAATGAAGGACGTCCTGAAGGTTTAATCACTTGATAGTAACAACCTTCTTTGCAAATTTTTCCCCCATTTTGACTAATTTTTGTTGACAATTGACATATTTGACACACAGAGTAGAGGTTCATTCAATTTATTTTGGCTGCTTTGTCTGGAGTGCGTTGACTTTAGAACTTGTGTGGAAAGACTCAGCGAGTGGTCAGCTCAGCACTTGATTTGGGATCCGGAAAACCAAGAAATAGGCTATGTGCACATGCTGCGGAAAGGTGTGCCGATTTTTCGGCACTGATTTTGTTAAATCCGCAGGAAATCCGCACTGCAGATTTACTGCGGAACTACCGCAAATTTTCCGCGGTTTTTGTGCGGATTCCACCTGCAGTTTTACACCTGCGGATTCCTATTATGGAGCAGGTGTAAACCGCTGCGGAATCCGCACAAAGAATTGACATGCTGCGGAATAAACAACGCAGCGCTTTCACGTGTTTTTTTCCGCAGCATGTGTGGAGCGCCCCCCAGACGCAGGGCCGCGGGGTACTCGGTACCGGGCCTCTCTGTCTTGGTCCTGGGGTTGTCACGGTGGCTAGGTCTTGGTTCGTGACCCTGCTAAGGGGCGTCTAATAAAAGATGTGATGATGGTGCGTGGTGTAGGTCACGATGAATAACGAGGACACAGGGTTGCAGTCTCTTTACCTCTTTACTGAAGGCTTCAGGATCCTCAATCCAGAGTACTGCTAACAGGGCTGGCTGAGACCGTCCGGTCCGAAGGCACATCCAGAGTTCCCTTTGCAGGTGGAAATCAGTGCCTACCTTCTAGCGCCTGTGTGTTGTAGTACCTCCCTGCTGAGCACCACGGGATAGTCCTCACAACTGTTGTGTCTGTTTCTGATGTTCTTTTCTCTCACAACTCGTATCTATTCTGATGTTCTTTCTCCGTCCCCAGATGATATGGATAGGACGCACCCATATGACGGGTAGGCCTGGAGTTCTTCCGGGACCCTAGCGTCGCCCCTCTCCCACAATTGCCCCCTATGTCTGCTTAGGTGATTTAGGTGAGACAGCCAACCTAAAATTAACTGTCCTGCCGCTGTTTGAAGTATTGCTTGGAGCCAAATACTTCCTCGGCGTTCCGGCCACCGGCTACGCGCCTCAGTAGGATGTTGCCTCGATCTTACGGCACGACTCCTACTGGCTTTATCGCCTTTTTGCTGCGATCTCGTTTCTCACTTCTCCACAATAAACTTCTCTTCTTTTCCTTTCTTAGGATGCTGCCGCAACGGGTGCAGGCGCAGCTCCGTAACGTTCTGTTCTGTTCGCTAGGTCACTGCCAGGATCCCACCCCTGACAGAGACCCCCCTGAATCTTCCCCTGCAACACCCTCTGCCACAGGATGTTGCCTGGATCCAACCCAGTTAGCTTCTGACTGACTTCCTATCCAGCCCCCAGTTTTACCAGATTGTGAGGAGTGGCCTAATACATAGAACCCTTTGCTCCCCCTGGTGGCCGGAGTGTGAAATGTAGTGTGTGACTGTGATACCTGGTCAGGTGAACTCCTTAAGTGCCATCAGACGTGCCATCACTCCCCTTAGTGGCGGAGCGTCAGTACTGCAACGACCAGGACTCTGGGGCACTGCATGTGCACTGCAGATTTTGTTTTCCATAGGTTTACATGGTACTGTAAACTCATGGAAAACTGCTGCGAATCCACAGCAGCCAATCCGCTGCGGATCCGCAGCAAAATCCGCAGTGTGTGCACATACCCATAAAAAAGGATAGAAGGACATACCTTCAGACGTCTGTGAGCCACATACATGTTTTTCATGGATAGAACCCATACCCATATCCAGTTTTTAGGACTCTTCTTATATATGTTTTTTTTTTTTTTTGCAGATTGAGTGGTCCACAACAAAATCTAGTGGACATGTCTATTGTTGATCCAAGCCACGGATGAAAATTGCAAAGACAAACAAAAAATGAGCTCACTCTTAAAGGGAACCCGTCATGACATTTCAAGCATTTAAATTGTCCCCAGTGCATTGTTAGTGACGCAATGTGCTTCACAAACGCTTTTTTTTTTTATTAAAAACGGCGCTGTAATCATGTCCAAGAAGCACTTTATATAGCTATATGGTCCCTACTCGCTTAATCAAAAGAAGCCAGATGCGTTTCGAAAGCTCATTGCTCGCTCTTTCAGCCTGAGTCTAAGAACACAATGAGCGTTAGAACCACATTTTGTTTCTTTTATTCTCCTGTTGCACCCCTTGTCCCCAATTGCACCCATGAATGAATGCTACACAGTGTTGCCTTTCTATATACATACATTTTCATGACTAAATAAAGGATGAAGAAATTTTACTCCTATGCATTCCTATGTGGAGCTAGATCCCCTCTCTTCATTTATGGATAAAAATTACCCATGAAAGTCTAGAGGCCTGTGAAAATCATGGACGAGCACATGGTAGATACCAAAGTGGGTCAGTAAAAAAAAAGCAAACAATAGCATTCAGATACCATGCATGTGCCATCAGAATGCTGTCTGCTTTTAACTGTTCAATTGGTACGAGATTTATTTTTATTTGCATACATGAAAATTAATGTCACACTGATAGTGAAAAGTGAGAGATCGCCTGAAAAATGTATGATAATTGGATCCAGAAGGCTGATGAAAACCAGTTTTTTTTCTCATATGTGAAAAAACATGGTCATCTGAATGAGGTTATATTCACATGTTGCGTTTTTTTCTGCGGTTTTATTGCTGAGTCTTCTATACAATTTTTAAGCTGCTTTTTTACAGTACCAGTAAAGTCTATGATCTTTCAGAAATCTCATGCACACACATTGGTTTATTTTCCTGATTTTCCTGATTTTTGCAAACTGAAGCATGCCACTTCTTTCAGCATTTTTTCAGTGTATTTGCAGGATTTTTTTCTCCCACAGGAAACAATGGGTAAGTGGAAAAACGCAGCAAAAACACAGGTATCAGGTTTTGCTGCGTTTTTGGTGCAAAAACCTCAGTAAGTTGCATTGTTTTTTATGCACTAAACTTTATCAGCGTGCACAAGAGACAATTAACTGATAAAAATGCAGCAAAAAACACATCTAAACCAGATTCTTTAATGCCAGGAGAGCTGGTTTTGCCTGCAGAAAAAAAAGCAGCAAAAACGCAATGTGTGAACATAGTCTAAGGCCGGGGACACACACAACGTATAAAAAAACGGTCCGTTTTTCACGGACGAGAATCGCACAAATGTTTCCAAAACAGTGATCCGTGTGCAGTGCGAGGATGCGATTTCCTCGCATCAAATGATCCTTTTGACATCCGTGTGACATCCGTATGGCATCTGTATGCCGAGATTCTCGCAGGCTTGCAAAACCGACATCTAATGGATTTATGTGCTCAAATGTTCGTTAAAATATATATATATATATATATATATATATATATATATATATATATATATATCATTGAGACACACATATATATATTCTGTATTTATATTTAATTCAGCGCGATATATGTGAAAAGCCGGTAATTCAATTGCCGGCTTTTCATTTCTCCTTCCCAAACCCGACAGGATATGAGACGTGGTTTACATACAGTAAACCATCTCATATCCCCTTTTTTTTTGCATATTCCACACTACTAATGTTAGTAGTGTGTATGTGCAAAATTTTGGCGCTGTAGCTTGTAAAATAAAGGGTTAAATGGCGGAAAAAATTGGCGTGGGCTCCCGCGCAATTTTCTCCGCCAGAGTGACACCTATCCATTATTAATCCAATTGTATGAAAGGGCTAAAAAAACACACACATTATTAAAAAGTAATTAAATGAAATAAACACACAGGTTGTTTTAATATTTTATTGCTCTCTCAAACCACCTGAAGACCCTCGCTCTGAAAAAAGGAACAAACCGAATGTCCGAGCGGACGTGACCAGAACCGTATAGGTCATATGAACTCGAGCGTGGGAACTTTTCCAAGGCTCCAGTTCATGAGGACATCCAGCAGAGGGCGCATCACCGCAACTCAAGGTAACTATAGATCATCCTGCTTTCCTTTCAGTACCCGGGGTTTACAGGCACGAGCGAGTGCTTTAGCACAGCTCCTGGCTGTAAAATAATTTAACCCCTTCAGATGGATTTACTTCGTGGGACGTGACAGATCATCTGAAGGTATGTATATTGTTGGTTTATTATTTTTCAGAGCGAGGGTCTTCAGGTGGATTGAGAGAGCAATAAAATATTAAAACAACCTGTGTGTTTATTTCATTAAAATACTTTTTAATAATGTGTGTGTGTTTTTTTAACCCTTTCATACAATTGGATTAATAATGGATAGGTGTCATAATTGACGCCTCTCCATTATTAATCTGGCTTAATGTCACCTTACAATAGCAGGGTGACATTAACCCTTCATTACCCCATATCCCACTGCTACACGGGAGTGGGAAGAGAGGCCAAGTGCCAGAATAGGCGCATCTTCCAGATGTACCTTTTTTGGGGTGGCTGGGGGCAGATGTTTGTAGCCAGGGGGGGGCCAATAACCATGGACCCTCTCTAGGCTATTAATATCTGCCCTCAGTCACTGGCTTTACCACTCTGGCGGAGAAAATTGCGCGGGAGCCCACGCCAATTTTTTCCGCCATTTAACCCTTTATTTTACAAGCTACAGTGCCCAAATTTTGCACATACACACTACTAACATTAGTAGTGTGGAATATGCAAAAAAAAAGGGATATGAGATGGTTTACTGTATGTAAACCATGTCTCATATCATGTCGGGTTTGTGAAGGAGAAGTGAAAAGCCGGCAATTGAATTACCGGCTTTTCTCTAACACCGCTGCGTATTTCTCGCAATGCACACGCATGGTCCGTGTGTAATCAGATTTTTTCTCGCACCCATAGACTTGCATTGGCGAGTCTCGGCCGAGATACGCTGACAATCGCAGCATGCTGCGATTTCACTCGGATCCTGAATACGGCGGAGAAAATATCGGATGATGGGAGCTGCACCATAGATTAACATTGGGATGAGCGCAATGCAATTTTTTATCGCATTGCACTCGTCCGTATTACGGTCTAGTGTGACCCCGGCCTAAGACTAAGAGTTTGCTACAATTATATTTAGTGCAGAAAATCTTTCTCCTTTCCTCCTGGTTTGCAACAAAGTAAGTTGAGCCTCCTTAGGATTGCCTAAACTGCTTAGAATTATATATATGATTGCTCAGTATCAGGTTAGGGGCTCTAACCTCAAAAAGTGAACGAGACTGACAGTAAGCAGAGATCTTGAAAACGTCACACTGACGACGGATGTACGGCTGATGATAAGAACTGTGAGCTGGAAGCAACTGGCAACACAGGAGGGCGCAGAACCAATCAAAATCCAGTATTACAGGGTTTGTTTTTTTTGTACCCATTTCAGTCCTATTAAATTATATTTCTAAACCCTCTTCGATACAGAAACTAATGATTCAGCGGGATTTATCATTAATATTTTATGACACCTTTAAAAATATTTTGAAAATGCAATAAAGTACCAGAATAGGGTGAACATTAATCCTTGCATCAAACTCTGTGTCTGCCCTGTACACTCACACCTATACGGTTCTGGTCACGTCCGCTCGGACATTCGGTTTGTTCCTTTTTAGGAATAGACAGAACAATTGGTCTGTTGGATCAGTTATGCAAACGGAAGCAGAGGGGGCCCAGTGATTATTATGGGGTCCGTTTGGTTTCTATTTTTTAGCACGGAAAAAAAAAAAAAAAAGCCCTGCGTGCAATACTATATCTATTTCTATCTACGGAAAAATTAAGATCCTGGATAAAAAATTAATTGGGTCTCTGTTAAAAGGCAATTTAAAACAAGCAGACACTTGGGTGCCATAAATAAATAAATAATAATAAAATAATAATACTAGTCCTATAATAACCAAGGTCCAAAATAAGATCCAAATCACTCCCATTCTAGAAGAATAAAGAGAAACAACAACCATAATTAGATGGGGAAACAACACTTCATCAGCCAGAAACAACAAACCCCCTGAATCTATGTCTCTGGGGCATGATGAAAACCTCAGAAATGACTGGTGTCACATCTATTCCCAGGAGTGGAGGCTTCCTGCTCGGGGTGATCTATGGGCCCACTCTCCAGCACACGGGTGGATCGGTCACAGAGCTGCAGCGGATTTATGATGCTTGGTGTACAGTTACATCATATAGGATTGTCAGCTGACCTGGCTTTCCGACTTGCCCTTCTCTGCCCACCCGCGTTTCCTCGCGTCCGTGGGTTGGACGATCCGCACCTTCGAGCTCTGGCATCCCATAGCTACAGTGTAGGGGAATGTGACCGGCGCGCCACCGGCATTCTTATATATAGCCGGGCACGGTTACTAATGACGCCGCCGTCTCCATGACAGGTTACTACAATAAGTGACGTCACCGGGCTGTGCAGGGACGTGCACGAGAACCCCCGGGGATGCAAACACTGTGTGATCGATACGCGGAAGCGTGAGGGGGACATGTACAGAGAAGGTGACGTATCCATTACCTAGAGCCGGGGTACTAATGTTTTTCTGGGAAATATCATTTTTGTGCTATAAATAATGCACGCATTTCATGTGATAGTGGATAGGCTCATGATTGTAGATGCTCTGGTGATAGGGGATGACCTCAAGATTGTGGATGTTCTCGTGATCGTGGCTATTCTTAACATTGGTCTATACAATAAAGTATCAGGTGTTGCTGCCTATATTTTATTTTAGCAAAGGAAGGAAAAAAGTTCCAGCACCAGGCGTCTCTTCATTAAAATCTTCAATATGTTATTTCCATGTCAAGAATAAAACATCATGTGGGGACGCAGCCCCTAATCATGATTAAGAACTTTGTTCGAAACGCGTCAGGCGTTTAGGGGCAGCGTCCCCACATGATGTTTTATTCTTGACATGGAAATAAATTATTGAAAATTTTAATGAAGAGACGCCTGGTGCTGGAACTTTTTTTTTCTTCCTTTGCTATTGTTAATGAGTGGTATCCAGCCACTTGTTCATGGTGTTCATCCGGATTTCGGTGAGGCACCACTAATCCCTTTCCCTGCTCCCTGTATGATGCTATATTTTATTGGCCATACACAGCCCATGGTTGACTGGGGTCCCGCCACAGCACATTGTACCAGTAAGTACAGGCTCATTGTATGCACTTTAGCCCACTTGCGGCCTCGGCATTGCGCCATTTGCACTATTTAGCACTTTATTCATATACATTCTACATATATTCTTGTGCATCTACTTTGTGTCGATTGTGAGCTTTGACCAGCAGCACATGTACTCAGTAGTGATAAGGGAGCATGCTCGCCACTACTCGGTATTCGCCCAAGCACCTCACTGCTTGAGATGCACGGAGCTCGCCGAGTATTTCCAGGGTTGCTCAGCAGGAGCTCGGGTCCCTACCCTGCTTGTTTGGCACTCTTTAGAAAGCCGATTAACATGCAGGGATTGTCTGTCACACACTGTAATGCTGCAGCCATGTTGGTTGTTGCATTACAGTGATTGCCTGGCCGCGCAGCGTCATCAGGTCTATATCAGACCTGGCACCGCCATGCTCGTCACAGTCAGCTCCGGAGTCAGGCAGAGTAGGGAAAGATGCTGCTGAGCTAAGGAGAGAGTTGCTTGGTTCTTACTTAGGGTATACCATAAATTATACACATATCCATCTCAACTAACAGTCCTCCTGAGGACTAATAAAGCTGAATAGATATCAGTGCTAGGCAGGCAAGCAGTTTATGTGGCAGACTTCAGTGCATATAGCAAGAGGGTCCATGTCAGTTCTGTCTGCTGCTACTGCTATTACATATATTTCCAGAAATAGCCCCACGCATCAGGGGCCAGAAATAATTTTTTTGGGATCTTAAATTGCTGGTAAAAATAGTTACTTACAGGCCAGCTATTCAAAACTGTGGTATGTCCGTCACACGGATCACATATAATTGCGCTCAAAATTCTGCCATTTCTGGCCTCCATTTAAATTTTGTTGCAGTGAGTTAGCAAAGTTATTGCTACCAGTTTGCTGATAAAAAGTTACCTACAGGCCAGCTATTTAAAACAGTGGTTTGTCTGTCACACGGATCACATATAAGTTCGCTCTAAATTCAGCCATTTGTAGTAAACGTGGAAAATATTGTCCTCCATTTAAAATGGGCAAGGCACGTGGCAAGGGACAGGGAACTGGACGTGATGGTTATGGTGAATGCAGAGGCTGAGGCCGTGGGCAAGCTGAAATTGTGCCACAACGAACATCCACATCTTCTCGTTTGATCTTCCTGTCCCAATTACTAGGGGACCGCAGAACACCACTATTGAACCCAGAGTAGTGTCAAAAGGTTGTTGATTGGATAGCGGATAATGCTTACAGTCACTTTGCCACCACCACCACTCTGTCTTCCACACGGTCAAGTCTAAGTAGCCGTGAGTCTGGACTGCATAATCCTGACCCTGATCCTCCTTCCCCCCACCATGGCGAGTGCCCGGAGACAACTGATCCCACACTTGGACACTTCAAAGAGCTGTTCAAAGTGTCACAAGAGGTGGACAATGATAAGACACAATTACCAGATAGTCAGGAGGAGGACCAGGGTGCGGAAGTGGAAGACTGGGTGGTGGATTATATAGTAACTGACCCAACCTGGCAGGAGGACATGCAGAGCAAGGGCAGCAGCACACAGGGGGAGGCAGGTATAGCACCTCAATAGGCAGGAAGAAGCAATGTGGTGGCTGCAGACAGAAGGTGGGCAACCGTTCCCCGTAACACC
Source organism: Ranitomeya variabilis (assembly GCF_051348905.1). NCBI lineage: Eukaryota > Metazoa > Chordata > Amphibia > Anura > Dendrobatidae > Ranitomeya > Ranitomeya variabilis. The sequence continues at coordinate 352,703,529 of NC_135237.1, read as the reverse complement.
AACATGACGGAAGTTGACAGTACATCTGTTAGGTCTTCCTGAGTCTAGTTGTTTTTTAAAGAGTCTGACAATAACCCCAAAAAGGCCATTTGCACCACTTGCCAGGCCAACATCAGCAGGGGTAGCAAAACTACCAGCCTGACAACCACCAGCATGATCAAGCACATGGCAGCAAAGCGACTGACTTTGTGGGCCAAAACCCAGGGTCCAGGAACAGTGTCTGCGGGTGATGCCACTGCCTCTTCCATTGTTGTGCGTGAAAGGCAATCTCCTGTCCATGGTGCTTGCGAAGATGCCTCCTGCCCTGCACCTGCCATTGCATACACTCAGCTAGCACCATCAGCAAGCATGTCCACGTCCTTGTCCCAGCGCAGCATTCAGTTGTTCATACCCCAGTCCTTGGAACGCAAGCCTAAATACTCAGCGCCCCACAGGCCACACTACTAAATTCCCACATTTCAAAATGTTGCCTTTTAGGCTCGTGTAGATGGAAGTTTTCCGCAACCTGATGGCAGCAGCCGTCCCTCAGTACTCGATCGCCAGCTGCCACTATTTCTCCCTGTGTTCCGTCCCTGCTGCCAGACATGGTCATGTGTGATAATGGCCAGAACCTGGTGTCGGCTTTGAGGCGAGGCGAGCTCACACATGTACCATGCCTGGCCCATGTGCTTAACCACGTTGTTTAACGGTTTCTCAAAAGCTACCCAGAACTGCCGGATCGGCTTGCGAAAGTATGCTGCCTGTGTGCCCATTTTAGAAAGTCAGCTACAGTTTCCACCACCCTTGCTGTGCTTCAGCAATGTTTGCAGCTTCCGGCTCACCGACTGGTGTGTGATGTCCCCACACGTTTGAACTCTACACTGCAGATGTTGGAAAGGATTTGTGAGCAGAAGAGGGCAGTTGTTGACTACCTGCATCAACAAGGCCATCGGTGTTCAGTTCAGACTCCACACATAAGACCTCAGGAGTCGGTATCGATGTCAGACATATGTACCATCCTCCAAAACCTTGAGAACTCCACCAAGATGGTGAGTGGAGATGACTCCATAATTGGTGTCACCATCCCGCTTCTGTGTGTTCTGAAATACTCTCTACTCACAATCAAAGAGGATCCATTGCAGGCTGAGCATGATGAGATTGAGCAAGGAACCATATAGGTTGATTAGACACAGCCCAGCCTCATCTCATGCCAATGTGGATAGGGTGAGGACGAGGAGGTGGAGGAAGAACAGGAGCTACTTTTATGTGCTATAGATGGTACCACAAGCACAACTGTCATACTGTCTGTTCAGCGTGGATGGCCTGAGGACAGGGAGAACATGGTCAGTTGTCCTCTTGGTGAAGACATGGAAGTCTTGCCTGTTAGCAGTTTGGCATGCATGGCTGAGTTTATGTTACACTGCCTTTCCTGTGATCCTCGCGTTCTCAAAATTTTGGGTAACAGTCATTACTGGTTGATGACCCACACTACAAGGAGAACTTTGTGTCTCTTATTGCAGAGGCAGACAGGTCTACTAAAATGTTTCAGTACCAGAGGGCCCTTGTAGCGGAATTATTAAAAAAGTTCCCATTTGAAAATGCTGGTGGCAGAGGTCACAGTGCATTGGAAAACAAAGGAGTACAGGCGAGGGAGACAACTCCAATCTAGCAGAGGCATAGGAACACTGGTAAAGTTGTGGAAGACTTTTATCAGCCCCTCCCATCGCACTGGGCCTGAGGAGCGGGGTGATCTGACAAGGAGTGCAAAGTTTTGGAAGATGCTGAGGGAGTACCTTGCTGACCGTACCAATGTCCTTATCATAATTGGGTATTCAAGCTGGACATGTGGCATGCACTGGCTCTCTACGCCTTGGAGGTCCTGGCCTAACATGCCACTAGTGTTTTGTCAGAGTGGTTATTTAGTGCCGCTGGTGGAATTATAACTGATAAGCACATCCGCCTGTCAACTGAAAATGCTGACAGGCTGACTCTTATAAAAATGAACAAGGGCTGGATTGGGCCAGACTTCTCAACACCACCGAATGATAGCATCGTAACATATACTCAAATCCAGTGGCTTTTTTGGGGCGGTATATTCCCATGCACCTCTTCACACCCACACATGGGTATACGCTTCCTGAATTGGCCTATTTGCTGTTGTCCTCCTCCTTCTCCTCATCCTCATCATACACCACCACTATATCACCAGGGTGACCGTGGTCCGTAATGCAACACCAACATTATCGTTTTAAAGGGTGTTTATGATGCCTTTAAACAAAATTTTTAGATAGTATGTTGATATATGCCCCCCAGGGGGAAATTTTTGACAGCTAATACACTGACTGCATAGGCATTACAAGTATAGGAAACCCGCTCCTTTGTAATGGGAACAGATTTTTAGGAGGCTTTCCTCCATGTCTCTTCATCCACCAACACTATATCACCAGGATGACCGTGGTCCGTGATGCACCACCAACACTATTGTTTTAAAGGGTGTTTATGATGCCCATAAACAAAATTTTTATAGTATGTTGATGTATACCCCCAGGGGGAAATTTTTGTCAGCCCATACACTGACTGCATGGGCATTACAAGTATAGGAGACCCGCTCCTTTGTAATGGGAGTAGATTTTTAGGAGGCCCTCCTCCACTTCTCTTCTAAAGGGTATTGGGGTGTGTACAAATTTGGGGCAGGTCTTGCATTCACTGTATAGGCAAACATTATGGGAGAACCACTTCCTAATAATGGGAACTGTAGGGGTTGGTCAGCTTCAACAATGCAATTCTCCACTGCCAGGTCTTCAGCCTCAACACTGACATTCTCCAGTGTAAGTTATTGCTCAACACTGCAATGCTCCACTGCCAGGTGTTCAGCCTCAACACTGCAATTCTCCAATGTCGGGTCTTCAGCCTCAACATTGACATTGACATTGTTCAATGCAGGTTGTTCAGGCTCAACATTGCAATGCTCCACTGCCGGGTGTTCAGCCTCAACACTGACATCCTCCACTGCTGGGTCTTCAGCCTCATCACTGTCATTCTCCACTGCTGGGTCTTCAGCCTCAACATTGACTTTCTCCAATGCAAGTTCTTCAGGCTCAACATTGAAATGCTCCACTGCTGGGTGTTCAGCCTCAAAACTGCAATGCCCAATACCGTTTCTTCAGCCTCAACACTGACATTCTCCAATGCAAGTTCTTCAGGCTCAACAATGAAATGCTCCACTGTTGGATGTTCAGCCTCCACACTGCAGTGCTCCAATTCTGGGTTTTCAGCCTCAACACTGACATTCTGTGCAGGTTCTTCAGGCTCAACACTGAAATGCTCCAATGCCGGGTGTTCAGCCTCAACACTGACATTCTCCACTGCCGGGTCTTCACCCTCAACACTGCATTTCTCCAATGCATGTTCTTCAGGTTCAACACTGAAATGCTCCTGTGCCGAGTGTTCAGCCTCAGCACTGACATTCGCCACTGCCGGGTCTTCATCCTCAACACTGCAATTCTCAAATACAGGTTCTTCAAGCTCAACACTAAAATGCTTCACTGCCGGGTGTTCAGCCTCAACACCAACATTCTCCAATGCAAGTTCTTCAGGCTAAACACTGAAGTGCTCTACTGCCAGATGTTCAGCCTCAACATTGCAATGCTCCAATGCCGGGCCTTCATCCTCAACACAGCAATTCTCCAATGCAGGTTCTTCAGGCTCAACACTGAAATGCTCAACTGCCGGGTGTTCAGCCTCAACACTGACATTCTCCGCTGCCCGGTCTTCATCCTCAACACTGCAATTCTCCAATGCAGGTTCTTTAGGCTCAACACTGCAATTCACTACATAGGCAAACAGTATGGGAGTACCAAATTACTAATAAAGAGAACAATGCTTTCAGGTGGCCGTCCAGTACCTCTGTTCAAAGGGTTAGTGGGGGGCATCTAAATATGGGGCAGGTGTTGCATTCACTGCATAGGCAAACAGTATGGGAGTACCAAATTACTACTAATGGGAACAATGCTTTCAGGTAGCCATCCAGTACGTCTCTTCTAAGGGTTATTGGGGTGTGTGTAACTTTGATGCAGGGCAGGCCTTGCATTCAATGCATAAGCAAACAGTGTGGGAGTACCAACTTCCTAATAATGGGAACATTGCTTTCAGGTGGCCATCCTGTAAGTGTCGTTAAAGGGGTATTGGGGTGCGTCCAAATTTGGGGCAGTTGCATTCACTGCATGGACAAACATAATGAGAGAACCAACTTCCTAATAATGGGAGATGGCTTTCAGGTGGCCATCCTGTACGTGTATTGGGTTATGTCTAAATTTGATGCATGGCAGGCCTTGCATGCAATGCATAAGCAAACAGTATGGGAGTACCAACTTCCTAATAATGGGAACAATGCTTTCAGGTGGCCATCCAGTACCTCTGTTCAAAGGGTTATTGTGATGCGTGTAACTTTGGGGCTGAGCAGGCCTTGCATTCAATGCACAGGCAAACAGTATGGGAGTACCAAATTACTGATAATGGGAACATTGCTTTCAGGTGGCCATCCTGTACGTGGCTTCAAAGGGGTATTGGGGCGCGTCTAAATTTCATGCAGGGCAGGCCTTGCATGCAATACATAGGCAACCAGTATGGGAGTACCAACTTCCTAATAATGTAAACAATGCTTTCAGTTGGCTATCCAGTACCTCTGTTCAAAGGGGTATTGGGGTGCGTGTAACTTTGGGGCTGGGCAGGCCTTGCATTCAATGCACAGGCAAACAGTATGGGAGTACCAAATTACTAATAATGGGAACATTGCTTTCAGGTGGCCATCCTATACGTGGCTTCAAAGGGGTATTGGGGTGTTTCAAAATTTTGGGCAGCCCTGCCACTCACTGCATATGCAATAACATGATAGTAAACCCGCTGTTTAATAATGGGAACAATAAAGCATAGCTGCCCTCTAAGAATATTGAGGACCGACTGCTGGCCCTTGAAGAGTAGTAAAGGCTTCCTGATGGCCCTATAAAAATAGGCTTTGTGACTTTCAGAGTCCCTCCTTCATAAATGAAACAGGATGTCTCAGATGGTGTGTCAAACATCACATGGCCAGATAAGGTTGTAAAATGTTACAATGACATTTCCTAGTGAATGCATTTGTCTTGGTTGAAAGCAATGTTAAAGTTGAAAAACGCATCAAAAACGCTACGTGTGAATATAGCCCAAATGGTAGAGGAGCATTTTTGTTTTGGGTTATTTATTTTGCCTTATATACAAGTCATTACTCTGAAAAGGATGTTCCTTATCATATTTTCCAGGAAAATCCATTTTGTTTTTGTTTTTGTATGTTTTATTGTGAGTCTGTAAAAGTGGCGTAAGACTCTGACAACATTGTTCACAGCAGTGACCTGGGAATCTAAGGCTTCCAGGGGTCTTCCCCATGATGTTCCCATGTCATTTGAACACTGTTCCTATCAATTCCTGCAGTTTATAGACCCTCTAAAGAGGGTCTGCGGCTAAAAATGCTCAATTTTCCCATAGACTTACATTGGGCTCGTTGCTCGGGTCAAGAACCCAAGCATTACAATATGCTCGACCTGAGCAATGAGCACCCGAGCATTTTAGTGCTCGCCCATCACTACTGCTGACTTAACCTTTGAAATAAGCCAGTCAGCCAGCCTCCTTTACACACAGTACTGATGATTTGCTGATACAGGAAAGTCTTTCTCATGTCAAGCACAAGCTAGAAATAGAGGAATCAGGACCAGGAACCAAAGCTTATAACCGAGGATTACAACATCTTTCTAAATACAACAATTATAAGTTGTATATACTGTATTTATATTTCAAACACGTATAAAGGTAATTTTTTTTCTTAAAGTAGATCTGTCAACAGGACTTTATCCCCCAGTCTATTTATATGTGCATGTAGCTCTTCCAAAGAGAAGTTCAGCAATACCTTTACATGGCCAGTCTGCTTCTCCATTACTGAGAAATCAGTGTTTGAATTCATATGCAAATGAGACTAAATAACTAGTTCTAGAACTGAAGCCTCTGTCACTCAGGTTCTATTCCCCACTCACTGCTGTGCAACTTCAGGCAACGTAACCATCAGTCAAGCAGGAGGAGGTAGCCGGTGCTGGGGGGATAATAGAACTGGAGTGACAGGGGCTTCAGATCTTAAAATAGAAAATATATCTTCACCCTCATTTGCATATAAATTAAAACACCGATGTCTTTAAACGAGCTATATTCAAGCAAATAAGGTAGCACACTGTAGCGCTGAAACATGCAAACATGAAACATGAAAATTTAACTGCATTACTGCACTAGAAATATGAAAAATGAGAGCGTTTAGCGCATAAAAAAGGCCAATTTTATGTGCACCTGGTAGCCACTTTACGGCATCGCTCTTATACCAGGTCCTACGATTTCCTTCCTCACTGAGAATAAACGTCTCCATCTGAATGGGTGCCTATGAAAACCTCTTGTGAGACTACCATTCTCTCTCTGTGGAGGGGTAATGGACCTGCTGTAATTAAAACACCTGTGACTAGGAGGCGGAGTGCTCGGTCAGAAAGCTAAATAATACATTTGAAAAAACTGACCGTCACATCCATACATAGACTAAGTGTGAACAGGTGCTAAACCTAGAGTCGCCAACTCCTATACATTCAAGCAAATAAGGTAGCACACTGTAGCGCTGAAACATGCAAACATGAAACATGAAAATTTAACTGCATTACTGCACTAGAAATATGAAAAATGAGAGCGTTTAGCGCATAAAAAAGGCCAATTTTATGTGCACCTGGTAGCCACTTTACGGCATCGCTCTTATACCAGGTCCTACGATTTCCTTCCTCACTGAGAATAAACGTCTCCATCTGAATGGGTGCCTATGAAAACCTCTTGTGAGACTACCATTCTCTCTCTGTGGAGGGGTAATGGACCTGCTGTAATTAAAACACCTGTGACTAGGAGGCGGAGTGCTCGGTCAGAAAGCTAAATAATACATTTGAAAAAACTGACCGTCACATCCATACATAGACTAAGTGTGAACAGGTGCTAAACCTAGAGTCGCCAACTCCTATACATTCAAGCAAATAAGGTAGCACACTGTAGCGCTGAAACATGCAAACATGAAACATGAAAATTTAACTGCATTACTGCACTAGAAATATGAAAAATGAGAGCGTTTAGCGCATAAAAAAGGCCAATTTTATGTGTACCTGGTAGCCACTTTACGGCATCTCTCTTATACCAGGTCCTACGATTTCCTTCCTCACTGAGAATAAACGTCTCCATCTGAATGGGTGCCTATGAAAACCTCTTGTGAGACTACCATTCTCTCTCTGTGGAGGGGTAATGGACCTGCTGTAATTAAAACACCTGTGACTAGGAGGCGGAGTGCTCGGTCAGAAAGCTAAATAATACATTTGAAAAAACTGACCGTCACATCCATACATAGACTAAGTGTGAACAGGTGCTAAACCTAGAGTCGCCAACTCCTATACATTCAAGCAAATAAGGTAGCACACTGTAGCGCTGAAACATGCAAACATGAAACATGAAAATTTAACTGAATTACTGCACTAGAAATATGAAAAATGAGAGCGTTTAGCGCATAAAAAAGGCCAATTTTATGTGTACCTGGTAGCCACTTTACGGCATCTCTCTTATACCAGGTCCTACGATTTCCTTCCTCACTGAGAATAAACGTCTCCATCTGAATGGGTGCCTATGAAAACCTCTTGTGAGACTACCATTCTCTCTCTGTGGAGGGGTAATGGACCTGCTGTAATTAAAACACCTGTGACTAGGAGGCGGAGTGCTCGGTCAGAAAGCTAAATAATACATTTGAAAAAACTGACCGTCACATCCATACATAGACTAAGTGTGAACAGGTGCTAAACCTAGAGTCGCCAACTCCTATACATTCAAGCAAATAAGGTAGCACACTGTAGCGCTGAAACATGCAAACATGAAACATGAAAATTTAACTGCATTACTGCACTAGAAATATGAAAAATGAGAGCGTTTAGCGCATAAAAAAGGCCAATTTTATGTGTACCTGGTAGCCACTTTACGGCATCTCTCTTATACCAGGTCCTACGATTTCCTTCCTCACTGAGAATAAACGTCTCCATCTGAATGGGTGCCTATGAAAACCTCTTGTGAGACTACCATTCTCTCTCTGTGGAGGGGTAATGGACCTGCTGTAATTAAAACACCTGTGACTAGGAGGCGGAGTGCTCGGTCAGAAAGCTAAATAAAACATTTGAAAAAACTGACCGTCACATCCATGCATAGACTAAGTGTGAACAGGTGCTAAACCTAGAGTCGCCAACTCCTAGGCACCCATTCAGATGGAGACGTTTATTCTCAGTGAGGAAGGAAATCGTAGGACCTGGTATAAGAGAGATGCCGTAAAGTGGCTACCAGGTACACATAAAATTGGCCTTTTTTATGCGCTAAACGCTCTCATTTTTCATATTTCTAGTGCAGTAATGCAGTTAAATTTTCATGTTTCATGTTTGCATGTTTCAGCGCTACAGTGTGCTACCTTATTTGCTTGAATGTATAGGATTTGGCGACTCTAGGTTTAGCACCTGTTCACACTTAGTCTATGTGTGGATGTGACGGTCAGTTTTTTCAAATGTATTATTTAGCTTTCTGACCGAGCACTCCGCCTCCTAGTCACAGGTGTTTTAATTACAGCAGGTCCATTACCCCTCCACAGAGAGAGAATGGTAGTCTCACAAGAGGTTTTCATAGGCACCCATTCAGATGGAGACGTTTATTCTCAGGAAGGAAATCGTAGGACCTGGTATAAGAGAAATGCCGTAAAGTGGCTACCAGGTACACATAAAATTGGCCTTTTTTATGCGCTAAACGCTCTCATTTTTCATATTTCTAGTGCAGTAATTCAGTTAAATTTTCATGTTTCATGTTTGCATGTTTCAGCGCTACAGTGTGCTACCTTATTTGCTTGAATGTATAGGAGTTGGCGACTCTAGGTTTAGCACCTGTTCACACTTAGGCTACTTTCACACTAGCGTCGGGCTCGGTCCGTCGCAGTGCGTCGGGCCGAGGTCACCGACGCTAGCGTTGTCTCCGCCGCACAACAGGGGCAGCGGATGCATTTTTCCAGCGCATCCGATGCCCCATTGTGAGGTGCGGGGAAGTGCGGGGAGGTGGGGGCGGAGTTCCGGCCGCGCATGCGCGGTCGGAAAAAGCGGACCGTCGGGAGCAAAAAACGTTACATGTAACGTTTTTTGCTCCCGACGGTCCACCAAAACACGGCGCAATCATCGCACGATGGTTGCGACGTGTGTCAATGCGTCGCAAATGCGTCGCTAATGTTAGTCAATGCAGAAAAAACGCTTCCTGCAAGCACTTTTGCAGGATGCGTTTTTTCGGCAAAACGATGCATTGCGACGTATTGCAGTTAACGCTAGTGTGAAAGTAGCCTTAGTCTATGTATGGATGTGACGGTCAGTTTTTTCAAATGTATTATTTAGCTTTCTGACTGAGCACTCCGCCTCCTAGTCACAGGTGTTTTAATTACAGCAGGTCCATTACCCCTCCACAGAGAGAGAATGGTAGTCTCACAAGAGGTTTTCATAGGCACCCATTCAGATGGAGACGTTTATTCTCAGTGAGGAAGGAAATCGTAGGACCTGGTGTAAGAGAGATGCCGTAAAGTGGCTACCAGGTACACATAAAATTGGCCTTTTTTATGCACTAAACGCTCTCATTTTTCATATTTCTAGTGCAGTAATGCAGTTAAATTTTCATGTTTCATGTTTGCATGTTTCAGCGCTTCAGTGTGCTACCTTATTTGCTTGAATGTATAGGAGTTGGCAACTCTAGGTTTAGCACCTGTTCACACTTAGTCTATGTATGAATGTGACGGTCAGTTTTTTCAAATGTATTATTTAGCTTTCTGACCGAGCACTCCGCCTCCTAGTCACAGGTGTTTTAATTACAGCAGGTTACATAGTTACATAGTTACATAGTTATTAAGGTTGAAGGAAGACTTTAAGTCCATCTAGTTCAACCCATAGCCTAGCATGCCCTAACATGTTGATCCAGGGGAAGGCAAAAAAACCCCATGTGGTAAGAGTAAGCTCCATCATGGGGAAAAAAATTCCTTCCCGACCCCACATACGGCAATCAGACTAGTTCCCTGGATCAACGCCTTATCAAGGAATCTAATATATATACCCTGTAATATTATACTTTTCCAGAAAGGTATCCAGTCCCCTCTTAAATTGAAGCAATGAGTCACTCATTACAACATCATACGGCAGAGAGTTCCATAGTCTCACTGCTCTTATAGTAAAGAATCCGCGTCTGTTATTATGCTTAAACCTTTTTTCCTCCAGACGTAGAGGATGCCCCCTTGTCCCTGTCAGCGGTCTATGATTAAAAAGATCAGCAGAAAGGTCTTTGTACTGTCCCCTCATATATTTATACATTAACATAAGATCACCCCTTAGTCTTCGTTTTTCCAAACTAAATAGCCCCAAGTGTAATAACCTATCTTGGTATTGCAGACCCCCCAGTCCTCTAATAACCTTGGTCGCTCTTCTCTGCACCCGCTCCAGTTCAGCTATGTCTTTCTTATACACCGGAGACCAGAACTGTGCACAGTATTCTAAGTGTGGTCGCACTAGTGACTTGTATAGAGGTAAAATTATGTTCTCCTCATGAGCATCTATGCCTCTTTTAATGCATCCCATTATTTTATTTGCCTTTGTAGCAGCTGCCTGACACTGGCCACTGAATATGAGTTTGTCATCCACCCATACACCCAGGTCTTTTTCATTGACGGTTTTGCCCAGAGTTTTAGAATTAAGCACATAGTTATACATCTTATTACTTCTACCCAAGTGCATGACCTTACATTTATCCCCATTAAAGCTCATTTGCCATTTATCAGCCCAAGCTTCTAGTTTACATAAATCAGCCTGTAATATAAAATTGTCCTCCCCTGTATTAATTACCCTGCAGAGTTTAGTGTCATCTGCAAATATTGAAATTCTACTCTGAATGCCCCCTACAAGGTCATTAATAAATATGTTAAAAAGAAGAGGGCCCAATACTGACCCCTGTGGTACCCCACTACTAACCGTGACCCAGTCCGAGTGTGCTCCATTAATAACCACCCTTTGTTTCCTATCCCTGAGCCAACTCTCAACCCACTTGCACATATTTTCCCCTATCCCCATTATTCTCATTTTATGTATCAACCTTTTGTGTGGCACTGTATCAAAAGCTTTTGAAAAGTCCATATACACTACATCTACTGGGTTCCCTTGGTCCAGACCGGAACTTACCTCTTCATAGAAGCTGATCAAATTAGTCTGACATGATCGGTCCCTAGTAAACCCGTGCTGATACTGGGTCATGAGGTTATTCCTCTTCAGATACTCCAGTATAGCATCCCTTAGAAGGTCCATTACCCCTTCACAGAGAGAGAATGGTAGTCTCACAAGAGGTTTTCATAGGCACCCATTCAGATGGAGACTGTTGTGAATTCCGTTCTTGAACTCCCTCCTGTGGTCATGAATGATACTTCGGCGAGTTCTGTCCGTGGACTCCCTCTGGTGGCTGTGAGTGGAACTGCTGGTTCTGAGGTTGCTCCCTCAGCTGCCCTCGTTTGCGGCTAGGCTGGCTTCTCTATTTAACTCCACTCAGATCGTTACTCCATGACAGCTGTCAATGTATTAGCACTGGTTCAGATCTCTCTCGGATCTTTCTGATGACCTGTCTACTCCAGCGAAGCTAAGTCCCTGCTAGTTCATTTTGTTGTTCATTTTGTACTGAATATATTTCTTAGTACTTGCTAAGTTCTAGTCCAGCTTGCTAACATGATATTGCCTTGCTAGCTGGAAGCTCTGGGTTGCAGAGTGGCACCTCCACACCGTGAGTCGGTGCGGGGGTCTTTTTGCACACTCTGCGTGGCTTTTTGTAGCTTTTTGTGCTGACCGCATAGATCCCTTTCCTATCCTCAGTCTATCTAGTAAGTCTGGCCTCCTTTGCTGAAACCTGTTTCATCCCTGTGTTTGTGACTTTCCTCTTAACTCACAGTTAATATATGTGGGGGGCTGCCTTTACATTTTGGAGAATTTCTCTGAGGCAAGGTAAGGCTTATTTTCCTATCTTTAGGGGTAGTTAGCTCTTAGGCTGTGAAGAGGCATCTAGGGAGAGTTAGGTACGCTCCACAGCTATTTCTAGTGTGTGTGTTATAGGATTAGGATTTGCGGTCAGCAGAGTTCCCACTTCCCAGAGCTCGTCCTGTCTTCTAGTTTAACCATCAGGTCATTCCAGGTGCACCTAACCACCAGGTCTATAACAGTACAGCTGGCCCGCAAAGTGTTAATGCATCTCAATAGAGGGATAAGAGAAGTTCTGAGACCATTTTTTTTTTCTCTGCAGTGTGTTTTGTCTTTCTTTTCCCCTTAACCTCTGGGTGGTTCAGGACTCAGGTGTAGATATGGACATTCAAGGTCTGTCCTCTTGTGTTGATCACCTCACTACGAGGGTACAAAGCATTCAAGATTATGTAGTTCAGAATCCTATGTTAGAGCCTAGAATTCCAATTCCTGATTTGTTTTTTGGAGATAGATCTAAATTTCTGAATTTCAAAAATAATTGTAAACTGTTTCTTGCTTTGAAACCCCGCTCCTCTGGTGACCCCATTCAGCAAGTAAAAATCATTATTTCTTTGTTACGTGGCGACCCACAAGACAGGGCATTCTCCCTTGCGCCAGGAGATCCTGCATTTCTTAATGTAGATGCGTTTTTTCTGGCGCTTGGATTGCTTTATGACGAACCTAACGGTACTGTCACACAGTGCAACTTTCCAACGATCACGACCAGCGATACAACCTGGCCGTGATCGTTGGAAAGTCGTTGTGTGGTCGCTGGAGAGCTGTCACACAGACCGCTCTCCAGCGACCAACGATGCCGAGGTCCCGGGTAACCAGGGTAAACATCGGGTTACTAAGCGCAGGGCCGCGCTTAGTAACCCGATGTTTACCGTGGTTACCAGCGTAAAAGTAAAGAAAACCAAACCGTACATACTCACATTCCGGTGTCCTTCAGGTCCCTTGCCGTCTGCTTCCCGCTCTGAGTGCCGCCGTAAAGTGAAAGCAGATCAGTCAGAGCGGGAAGCAGATGGCTAGGGACCTGACGGACACCGGAATGTGAGTATGTACGGTTTTTTTTTTTTTACTTTTACGCTGGTAACCACGGTAAACATCGGGTAACCCAATGTTTACCCTGGTTACAAGCGAACGCATCGCTGGATCGCTGTCACACACAACGATCCAGCGATGACAGCGGGAGATCCAGCGACGAAAGAAAGTTCCAAACGATCTGCTACGACATACGATTCTCAGCAGGGTCCCTGATCGCTGCTGCGTGTCAGACACAGCGATATCGTATGGATATCGCTGGAACGTCACGGATCGTACCGTCGTAGCGACAAAAGTGCCACTGTGAGACGGTACCCTAACTCTGTGGATCAGGCAGAGAAAATCTTGCTAGCTTTGTGTCAAGGTCAGGATGAAGCGGAGGTATATTGCCAGAAGTTTAGAAAGTGGTCTGTGCTTACTCAATGGAATGAGTGTGCCCTTGCAGCAATTTTCAGAAAAGGTCTTTCTGAAGCCCTTAAGGATGTTATGGTGGGGTTTCCCACACCTGCTGGTCTGAATGAATCAATGTCCTTGGCCATTCAGATCGATCGGCGCTTGCGTGAACGCAAGGTTGTGCGCCATTTGGCGGTGTCCTCTGAGCAGAGGCCTGAGCCTATGCAATGTGATAGGACTTTGACCAGAGCTGAACGGCAAGAACACAGACGTCAGAATGGGCTGTGTTTTTACTGTGGTGACCCCACTCATGCTATCTCTGATTGTCCTAAGCGCACTAAGCGGTTCGCTAGGTCTGTCACCATTGGTACTGTACAGCCTAAATTTCTTTTGTCCGTTACTCTGATTTGCTCTTTGTCGTCCTACTCTGTTATGGCATTTGTGGATTCAGGCGCTGCCCTGAATTTGATGGACTTGGAGTTTGCCAGGCGCTGTGGTTTTTTCGTGGAGCCCTTGCAGTATCCTATTCCATTAAGGGGAATTGATGCTACGCCTTTGGCCAAGAATAAGCCTCAGTACTGGACTCAGTTGACCATGTGCATGGCTCCTGCACATCAGGAAGATGTTCGCTTTTTGGTGTTGCATAATTTGCATGATGTGGTCGTGTTGGGTTTGCCATGGCTACAGGTCCATAATCCAGTATTGGATTGGAAATCAATGTCTGTGTCCAGTTGGGGTTGTCAGGGGGTACATGGTGACGTTCCGTTGTTGTCAATTTCTCCTTCTACTCCTTCTGAAGTCCCTGAGTTTTTGTCGGATTACCGAGATGTATTCGATGAGCCCAAATCCAGTGCCCTACCTCCTCATAGGGATTGTGATTGTGCTATTAATTTGATTCCTGGTAGTAAATTTCCTAAGGGACGACTTTTCAATTTATCTGTGCCGGAACACGCCGCTATGCGGAGTTATATAAAGGAGTCCTTGGAGAAAGGGCATATTCGCCCGTCGTCGTCACCGTTGGGAGCAGGGTTCTTTTTTGTGGCCAAGAAGGATGGTTCTCTGAGACCTTGTATAGATTACCACCTTCTCAATAAAATCACGGTCAAATTTCAGTACCCTTTGCCTCTACTGTCTGATTTGTTTGCTCGGATTAAGGGGGCTAGTTGGTTCACCAAGATAGATCTTCGAGGGGCGTATAATCTTGTGCGTATTAAACAGGGCGATGAATGGAAAACAGCATTTAATACGCCCGAGGGCCATTTTGAGTACCTGGTGATGCCATTCGGGCTTTCTAATGCTCCATCTGTGTTTCAGTCCTTTATGCATGACATCTTCCGAAAGTATTTGGATAGATTCATTATTGTATATTTGGATGATATTTTGGTCTTTTCAGATGATTGGGAGTCTCATGTGAAGCAGGTCAGAATGGTGTTCCAGGTTCTTCGTGCTAATTCTTTGTTTGTGAAGGGGTCTAAATGTCTCTTCGGAGTTCAGAAGATTTCCTTTTTGGGTTTAATTTTTTCCCCTTCTACTATCGAGATGGATCCTGATAAAGTTCAGGCCATTTATGATTGGACTCAGCCTACATCTGTGAAGAGCCTTCAGAAATTCTTGGGCTTTGCTAATTTTTACCGTCGCTTCATCGCTAATTTTTCTAGTGTTGTTAAACCGTTGACTGATTTGACCAAGAAAGGTGCTGATGTGGTGAATTGGTCCTCTGCGGCCGTTGAGGCTTTTCGGAAGTTGAAACGTCGTTTCTCTTCGGCCCCTGTGTTGTGTCAGCCAGATGTTTCGCTCCCTTTTCAGGTCGAGGTTGATGCTTCTGAGATTGGAGCAGGGGCTGTTTTGTCTCAAAGATCTTCTGATGGCTCTGTGATGAAGCCATGTGCTTTCTTTTCTAGAAAGTTTTCGCCTGCTGAGCGTAATTATGATGTTGGCAATCGGGAGTTGTTGGCTATGAAGTGGGCGTTCGAGGAGTGGCGACATTGGCTTGAGGGAGCCAAGCATCGCGTAGTGGTCTTAACGGATCACAAAAATCTGACTTATCTCGAGTCTGCTAAGCGGTTGAATCCTAGACAGGCTCGATGGTCGCTGTTTTTCTCCCGTTTCAATTTTGTGGTTTCATACCTTCCGGGTTCTAAGAATGTGAAGGCCGATGCCCTTTCAAGGAGTTTTGTGCCTGATTCCCCGGGAGTTCCTGAGCCGGCTTGTATTCTCCAAGAGGGGGTAATTCTGTCTGCCATCTCACCTGATTTGCGGTGGGCGCTGCAGGAGTTTCAGACTGATAGACCTGACCGTTGTCCAGCAGAAAAACTGTTTGTCCCTGATAGATGGACTAGTAGAGTTATCTCTGAGGTTCATTGTTCGGTGTTGGCTGGTCATCCTGGGATTTTTGGTACCAGAGATTTGGTGGCTAGATCCTTTTGGTGGCCTTCCTTGTCACGGGATGTGCGTTCTTTTGTGCAGTCTTGTGGGACTTGTGCTCGGGCCAAGCCCTGCTGTTCTTGTGCCAGTGGGTTACTTTTGCCCTTGCCAGTCCCGAAAAGGCCTTGGACGCATGTTTCCATGGATTTTATTTCAGATCTCCCTGTCTCTCAAAGGATGTCAGTCATCTGGGTGGTTTGTGATCATTTCTCTAAGGTGGTCCATTTGGTACCCTTGCCTAAGTTACCTTCCTCCTCTGATTTGGTTCCACTGTTTTTCCAGCATGTGGTTCGTTTGCATGGCATTCCGGAGAACATCGTGTCGGACAGAGGTTCCCAGTTTGTTTCAAGGTTTTGGCGGTCCTTTTGTGCTAAGATGGGCATTGATTTGTCTTTCTCTTCGGCTTTCCATCCTCAGACAAATGGCCAAACCGAACGAACTAATCAGACTTTGGAGACCTATCTGAGATGCTTTGTTTCTGCTGATCAGGATGATTGGGTGACCTTCTTGCCATTGGCTGAGTTCGCCCGTAATAATCGGGCCAGTTCGGCTACTTTGGTTTCACCTTTTTTTTGTAATTCTGGTTTTCATCCTCGTTTTTCTTCTGGGCAGGTTGAGCCTTCGGACTGTCCTGGTGTGGATTCTGTGTTGGACAGGTTGCAGCAAATTTGGACTCATGTAGTGGACAATTTGACATTGTCCGAGGAGAAGGCTCATCGTTTCGCCAACCGCCGTCGCTGTGTTGGTCCCCGACTTTGTGTTGGGGATTTGCTTTGGTTGTCGTCTCGTCATGTCCCTATGAAGGTTTCTTCTCCTAAGTTTAAGCCTCGTTTCATTGGTCCTTATAAGATTTCCAAAATTCTCAATCCTGTGTCATTTCGTTT
This sequence comes from Ranitomeya variabilis, assembly GCF_051348905.1. Classification (NCBI taxonomy): domain Eukaryota; kingdom Metazoa; phylum Chordata; class Amphibia; order Anura; family Dendrobatidae; genus Ranitomeya; species Ranitomeya variabilis. Next base: position 352,686,668 of record NC_135237.1, on the reverse strand, counting down.
GGCCCTTACAGCTTCTTTTGCCATCCATAATATGTTCCATAGGTCGTTGTTGCGGAGATATGTGGCGCCTATGGTTCCCTCCGTTGACCCTCCTGCTCCGGTGTTGGTCGAGGGGGGAGTTGGAGTATGTGGTGGAGAAGATTTTAGATTCTCGTATTTCGAGACGGAAACTTCAGTACCTGGTCAAATGGAAGGGCTATGGTCAGGAGGATAATTCCTGGGTTTTTTCCTCCGATGTCCATGCGCCGAGTTGGTTCGTGCCTTTCATTTGGCTCATCCTGATCGGCCTGGGGGCTCTGGTGAGGGTTCGGTGACCCCTCCTCAAGGGGGGGGTACTGTTGTGAATTCCGTTCTTGAACTCTCTCCTGTGGTCATGAATGATACTTCGGCGAGTTCTGTCCGTGGACTCCCTCTGGTGGCTGTGAGTGGAACTGCTGGTTCTGAGGTTGCTCCTTCAGCTGCCCTCGTTTGCGGCTAGGCTGGCTTCTCTATTTAACTCCACTCAGATCGTTACTCCATGCCAGCTGTCAATGTATTAGCACTGGTTCAGATCTCTCTCGGATCTTTCTGATGACCTGTCTACTCCAGCGAAGCTAAGTCTCTGCTAGTTCATTTTGTTGTTCATTTTGTACTGAATATATTTCTTAGTACTTGCTAAGTTCTAGTCCAGCTTGCTAACATGATATTGCCTTGCTAGCTGTAAGCTCTGGGTTGCAGAGTGGCACCTCCGCACCGTGAGTCGGTGCGGGGGTCTTTTTGCACACTCTGCGTGGCTTTTTGTAGCTTTTTGTGCTGACCGCATAGATCCCTTTCCTATCCTCAGTCTATCTAGTAAGTCTGGCCTCCTTTGCTGAAACCTGTTTCATCCCTGTGTTTGTGACTTTCCTCTTAACTCACAGTTAATATATGTGGGGGGCTGCCTTTACAATTTGGGGAATTTCTCTGAGGCAAGGTAAGGCTTATTTTCCTATCTTTAGGGGTAGTTAGCTCTTAGGCTGTGAAGAGGCGTCTAGGGAGAGTTAGGTACGCTCCACAGCTATTTCTAGTGTGTGTGTTATAGGATTAGGATTTGCGGTCAGCAGAGTTCCCACTTCCCAGAGCTCGTCCTGTCTTCTAGTTTAACCATCAGGTCATTCCAGGTGCACCTAACCACCAGGTCTATAACAGGAGATGTTGATTCTCAGTGAGGAAGGAAATCGTAGGACCTGGTATAAGAGAGATGCCGTAAAGTGGCTACCAGGTACACATAAAATTGGCCTTTTTTATGCGCTAAATGCTCTCATTTTTCATATTTCTAGTGCAGTAATGCAGTTAAATTTTCATGTTTCATGTTTGCATGTTTCAGCGCTACAGTGTGCTACCTTATTTGCTTGAATGTATAGGAGTTGGCGACTCTAGGTTTAGCACCTCTTCACACTTAGTCTATGTATGGATGTGACGGTCAGTTTTTTCAAATTTAAACGAGCTATATACATATATAAATAGTCTGGGATGTGAAATCATGAGGACAGATTCCCTTTAAGTGGACAACGCCTTTATTATTTTTTAAGAAATTCAGAAGCAGAAGCTATAGTGGACATAAACTCACCAAAACTGGACAATTGAGAAAAGAAAGAAAAGTAACTGATCAGATGGTTTATTCCTTCTGCATTCTGCAAATAATAAGGTCAGTAATTCAGTTAAAGGGAACCTGTCACCCCCAAAATGGCTGGTGAGGTAAGCTCACCGGCATCAGGGGCTTATCTACAGCATTCTGTAATGCTGTAGATAAGCCCCCGATGTTACCTGAAAGGGGAGAAAAAGACGTTAGATTATACTCACCCAGGGGCGGTCCCGGTGCGGTCTGGTCAAATGGGTGTCTCCGGTCCGCTCCGGCGCCTCCCATCTTCATTCCATGACGTCCTCTTCGGGTCTTTACGCCGCGGCTCCGGCGCAGGCGTACTTTGTCTGCCCTGTTCAGGGCAGAGCAAAGTACTGCAGTGCGCAGGCGCCGGGCCTCTCTGACCTTTCCGGCGCCTGCGCACTGCAGTACTTTGCTCTGAACAGGGCAGACAAAGTACGCCTGCGCCGGAGCCGTCTTTTTCTCCTCTTTCAGGTAACATTGGGGGCTTATCTACAGCATTACAGAATGCTGTAGATTAGCCCCTGATGCCGGTGAGCTTACCTCACCAGCCATTTTGGGGGTGACAGGTTCCCTTTAACACTCTACCCATAGCACTGATTATTCACAATTGGCATGTATCACTTTGCTGTGTATCATTGTATCTGTATTTAGCTCCACTCCATTCATGACCTCCATTATGATGTTAATTTAACACCTAGCAACAATTTGACCAGTGATCTTCAGCAATGCAAATGATAGTCGTACAGTTCTCTAGGTAGTGAGTGTATTTATAAACAGTAATTCAATACCTAAATAAATGACAATTGATCCAATGAAAATGGCTTAAGGAACCTTCACACTCAGCAACTTTGCAACGAGAACAACAACGATCCGTGACGTTGCAGCGTCCTGGATAGCGATCTCGTTGTGTTTGACACGCAGCAGCGATCTGGATCCCGCTGTGCCATTGCTGGTCGGAGCTAGAAGTCCAGAACTTTATTTCGTCGTCAGGTCGGCGTGTATCGTCATGTTTGACATCAAAAGCAACGACGACAGCAACGAGCATAGGGGGCGTCGCAGCGTCTCCTTCTAGCCAGGTAGGCGTGTAACATTACAAAAGGAGACGCCTTCAGCCGCGACGGCCTGGGAGGGAACTTGCAGCAGGAACAATGGTTGTTAGCTGGGCGTCTCCCTGAGAACGCTGATAGGCCACAGCGGGATCATCTGTAGCTGCGTTCCGAAATATAAACCGCTACTCTACTCCTTTGCAATCACTTGTGCGTCCTCCGCCACCAACGAGTCTCATGTGAGCGTTTCCTGTTTGGAAATCCAGAACTCTGCATACTCCCGACGTCTTTGTCCTCTATCTCTTTCAGCTTATCAACGGTTAGTAATATCTTTGTGCTGTTTGTTTCATCTGCCATGCAGCAATGTTAATTTATGTGTATTGTAGAGTGATGTATACTACATCTCTGCAGAGATCTGTTTGAGCTTGCAAGTTTGTAAACAAATACGCTTTTGCGCTGTAGTATTGGCCGTTAGTGGTCATTACTGGGTAACAAGGATTTGGTGATGTGGTGTGTAGCCTTAAGATGTTCACCAACAAAATGGCCACCGCCAAATTTACATTTGCCATCCACAAAATAGCCACCATTAGAATTAACACTTTTTCCATCCACAAAATGGCTGCTAAGAATAGGAAAAAGCACACGGGCCATCCACAAAATGGCTGCTAACAATAGGAAGAAGCACACGGCCCACCCACAAAATGGCTGCCATCAGATTAAGCACATGGCTCTGGGCCACCATTATACGGTGGTGGCCCCTCACAGGATATATTTTAGTAATACACAACTCAAAACTCTATTCTTTTTATTCCTTTTCTCTTTTACCCAATTTTCTCTATATAGACTTTCAGAGACTTTTTCTCATGCCCTAGCAGTAGACAACAATCCATTATCTTCTAGGATACCTTTTTTTTTTTTCAAGACAATCTTCCACTCCAGGGGCTGTAAACTCCCCCCTTCTGGCATTCCACACAACTTCATAAGCCTTTTACATTGTTTAACATGACTCTTCCCTTCACGAGCCGTTTTGAGCGTTTGCTTTATGGAATGGTAAACAAATATGCTTTTGCGCTGGCTGGCTGCCATTTTGAGCGTTCGCTTTCTTGCTTGCTGTAACTTAACTATTTCTTTCTTTCAGATGTCTGCCAATGACCAGGAGTTAGTTCGGGGACTCATCGACATGTACCGATCCCTGCCCTGCTTGTGGAAGATCAAGTCTGCGGATTACAGCAACCGCTACAAGAAGAAAGCTGCGTACAAGAAACTGGTGGCCCTCTACAAGCAGCATCATCACACTGAGACGGTGGATGAAAACATTGTGCGGAAGAAGATCCAGGCTCTCCGCACAGTCTACAAAAAAGAAGTTAACAAGGTGGAAAAGTCCATGAAGTCTGGGGCCGGAACCGACGACGTCTATGTTCCCAAGTTGTGGTACTATGACCTGCTGGCGTTCACTCGGGACCAGGAAATCCCTCGCCCGTCCCAGACCATGACAAGCCTTTGTGCGCCATCTGCTGAAGAGATCCTGCCCGAGTCTCCTGACGAGCATGTAAGTACCCCCTAGCTTCCCTGCTTGTAGCATGCCCTGTGTCTCGTATGTTTATGATACTGCACGGTTTCCAATAATAATAATTCACGTTTTTCATGTTTAATCCACCAGATAATAACAGTTGTCACTTCCTGTTCAGATAAGTATGTCCAAACAGTCCTTCCCTACCTTTGCTGTCTTATTTCAAAAGTCGAAAATAAATTTAAATTTTGTGTCTTCCGTACATTCGTACAGTATAGCCGTCAAAAGTAGTTCAGCCCAGCTCTGTAACCCCTGTGGTTTGCTACCTAGATAACTGTTCCTCATAGCTTCCCACGGACGGGCATAGAAGTGTTAGGGAGGTGGGGGCTCTCTAGGGCTGATGTGTTTGTATGTTATTGACGGTTTTTTAAATTTTTTTTCCTGTACTCGCAGGTGCCTCCTGAAAATCTCAAAACACCGGAAGGCAATGATGACGAGACCCCTCAGTCCTCCATAAGCTCGTGTGTCGAGGAGCAGACACGTCCACAGCGGCCATCTCGCAAAAGAAAGGCGACTGCTGGCACACCTGTTGATCTCCTGGCACTGGCCGGCAACATAATGAGCCAGCATGCCACAACCCAGCTCACCGGATTCCCATCCTTCGTTGCGGAACGCTTAAATAGATTGGACATTACCCAGCGAATGCACGCGGAGAGAGTGATGTTTGAGGTTTTGAACGCGGCAGCCGCAGGCAAACTGACTGAGACAACAACGTTGACCAGCAGCGACCGTCAGCCCAGTGGCCAGTTTTCTTGAGGACACCAGCAAGAGCCCATGCACAGCACTCCTGTCCGCAGACCGGCCCCACATCATTTCCAGTTCCGGCCACCACCTGCACCCCCTTCTTTTGGTGACTTTTCGCAAGGACCTTCTATGCCCACACACCAGTACAGCGAGATGGACACCTACTAACAACATGTGTAGTGTTCTTGGACTGAAAACGATAGAGACTTCTTTTTCATAAGCACTTCATGCGTTCACAGTACCATTTTTTTGGGGGGGCCTTCGTTTACCGTTAGTTTTGTGGGCCACAATTATCTACAAATTTTTGTCCGTATACACACGGCCGGCAACTCGCTGTGGTTTACCACGGCGGTACATACGGGAGGAGCTGACATCGGCAGAAGAAACGAATATGCGTCCTTTCTTCTGCCAATGTCAGCTCCTCCCGTATGTACGGCCGTGGTTAACCACAGTGAGTTGCCGGCCTAGTGTGTATACGTATCTCGTTACTATCACTTGTTGCTGGTTTAATATGTCAATAAACTTTATTAGCTTCACATGGTCTCTTTTCTTTAGCTTTATTGTTTACATATTCATTGATAGATATATTTATGTAGACATTGAGACAGAAAAAGGAATTGCATGGGTAATCAAAAAAATGGTACACGAGAGCATATCAACCAAAAAAAATGTATTCCATAATACATGGTACAAGGAAATGGCAACAGTTGCGCTACTGCTGGAGATGCTGCGATGGGACAGCCCCTGGCCCATTGAAAAAGGTCACAGTACTTCTCCCTGCAAATCGTCGCATCATCAGAGTTCCTTCCGGATCCAAGACTTTCCAAGCCTGAAACCCTGTGCTCATCGAGACGCCATTCGCCCTGGGTTACATCTCCGTTTGCAGGGTCAACAGAGTCTACATATTGTGGAGGGCTGTATGCACTGGCATCACGACGGCGTAGAAAGTTGTGCAGGACGCAACAGGCAAGCACCACAGAGTCAATAGACGAGAGTTTCATGTTGAGTGCAGTGTGGAAAACCCGAAATCGGTTTGCCATAATACCAAAAGCATTCTCCACAATGCGACGAGCTCTGGAAAGTCTGCAATTAAAAATGCGTCGCTCCGGTGTCAGAGTTTTCTGGGAGAAGGGCTTCAGAAGGTTGGGATGCAGTGGGAACGCCTCATCTCCGACAAACACAAAGTTCATGTTTTCAGTAGTGTCGCTGTTGGGCGGCAAGGCCAGTTTGTGTTCTTTCAAGCGGTCCCCAAAATCGGTGTGCTCCAAAACTCCGCCATTAGATACTCTCCCGTTGATCCCTACATCCACACTTATAAATTCATAGTTTGCATTAACGAGGGCCATCAGAATAACGCTGAAATAACCCTTGTAATTGTAGAAAAATGAGCCGGAGTGTGGTGGTTAGGTGATGCAGACATGTTTCCCATCCAAGGCCCCACCGCAATTAGGGAACTGCCATTGCTGCTGAAATCCATGGGAAATCTGTTTCCAATCATCCTGGGTCTCCGGGAAAGGCATGTAAGTGCGGTGTAAAGCTGAGACGATTGCATTACATGTCTCAGGGATGATGACGCTGAGCTGGGATCGGGAAATAGCTGCGCAGTTATGCAAGTCTTGCATAGATCAGGCCAGTCGCCAGGAACCGCAGCGTGACAGCCAGTCTCTCATCCACAGGGACAGCAGCTCGCATCCTGGTATTTTGCTGCCTGATAAAAGGTTCCACAGCTGCAAGTAGCACATTGAAGGAATCCTCCGAAATTCGCAGGTAGTTCCTGAAATCATGCGGGTTGTTCTTCTGCAGTTCCCTTATTAGGCCCATATGGGACAATTGATTCCTCTTCTGCAGCCACTGTCTGGTCCACATGCGGCACTGTCGCTTAGTACGAGTGTTCCGCGCATGAGCCTCCAGCTGGCGGTGAGCTTCAACCAACAACGCAGCCGCTACAATCACAGGTACATCTGTAATAGAAATGGAAACCTGAAAAAAGCAAAAAAAAGAATTAGTACTTATGATTTTCTAAACTGACACAAGACATCCAATACTGTAAGGTAGACATAGACACCCCATAGACACCCTTTGTTTGCTAACAACAGTAGTTCACACACTGCATACGAAAATACGTTGTGTATCTCTACGCAGGTGTGCATTTTTCATAAGCAGCATGTCAATTTATGCAAAATATACGCTGCACAGATACAGACGTACAGTATGCAGCTGAGTTGCAATGTGTGAATGTACCCTAAAATCACTGTACAAGCCGCTGAAACCAAAACGATGAGCGCTGCGGCTTGAAAACCGGGAACGCCAAACAGTGATTTCAGGAGCCGGCGCCACAACCGCGACGCTGTGCATAAACGGAGACGCTATAGCGATGCGGATTGCGCGGCATCACGCCTGAGTCAAGGACCTCCTCTGGGCGTGGTTAGGCGGTGCCGTTCAGCGTCATTCCTGGTAAAATGGCTGCGAGACAGCGTTCTGCTCCTCTGGGGCACACAGAGCTGAAGTTCTTTGTGTCAAAAATGTATGCCTGGGATTATGAGGGTCTGGAGACTGCACCAGCCCACAAGAACCTCCATAAGCAGGAGGTGCTGCGCCGCATTAGTGGCCTCATGGAGAGGCGATTCGGCATCCGCCGCAGTGTGCTGCAGCTGCGCAAGAAGTGGGCAGACTTGCGGTTCAAGACACCACAGCATCTGGCAGAGTTGCAGGCGGAGACAAGGCGTGGCAAGTACCAGTATGGGGGAGTCAGGAGATGCACGCTGCCGGGAGGGGGGAATCGGGAGACTCGCGCTCGTGGTTGCCAACTTGTCTTGGAATTCCCGGAAAAACATGCCACTTTTTCCTCATGTCCGTATTGTCCGAGAGGAAAATGCGGTGTCCGTGAAAAATGGTCAGGTCAGGGGTTCTAGAATCTCAACCAACATATAAAATTTTGGGATGTCCGCAATTTTTATCTAGATTGTCCAGAAATCATTTAGGAGGAGGTTGGCAACCCTGCGCGCGCTGCCGGGAGGGGGGAATCATTAGACGCGCGCTGCCGGGAGGCGCTTCCTAGTGATGCAATAATACGTGTCCCAGGCCACGCAGAGCATTGAACACCAGAGCCCCCAGACAATGCAGAGTATAGCATCACTGGGAAGAGTGATCTCTATTTTCTATATATGTACGTACATTTGGCGACTCAAAATTTGATTTGGCTCCTAACTTTTGCCGCCAATGGCGCCTAGGTACTTTTTTTTAGTCTGGAGCCCTGTACTTTTGGTGTCTAAACATTGCGGTTCTTTAATTTTTGTGCAGAGAGATGGAAACGGCAAGAGGGGTCGTCACCTGCCAGCATTGGCCCTTCATCCGCCACCAGCGGCAGCCTGGGCCGTCACGTATGTTAACCATCATTCATTGCGATTTTATTACTGCATACGGGACATTAGAGGGGAGCTGAAATATTGTATACATTACAGATGCAGTTAGGACCAGGCGCAGTAGCACCCCTCCAGCATCCACAACACCACCCTTCCGCCACTCGCCTTCTTCCCCCGGGTTGGCGGTGTTCTCCCCAGAGGCAGAGAGCAGTGGATCAATTGGTAAGTGACCAAAACTGCGAGCGGTTCCCCACAGCGTGTTCAATTGTTAACCAGATATGTATTTGCTTCCTTAGTTGGTGCGGCACAAGCAAGGGGTTGGGAGGTCAGCAGCTCTTCCAGGGATGAGCAACCGGCGTCCCTTCTCCGTAAGTATACAGTGGGAGGGGTTATCGGTGGGATGTCACATTTGACAGCGAGAAAAAAAACGATCTCGCCCTCTGTGACAGGACCAAATTGAGTGTGTAGTAAATCTCAAGGTATGTTCACACATGCCGTATTTGCAGCGTAATTACCGTCCGTTCTCCGACCTCTTCTATCCACAGAAACGCCCACCGTGAAAGAGCTGCTGTCCAGGCAGAAGCGGCTGGAGAAAACTTCTGCGTGACTGCTGGAGGCCGCAACAGACCTGTCGCAGCAAATAAAGCAGCAGGGGCGCATGCTGCGTCATCTTTTGGCCCACCGCCGTGTGAGATTTTGATTTTTTTTTTTTGTTCATTTTCTTTATAGTTGTAAAAAGTAAATGTTTTATATTACCGTTATGTTGTGTGCTGATTTAATTAACTAGCGGAGCAGGCCAGGGCCAGCCAAGCCAAGGCAGACACAAAAGAGTTGGTTTACCTTTCCATATAGTGTGCGCACTAAATGGCAGCCAGCGCAAAAGAGTTTGCTAACCGCATCCTAAAGTGCCTCCATCTTGTGCTTCCGCTTGCCAGATGCACAAGATGGCTGCCAGAGATGTTTTATACATCATTTTACCTAGTACATAGATAAGCATTGATGCATAGCCATAACTATGCACAGAAAAAACAAATAACAACTCAAAGATATTTCATACTGTTGATGAGCAAGAAAAGAACCGATGAAGATTCCTACAGTATACTGAGTATGGCGTTCCAGACAGAACGCTCCCGGGAGAAGAGGATCGTAGCTGGCGGAGGGTCGTTCCGGACAGGACGCTGGAAAGGCAGAACGTGAAGACGCACCTTTCAAAAAAATATGGAAAGACTGAATCGCTGTAGAGTCGCGGTTTATATTCCGGGACGTCACATCCTGGGTGTCTCCCTGTGGAGAAACATGCCTATCTGGCTACGCTGCAACTCCGGCTGTTTGACATGGAGCTAACAACCAGCGAGAACGAGAAGGGAGTCGCCGTTACGTCACTGGATCGCTCCTGCATCGTTCTGGAGTTGCTGTGTTTGATGTCTCTACAGAGACCTAAACAGCGACGCTCCAGCGATCTAGTTTAGGTCGGCTCGTTGTCTATATCGCTGCAGCGTCACTGAGTGTGACAGTACCTTTAGTCATTAGAGCTTGAGAAAGTGTCAGATCCATTTTAAGCCTGCAGTATTGATATCATATCTGCACAGCATTTGCACTACCTCATTTTATCCCAAGTGGGTAGTGAAACCTAACTTATGTTTACTCTGCACTTATCAGATATATTTTTAGTCATTGCCTCTTTATGCGCAATGTGATTTGGATGATGCTTCCCATACACTGTGTTCTGTTAATTTCCTAATATCCAATATTCAACTGGGGAGATAGATATCAGCACTTGGGCACTTTAAAAATATCCAACAGGACCTACACTTTAAGGGTTCACGTTCACGCACATTGGTGAGTATCCAGCATATATAACTTGGATGAGTGTTATACAATGTTTCATCGGATAGCACTCGGCCCAGTGTTATACTATACTATACTGTTTCTTTTATTCATTCTCGTCTGGACTATTGTAACTCTCTACTAATCGGTCTCCCTCTTACCAAACTCTCCCCGCTCCAATCTGTCCTGAATGCTGCAGCCAGGATCATATTCCTCCCCAATCGTTATACCGATGCCTCTACCTTGTGCCATTCATTACACTGGTTATTACCCATCCACTCCAGAATCCAGTAGAAAACTATTACCCTCATCCACAAAGCACTCCATGGCTCAGCACCACCCTACATCTCCTCCCTCGTCTCAGTCTACCACCCTACCCGTGCTCGCCGTTCTGCTAATGACCTGAGGTTAGCATGCTCAATAATCAGAACCTCCCACTCCCGTCTCCAAGACTTTTCACGTGCTGCGCCAATTCTTTGGAATGCACTACCCAGGTTAATACGATTAATCCCCATTCCCCACAGTTTTAAGCGTGCCCTAAAAACGCATTTGTTCAGACTGGCCTACCGTCTCAATGCATTAACCTAACTATCCCTGTGTGGCCCATTCAAAAAACTTAAACAATAATCAGGTTCCTCGCATCATGTTCTCATACACTTCATGCAGTTAATAGCCTCGGTGTCTGTACTGTTACTTACTTAGGCTGTTAACTGGTTCATGCAGCTTTACATGAACACCCGAGCCTTACACTATGGTTGGTCCGAATAACTAAAGCAATTGTTACCATCCACCTCTCGTGTCTCCCCTTTTCCTCATAGTTTGTAATCTTGTGAGCAGGGCCCTCAGTCCTCTTGGTATCTGTTTTGATCTGTGTTTATTGTTATGCTGTAATGTCTATTGTCTGTACAAGTCCCCTCTATAATTGTAAAGTGATGCGGAATATGTTGGCGCTATATACATAAAAATTATTATTATTATACTATGGAGAAGTACCGACTGGCCTTTTTTTTCTCATCTCAATTTGGCATATATCGAATTTTTTTTATTTTAAATTCTTCCACTTGATGCCCTGTTGTCACGTGGGTGCCTACCTGATCCTTCAAACTAGGGTGTGCCCTAGTCTATCCCTTACCACTGGATTACCACGGAAGGTGGAGGCGCTACTGGGGTCCTGTACGCAACGTTCCTATCTTAAACCTTATCTGTTTCCTCCCCCAACCAGGTAGGTGTGAGGCTAAAGTGTATAGGATTACACTAACCAGAGAAACATGGGTAGACAGACAGGGATGAAAGAAAACTACATACAAATATACAAAATAACAGAGCGGAACACAGGGGATGGATAGGTAGGACAAACCAAATAGGAGAGGATGAGGAAAAGCATGCAAACCAACTCCACGCAGAAATCTCCTGAATAATTCTCCAACTGCCTACTCCAAACACTGAATTTCTCCTCCAACTCCTAACCATGTAGCAGAAATATCAATGGCAATTTCCAAGTGCCAGTGGCGAGCATATATACCAGAGGGAAGTGGCTAACAGAGAACAGCTGGGGTAATTCAGGGTGGAGAGCTCCAGGAGATCAACTGAACTGATTAACCCTTGCAATCACAGAGCAAGGAAAAAAAACCTTCACTGTTTAATAGGAAGGTGAAGCAGTTCTAATCAGTGCAGAATTTCATGTGACCAGACGCTGCGATCTTCTGGCCCCTTTTTGTCACGGTATTCCCGTGATACCTGTGCAATATGTCATATATAATTTCTTTGGTGTTTGTCCCATTGGCTACATTACACTGATAAATCTTCTAGTCATTCCGGTATAGAAATGCCCTAATCTCATAAAGTATCCCTGTTGATCAGCACACTGTGAGCAGTCTATTGCTTGAATATGGGCTTGATAAAAAAGGCGCTTGTATCATCATGCTATTGTGTTTGCTACCAGGAAGTTGCAGGAAAATAGTATTGTGGAACCAGCTGCATACATAGAAATCATGAGGTTCCATGGGAAAAGTCCAAAATTAGGCATCCACCCCTCCCAAGCCCAAAAAAATGAACAAATATTTGGTGTGGTTACGGCACATAGGCAAAGTCACAGAAAGACATACCCAGGGGCGCTGCTATCATGAGGCAAGTTGAGCCCTTTGCTTCAGGCGGCAGTCCTCAGTGAAAGACAGGGGGCGGCAGAGTGGCAGTCAGAACACGTAGTGCCGACTCTTCATAATCCCTGACATTTACTGAGTGTCACTAGTGCAGGGCGCGCCCCTGCTCACAACCCACAACCCACAACCTATTGGCTGCTCTGTGCGCACAGGACCTATGATGAGGTCACAGAAGGGGAGGAGTCAGGGATCACATGATCGGGACCTCCATGGATTGCAGGACTCTGCTGTGCTGGTTGCCATGGTAAGCTACCTTATGTGTGGGGTCAGGTGGGGTTTGAGTGTGGATGTAGCAGAGCCGTGTGTGTACGAGGTGTACAGAGCGGAGCTGAATGTGTATGAGGTGTACGAAGCGGAGCGTGTGTGTATGAGGTGAGCGGAGCCGTGTGTGTATGAGGTGTACGGAGTGGAGCCGTGTGTGTATGAGGTGTACAGAGCGGAGCCGTGTGTGTATGAGGTGTACAGAGCGGAGCCGTGTGTGTATGAGGTGTACGGAGCAGAGCCGTGTGTGTATGAGGTGTACAGATTAGAGCCATGTGTGTACGAGGTGTACGGAGCGGAGCCGTGTGTGTATGAGGTGAGCGGAGCCGTGTGTGTATGAGGTGTATGGAGCGGAGCCGCTTGTGTATGAGGTGTACGGAGCAGAGCCGTGTGTGTATGAGGTGTACAGAGCAGAGCCATGTGCTTATGAGGTGTACGAAGCGGAGCATGTGTGTATGAGGTGTACGAAGCGGAGCGTGTGTGTATGAGGTGTACGGAGCGGAGCCGTGTGTGTATGAGGTGTACGGAGCGGAGCCGTGTGTGTATGAGGTGTACAGAGCGGAGCCGTGTGTGTATGAGGTGTACGGAGCAGAGCCGTGTGTGTATGAGGTGTACGGAGCAGAGCCGTGTGTGTATGAGGTGTACGGAGCAGAGCCGTGTGTGTATGAGGTGTACGGAGCAGAGCCGTGTGTGTACGAGGTGTACGGAGCGGAGCCGTGTGTGTATGAGGTGAGCGGAGCCGTGTGTGTATGAGGTGCATGGAGTGGAGCCGCTTGTGTATGAGGTGTACGGAGCAGAGCCGGGTGTGTATGAGGTGTACGGAGCAGAGCTGCGTGTGTATGAGGTGTACGGAGCGGAACCGCGTGTGTACGGAGCGGAGCCACGTGTGTACGAGGTGTACGGAGTGGAGCCGCATGTGTACGAGGTGTACGGAGTGGAGCCGGGTGTATATTAGGTGTACGGAGCAGAGCTGGGTGTGTATTAGGTGTACGGAGCGGAGCTGCATGTGTATGAGGTGCACGGAGCAGAGCCGGGTGTGTATGAGGTGTACTTAGCGGAGCCGTTTGTGCAAGGTGTATGGAGCTCAGCCGCGTGTGTAGGAGTAACTATGTGTGGCCATTATACGGTACGCAGTATCATGTGCGGCCATTATACAATATTGAGCACTGTGTGTGGCCATTATACAGTATGGAGCATCATGTGGGGCCATTATACAGTATGGAGCATCATGTGTGGCCATTATACAGTATGGAGCATTATGTGGGGCCTTTATACAGTATGGAGCATCATGTGTGGCCATTATACAGTATGGAGCATCATGTGTGGCCATTATACAGTACGGAGCATCATGTGTGGCCATTATACAGTATGGAGCATCATGTGTGGCCATTATACAGTATGGAGCATCATGTACGGGCAATATACAGTATGGAGCACTATGTGTGGCCAATATACAGTATGCAGCATCATGTGTGGCCATTATACAGTATGGCGCACCATGTGTGGCCATTATACAGTATGGAGCATTATGTGGGGCCATTATACAGTATGGAGCATCACATGGGGCCATTATACAGTATGGAGCATCATGTGTGGCCATTATACAGTATGGAGCATCATGTGTGGCCGTTATGCAGTATGGATGCGGCCATTATACAGTATGGAGCATCATGTGCGGCCATTATACAGTATGGAGCATCATGTGGGGCTATTATACCGTATGGAGCATCATGTGGGGCCATTATACAGTATGGAGCATCATGTGGGGCCACTATACAGTATGGAGTATCATGTGCGGCCAATATACAGTATGGAGCTTCATGTGTGGCCATTATATAGTATGCAGCATCATGTGTGGCCATTATACTGTATGGAGCAATATATGGGGCTCATTATTCTGTATGGAGCACTGTGGTGCCCAGAATACTGTATGGAGGACTATACTGTCAGATTTATGACCTACTGTAGAATGTACAATAGTTATCACGCATGTAATGTATGGGGGGACTGTATATGAGATGGGAGCCCTATAGGGGGGCTGTACTGTATATGTGTTTGGGGGGGCGCCGTTTTGAAGTTCGCCTCAGGCAGCAGTGTGGCTAGGTTCACCCCTGGACATACCTCCCAACTTTTAAAGACAAAAAAGAGAAATATTGCAGAACATGCACACTTATTCTACTGATACTGAAGAACCTAAATTTCCCATACTAATAAACCCATTTTGTGGCTCCCAAAGAGCAAGATGCCCCCCAAAATAATCCCACACAGTGTGATACCCCACAGTGAATTCTCCCACATAACTTTCCCTAACAGTAAATACACAGTATGATGACCCACTAGTGCACCCAGCACAGTATGATGCATTAACATTGGCCTCTACACAGTGTGATGTTGAAACAGTGCTCTCAACACTGTAAAATGCCCTCACATACCCACCCAACACAGTGTAAGGCCCCGACAGCCCATCAAAACAGTATGTCCCTAAAGTGCCCCGCAAGTAATATGAATAGAATGTTCCCACAGTTTACTCATAAACATTAAGAGGTCCTCACAGTGACCTGACCACATTGTAAAACTCCCAGTGACCCTCCACAATATAATGTCCCTGCACACATTATGAGGCCTCCTATGGAGTCCAAACATATTATGATGCCTCAATCACCCCTCATAATATGATAGCCACACATCTTCCACATGTTATGATGCTCTCACAGCCCTCTTCTCTCAAACAGTAGTATGACTCCACGGTCACCACCATAGGTTTCCACACAGCCCTCCCACACTGTATGACGGGAAAAAAGTCCAATACACAATATGATTCCCCATAACCCCCACCTAGCAGTTTGCCCCAACAGCATGTTGACCCCTACACAGTATAAATGGCCACCTCATGTCCACCAAAATAGTATGAATCTGTCTCTAACACATGATGCCCCCCATATAGTATGATACCCCACTGTTTCCTTACAAAATAAAAAAGCAACTATTAAAATATCCCCATTCCCCTGACACACTGCTTTACTCTGTGTGTGAACCGAGGCTCCACACAGGGGCACGATCTAGTGACGTCATCATCACATCTGCTGCATTGAGACTCAGTTGGCTTTCTTTTCCACCACTGCATTCAACTACATCTGCATCCTGAGGATATAAATACCTTGGGAATTGAGTCCCCGGGTTTGTGAATTGCGGCTATTATATTTGTAATCAGAAATATTTTAATAATATTTTATAAGCTAATCTGTAAACTAAAATGGAGATGTCACAAAGACTCTTTTACTCCAAAACTCTTTCAAAGAAATGTTCTAGAAATGTTCAGTAGAATCAGTAACTAAGTAAATTGGGATCTAAAAAATAACCTTTATTTAACTAGTTAAAAAAATCATACTACAAACCACATATAACAGAAAGTGCAATGTGCCAGTGTGCAAAAGTTGGATGGTATATCCAATAGGAGAGCAGTATCCTCCCCATACCATTTACTACAGAGGCCATGGTACCTGCTTGTATGTGGTGGATTTTGTCAAAAAGGCTTTACCTCAAACATACAGTAGGTACCAACACTATAAATCAGTCAATGTAACACTGCCTGACCAATTAGGTCAAAGAGTAGGACACCTGATACCAAACAGCAAGAACCAATATCGAAGTATATAGTTGTCCATGTCTGGTGCTTCGCAGTGTCTCATTGACATAGGTCCAAACCAGTTTAGAGGTCCGAAATGTGCAAGTTAACTGATATATTACAGGATAGGCGTTGAAACCAGGGTTGATTAAACAGCACTACATTAGTTATCAGTAGGGTTGAGCGAAACGGATCGGTCAATTTCATAAGTCGCCGACTTTTGGCAAAGTCGGCGTCTCATGAAACCCGACCCGATCCCTGTGTGGGGTCGGCCATGCGGTACGCAACTTTCGCGCCAAAGTCGCGTTTCAATGACGCTAAAAGCGCCATTTCTCAGCCAATGAAGGTGGACGCAGAGTGTGGGCAGCGTGATGACATAGATCTCAGTCCCCACCATCTTAGAGAAGGGCATTGCAGTGATTGGATTGCTTTCTGCGGCGTCACAGGGGCTATAAAGGGGCATTCCCGCCGACCGCCATCTTACTGCTGCTGATCTGAGCGTAGGGAGAGGTGCCGCTTCGTCAGAAGCAGGGATAGACAGTGTTAGGCAGGGTACATTCACCTCCAAACCGCTTGTGCTGTAGCGATTTCCACTGTCCAACACCACCTTTTGTTTGCAGGGACAGTGGAAGCTACATTTTTTTTTCCTCAGCGCTGTAGCTCATTGGGCTGCCCTAGAAGGCTCCCTGATAGCTGCGTTGCTGTGTGTGTACGCCGCTGTGCAAACCAACTGCTTTTTTCAAAGCACAAATCCTGTTGTTCCTTCCTTTCTGCACAGCTATCTTGTTTGTTTGTCCACACTTTTGTGTGCAGCTGTCCTTTTTATAGCTGCCTGCCATACTTTTCTGAGATTACTGCAGGGAGATAAAGATTGGCAAGTCTGCCTCTGTGCCAGTGCTGTGTGTGGCATCTGTCTCTCATTGTGTGCCACAAAAAACCTAGTGTGTAATACTGGGCCATTTTTTTTTTTTTTTATTCTCCCTGAAAAAAAAAAAAAATCGTGGGAGATAAAGATTGGCAAGTCTGCCTCTGTGCCATTGCTGTGTGTGGCATCTGTCTCTCATTGTGTGCCACAGAAAACCAGTGTGTAATACTGGGCCATTTTTTTTTTTGGGGGGGGGTAAATTCTCCCTGAAAACAAAAATAAATCAATAGTGGGAGATAAAGATTGGCAAGTCTGCCTCTGTGCCATTGCTGTGTGTGGCATCTGTCTCTCATTGTGTGCCACAGAAAACCTAGTGTGTAATACTGGGCCATTTTATTTATTTATTTTTTTTAATTCTCCCTGAAAAAAAAAAACAAATCGTGGGAGATAAAGATTGGCAAGTCTGTCTCTGTGCCATTGCTGTGTGTGGCATCTGTCTCTCATTGTCTGCCACAGAAAACCAGTGTGTAATACTGGGCCATTTTTTTTTTTTTATTCTCCCTGAAAAAAAAAATAAAAATCGTGGGAGATAAAGATTGGCAAGTCTGCCTCTGTGCCATTGCTGTGTGTGGCATCTGTCTCTCATTGTGTGCCACAGAAAACCAGTGTGTAATACTGGGCCATTTTTTGGGGGGTGGTAAATTCTCCCTGAAAACAAAAATAAATCAATAGTGGGAGATAAAGATTGGCAAGCCTGCCTCTGTGCCATTGCTGTGTGTGGCATCTGTCTCTCATTGTGTGCCACAGAAAACCTAGTGTGTAATACTGGGCCTTTTTTTTTTTTTTTTTTTAATTCTCCCTGAAAAAAATAAATAAATCGTAGGAGATTAAGATTGGCATTTCTGCTTGAGTGCCGGTCCTGTGTGTGCCATCTGTCTCAAATTATTGGGGCACAGAAAACCTAGTGTGTAACATTGGGCCTGGTTTTCCTTTGAGTGTCAGCCACCTATAAAGGTGTATATAAATCCTACAGATGTTAGAGTTCACCTTATAAGTTGTTTCACAGTAACAAATACCGTTACTTTGGTTACGTTTTGCAAACAATGAGGAAGTCTGGTGGAAGAGGTCGTGGCCGTGGGCGGTCATTGTCAGCTGGTAATGATGGTAGTGGTGGTGGAGCATCAGGTGGTCGTGGTAAAAGCAGTACAGCACCTAAGTCTCGAGTTGTTGAGCCAGGTTCGTCGTCTGGCTACACAAGGCCTCGAACGCTCCCTTTTCTAGGAGTAGGAAAACCGCTTTTAAACCCGGAGCAGCAAGAACAAGTTTTGGCTTTCCTTGCTGACTCAGCCTCTAGCTCTTTTGCCTCCTCTTCTGAAAGTGCTAAATGTAAAAGCAGCGCATCGTTAGTGGATGTTCATGGTCAGGGACAAGTCGCTTCCTTGTCTTCTTCACCCAGAACAAGAGAGAAGGATGCGTCAGGAGACACAACGGGTTACTCCATGGAGCTCTTTACACATACCGTTCCTGGGTTAGACAGTGAAACAGTTAACAGGCCATGCCCATTAGAAGTTGAATCGGACATGGAGTGCACTGATGCACAGCCACAGCCAGATTACTATGCTGTTCCTTTGACTCAGACCAGAACATTGCCCTCGCAGTGTACTGAGCCAGAATCAAACCAGGCTGAGACTATGGTGCCCCGTCACGAACGCTATACCACCGGCTTACACGGTGACACAGACAAAGTTGCACACGAGATAGAAGAGGAGGTCATAGATGACCCAGTTGTTGACCCCGATTGGCAGCCATTGGGGGAACAGGGTGCAGGCGGCAGTAGTTCTGAAGTGGAGGAGGAGGAGGAGGAGCCGCAGCAGGCATCAACATCACAACAGGTTCCATCTGCCGGGCCCGTATCTGGCCAAAAACGCGTGGCAAAACCAAAACCAGTTGGAGGACAGCGTGGCCATCCGGTTAAAGAAGCTCAGTCTGCAATGCCTGAAAAGGTATCTGATAGTAGAAAGAGTGCAGTCTGGCATTTTTTTAAACAACATCCAAATGATCAGCGCAAATTCATCTGTCAAAAATGTTCAACTACCTTAAGCAGAGGTCAGAATCTTAAAAGTCTAAATACAAGTTGCATGCATAGACATTTATCCACCATGCATTTGCAAGCCTGGACTAACTACCAAACGTGCCTAAAGTATTCAGCACCCTCGGCCAATGAAGCTAGTCAGCAACGCTACATCCCTTCCCTCACTGTAAGCCCACCATTTCCCGCAACAACTGCAGTATCTGTGCAGCTTTTGTCTCCAGGCCAAAGCAGTCAGGGAATCACCAGGTTCGTAGTAGGAAACACTGCATGTAGGGCACCGGCAAGAATACCATCTCCAACCCTCTCTCAGTCTGCCATGTCCACCGGCACCACCGCTAGTTCCACGATCTCCAGCTCTCCAGTCCAGCTCACCCTACATGAGACTCTTGTTAGGAAAAGGAAGTACTCATCCTCGCATCCGCGTACACAGGGTTTGAACGCCCACATTGCTAGACTAATCTCATTAGAGATGATGCCCTACCGGTTAGTTGAAAGCGAAGCTTTCAAAGCGCTGATGGACTACGCTGTACCACGCTACGAGCTACCCAGTCGACACTTCTTTTCTAGAAAAGCCATCCCAGCCCTCCAACAGCATGTTAAAGACCGCATCGTCCATGCACTCAGGCAGTCTGTGACTACAAAGGTGCACCTGACAACAGATGCATGGATCAGTAGGCATGGCCAGGGACGTTACGTGTCCATCATGGCACACTGGGTGAATGTGGTGGATGCAGGGTCCACAGGGGACAGCAATATCGGGACAGTTCTGCCTAGCCCACAGTCAAGGAAAGAGTTGGATGTAGGGGTTCGCCCCCCCTCCTCCTCTTCCTCGTCCTCCTGCAGAAGCGAGAGCTCGTCCACAGACCGCAGTCGCACATCCACTCCATCCGCAGCTGCCACTGTTGCACACCAGGTGTGCCATTATGGGACAGCTAGTGGCAAGCGTCAGCAGGCTGTATGGCAATGAAGTGTTTGGGCGACAACAGACACACCGCGGAAGTTCTGCCCGAGTTCTTGCAGAAAGAAACTCAGTCATGGCTGGGCACTGTACATCTTGAGGCAGGCAAGGTAGTGAGTGATAACGGAAGGAATTTCATGGCTGCTATAGCCCTTTCCCAACTGAAACACATTCCTTGCCTGGCTCACACCTTAAACCTGGTGGTGCAGTGCTTCCTGAAAAGTTATCCGGGGTTACCCGACCTGCTCCTCAAAGTGCGCAGACTTTGCTCGCATATCCGCCGTTCGCCCGTACACTCCAGCCGTATAAAACAAAACCAAGAAAGATGCAGTCATAGAATCCAATAAAAACAACCTTTATTAATAATACATAAAATGTACTCACTACTCACAAATAGACCAGACAATGTGTAATGAGGCTGGCAGATGACAAACAGATGCCAATAGCAACATGAAAAAAATAGTCACCCAAGGTATTAAGTGGCCCCAACAGTAGCCCAGATACAACACAGGATCAGAAAAGCAAATAACATGTCATGAGTAGTAATAGATGATTAGTAGAAAGTGGCCACAATAACTAATTCTATATAGCTCCCATATCGTTAGGAGGAAGGTACACGCACCGAAACGCGCGTCGGGGTGGTCCGGTGTCCCCTTCGGTGGCCCAGGTCCTCTATTACAGGTGATATGCAGGTTATTTCGTTTCTTCATGTCTGTAGCCACACTGTTACTTAACGATATGGGAGCTATATAGAATTAGTTATTGTGGCCACTTTCTACTAATCATCTATTCTTGGTTTTGTTTTATAGTATATTGGCAGTTATCCTTATTGTCCATACATGGATGGTGTATTCATTTGTATACATATTATTAATTAATTTGTGATGTTTATACTCCACCAATGATGTTTATTGGAACTTTGTTATTCCAGCCGTATGCAGAACTATCAGCGGTCTTTGAACCTTCCCCAGCTTCGCCTAATCATCGACGTTGCAACAAGGTGGAACTCCACACTGCACATGCTTCAGAGACTGTGCGAACAGAGGCGTGCTGTTATGTATTTGTGGGAGGATACACGGGCAGGCAGTTGGATGGCAGACATGGAGTTGTCAGGTGTGTAGTGGTCGAAGCTACAAGACCTGTGTCAAGTCCTTCAGTGTTTTGAGGAATGCACACGGCTGGTTAGTGCAGACAACGCCATAATAAGCATGAGCATCCCCCTAATGCGTCTGCTGATGCAAAGTTTGACGCACATAAAGGAGCAGGCGTCTGCAGCCGAGGAAGAGGAAAGCCTTGATGACAGTCAGCCATTGTCTGGTCAGGGCCGTGTAGAGGACACGGTAGCGGGCGAAGAGGATGAGGAGGACGAGGAGGATGATGGGGATGAGTACTTTTTTAATGAAGAAGCTTCTCCTGGGCTAACAGAAATTAGTGGCGTTGCAAGGCCGGGTTCTGGTTTTTTTAAGGGAGACAAGTGACGTAGATTTGCCTGTAACTGCCCCTCAAACCAGCACAACCGCAGATTTGACAACTGGAACTTTGGCGGATTATGCCTTACGTATCCTCAAAAGGGACCCACACATTATTAAAATGATGACCGATGATGATTACTGGTTGGCCTGCATCCTTGACCCTCGTTATAAAGGCAAATTGCTAAATATTATGCCACATGAGAACCTCGAACAAATATTAGCAACCAAACAAGCAACTCTTGTCGACCGTTTGATTCAGGCATTCCCAGCACACAGCGCCGGTGATGGTTCTCACACGAGCTGCAGGGGGCTACAGGGCAGAGGTGTTAGAGGTGCACAAATCAGAAGTGGCGTTGGACAGAGGGGTTTTCTGACCAGGTTGTGGAGTGATTTCGCAATGACCGCAGACAGGACAGGTACTGCAGCATCTATTCAAAGTGACAGGAGACAACATTTGTCCAGTATGGTTACTAACTATTTTTCATCCCTTATCGATGTTCTCCCTCAACCGTCATTCCCATTTGATTACTGGGCATCCAAATTAGACACCTGGCCTGAATTGGCAGAATATGCGTTGCAGGAGCTTGCTTGCCAGCAGCTAGTGTGCTATCAGAAAGAGTATTCAGTGCTGCTGGTTCAATATTAACCGAAAAAAGGACTCGTCTGGCTACCCAAAATGTGGATGATCTAACCTTCATTAAAATGAACCACTCCTGGATTTCAAACTATTTTGCCCCACCTTTCCCGGCTGACACCTAGCTTTTCTATAAAAAGGTCTTGCTTGTGGACTGGTCTTACTGAGTGTTCCAATCTCTTAATTTGCAGCAGCTGTTTGTCCAGCATACGACATGTTTACACCTCCCTCAATGGGAAAACTCCGCCCACGGGGCCGTGGTCTCGCCACTTGGCGCAAGCACCTGTTAGAGTGCCGTTTGTCTGAAGAGGTGGGTGTGCCCGCTTTTGGTCGCCGGCACTGCCACTGGGTCCCTCATAGTACAATAAAGTGTCTCTGGCGGTGGTGGCACGCACCCAACGTCAGACACACCGTTGTAACATGAGGGGCCCTGGGACGGTACCGCCAGCCACAAGAGAGTTCACCCCCCCCCAGCTCAAACTGTGCTCTACCACGTGCAAAATTATCTCTCACAGCTCCACCAATGTTTAGTCTATGCGCTGACATCATTCAATGCCTGGCACTGACAATACCAATTTGTTGACATCTATGATGCTAGTTAAAGTAGTCTGGGTCAGTGTCCTATATTGACACCAGTAAATACTTACTGCCAAATTACTATGTCAGAAACTCAGCAGATGAGCCCACCCCTGTACCTAAGTATGCCACACTTTTGTTTTTTTGTTTTGTTGTTTTGCGAGACATTAACATCTATTTGTACTAACTGTGTCAGACACTCCTTGCAATCGTCCTCCGCTGACCACACCAATGCTGCCTGTGTACCCCTGCGAGATAACTCTAAAGCCCCCTTCACACTAAGCGAGGTCGCTAGCGAGATCGCTGCTGAGCTGTTTTGTGATGCAACAGCGACCTCAGTAGCGATCTCGCTATGTTTGACACGTAGCAGCGACCAGGCCCCTGCTGTGAGATCGCTGGTCGTGTCGGAATGGCCTGGACCTTTTTTTGATCGTTGAGGTCCCGCTGACATCGCTGAATCGGTGTGTGTGACACGGATTCAGCGATGTCTTCACTGGTAACCAGGGTAAACATCGGGTTACTAAGCGCAGGGCCGCGCTTAGTAACCCGATGTTTACCCTGGTTACCATCGTAAATGTAAAAAAAACCAAACACTACATACTCACATTCCGGTGTCCGTCAGGTCCCTTGCCGTCTGCTTCCCGCACTGACTGACTGCCGGCCGTAAAGTGAAAGCAGATTCACAGCGGTGACGTCACCGCTCTGCTGTTAGGGCCGATGCTCAGTCAGTGCAGGAAGCAGACGCCGGGGGACGCGAAGGTGAGTATGTACTGTTTGTTTTTTTACATTTTACACTGGTAACCAGGGTAAACATCGGGTTACTAAGCGCGGCCCTGCGCTTAGTAACCCGATGTTTACCCTGGTTACCCGGGGACCTCGGCATCGTTGGTCGCTGGAGAGCGGTCTGTGTGACAGCTCCCCAGCGACCACACAGCGACTAAACAGCAACGCTGCAGCGATCGGGATCATTGTCTGTATCGCTGCAGCGTCGCTAAGTGTGACGGGGCCTTAAGGCATGCTGGGAGGGGCGTGACAAGGTAAACACCTGACTTTTTGATAGAGACCCTGATTGTAGGGTTAGACTTGCCTCCCAATGGATGCCAGGTGCTACTCCAGTACAGACCTTGGAGGTACGGCAGCTGACCCCCAGAGGTTCAGGCAGATGGGACGACCAAGAGTAGGTGAACTTGATAAGTTACAGGATGGCACAACAGGAATAGTGGGAGACATGGCAGGTGTAGACAGGTCCAGCCGATTTACAGACTAGAAGCTGGCAGGTACGGCTGATATACAGACAAGCACAGCAGGTGCATGCATGTCCGGTTGATATGCAGACTGGCACAGCAGGCTAAGGCATGTTCAGTTGATATACACACTGGCACGGCAGGTACGGCTAATATCTAGACTGGCACGGCAAGTGCAGACAGGTATGACTGATATACAGACTGGCATAGCAGGTGTAGTCAGATACACTGGAAGGCACAAGCAAGGAAAGACAGGAACAAGGCAAGAACTAGTAAGTACGGGCAGACTTTAGCAGAACTAGCGGGTACTGGCAGGTACAAATTGACAGAGACCTGAGAACTAGCAAGCATTCTGGTGACAGACTAACCATGCTGCTCAGGCACCTTCCTATAGATGGAGGTTATTTAAATAATAAGTGTCTCCCTGCCATTGGCTGGGGACTCTTTAGGATGGTGCACTGCCTCGTTAAGAAAGAGGGAGTGCTCTCGCATGCCCTAAGCACAGAGCCTGGGGATCTGCACAGACTGCGGGCAGCAGCCGGAGAAGGAGGAGGAGGAAGTGCAGAATGGGGCTATGTTACTGCTGGGGGAGGGAAGAAGCACGCAGGACAGCGGTGCTGAATTATGAGAGTCCTGACATTTTCCTTTAAAATGTGCTGTTAAAATTCAGAGTTAATTGTTTCATCAATGATGGCAGGTCATTCTGGCCCAGATGCAGCAAAACATGGCCAAACTATGATGCTTAGTAAATATAGGTAAACTGACTGAACAGCAATCTAGTCTGAACTGGTGCATAACCAAAAAGGACTTACATAGCAAATAGATCAATGGCTGCACTCAACTGTACTAAAGCATGGAAATGTGCGATACATGAAATGTGAATAGCTTACTGGCTTGTGAAATCTATGAAAAAACACATGAGATGCTTAGCACAAGATTTGGCCAAAAAATGTGAGCCCATCCACCAAACGTCACCATAGGTAAGTGTTCACACTAGGCAGTCAGGTCAGGGACCCATCCGATCTGAGATTACCTTGACGTTTGGTGGATGGGCTCACATTTTTTGGCCAAATCTTGTGCTAAGCATCTCATGTGTTTTTTAATAGATTTCACAAGCCATTATGCTATTCACATTTCATGTATCACACATTTCCTTGCTTTAGTACAGTTGAGTGCAGCCATTGATCTATTTGCAAACTATGGTGCTACCACCACTAAGTTTAACAGATGATATGATTTTTTTTCTTTATTGCAGTGTTTTACTTTCGCCATACATAATACTTCTCATTTAAACCTAAAAGCTCTGTCTTGGTGTTATCCATTCACACAAAACCTAGTTTTAATAGCCTTCTGGCTTGTCCAGGTGATCTTTAGCAAAGGAGGGAAAGTACTTTTTGGAGAGCAATGTTGTTATGGGTTCACCTGGCTAGGTTAATTGCCTAAGTTGCTGGTTTGGATGAACAACATAGATTGAAGGCAAAGAAGCAGCTGGGCAGAAATTTCTAGAAAACACATGGATCAGTGAGGACAAGGAGAGCAGGGTATGCAGGCAGATATGTGGAAAATGAAAGACCAGAAGACACATTGCCATGAGTATGGCTATATTCAGTAACTAAAGGTGTGAAGTCAGTCCAAGACGTGCAGCAGACAAATGGTTAATGGCAGAGTTGTATGCTATCAGCATACAGAAGGTAAATGGCAAAAATGATTTAAAATTAGTAAACAAATGCATAACCAAAAGGCATGCTGAATAAATGATTGCAGAGAGGATAAATCACTGGTTGCAGCAGAGTTATAGTGTGAACAGCAACAGCAATAGCAAAGCAGAGTTTCTTATACTTACAGGAAACAAATGGTTTACCACAGGCCAGCAATGATGAACAGGCGACAAGGATACTTTCGTGTAAAAAGGTTATGCATTGCTGCAGCAGAAGCTTTGTGATATGAAAAGTGTCAGTATCAGTGGAGAAGTGAGCTGAGCTAGTTAATAATCAAGCAGGATAGTTGATAAACAAGCAAGAGTTTTTTTTTAAGAGATCATCAGCCAGTTCAGTGAAGTGAGTCTAGTCACCCCTCATCATCACTAAAATAAAAATCAAATTGTAATACCTCTCCTTCTTCTCTTCCATTAAAAAAAGAAAAAAACTTAAATATATGGTATCGCTGCATCCATAAAAGTCAGGTCTATCAACATATAAAACTAATTAAACCCTTTGGGAAATTACATATGCACAAAAATAATCAAAATGCCAGAATTGCAGTTTTCAGTCACCTCATCTCCCTAAATAAATGCATCAAAAAGACATCAAAACATCCCCTTACACAATTTTTTTTACGAACTTCAGAATATATTTTTAAGTTACAGTAAAAATGTGTCTAGCCACTTATGAGTATTTTGGTGTCGCCATAACTATGAAAATGTTGTTACCAGGTCATTTTTTCCATACAATGAATGCTGTAGAAATGAAATCCCCAAAAAAAATGGAAGAATTGTGTCTATTCACTATATGTTTGTATTGCACTCCAGGGAAGGAGCCATTTCAAATGTCTCTTCAGTTATCAGGAATGATAGAAGTGCATCTGCTAGCAGTCCTTGGTGACATTGTCAAGTATCACATTGCAGCCGACAGCAAACTTTCATCCTAAACTTTATCCTTTCCCTTTCTTTTGCAAACACCCAGAAGGGGAGGAGTGACGTCATACACATACCAGTAGATCCTTCCACATTTATTGCAGTTTTAATTGAGATAACATTACACTGGGTAATCTTTTCTTCCAAGGGTAGATTATTTTAACCGATTTATGTCATGCAAAATTTAAGATAAAAACAGAACAAGCATATTGATTGTAGTAAGTAAATAAATAGTAATAGTTAATATAAATATCATAGGGTGCTTAGTTAAAACTAATTTGATCAGAAAAGTGTCAGAGCCATCCCACCGCGATCAGGTGTACCCAATTGGGATGGACCTGTCTGGTATCAGAGTGTCAGATGCACTCAACACAGATTAGGCCAGAGCAGGTCCTAGGCCGACAGTTCAGATTCCTGCCCATAAGAAGCTATATAAATGAAAAGCCTATCTCAAAAAGTTGGGACACGCGCTTGTTTGTGCAAAGAGCAATAAACCACAGCAAAGCAAAAAAATGATCCAGAACATAAGTTGGTATAAGTACAATGTGTATGAGCACATTCACACTGTGGCCATTTAACAGACAAAACCTAAGATAAAAATAAAAGCATATATCCTGCAGTAAGTAAATAATAGTACATAGAGTGGGGAAAATAAGCATTTGATACTGTCATGTCGGACGCTGTTCAGACCAGGTCGTTCGACAGACAGCGGTACTTCCGCTTTTGACCACTATTTGCTCATTGGCGTTGGCTAGATGTTATCTAGCTGTTCCGGGGTTAATTTACCTTATCCCCGGATTGGAAGCTGGGCCATGCCCATTGCCTTTAAATAGTTCTCCTGATCATTGGGGGTCGCCGATTATAGCTTCTGTCTTGTGCATTGTTATCTCGGTCTGGAGTGGTGAGCTGGTTGTTAAAGATTAGTTGCTGGTGGTGTATTTTCCTTTGTCTTATTTGCTCCTTCCTATATTTGTATTTATTTTGCCCTGCACATTTATAGTGTATTCCTGAGTGACTGCGGCGTGGTGTATATTTTCCTTTATCCTTATCTGTGCTTACTGTGGGTATTGGTGTATTACCTCTTCACTGGGTGGTGGTCGGAGGTTTCAGCCTAGGGTTGAAACAGGAGACAGGGTGAGGTTCGAGGCCTGGACATGCACACCATCAGTGTAAACTCCAGGTAGAGGGTCAGTCAGGATTTCCCTAGTCTGAGGGAAATTGCAGGGGCCCGGGTTATTAGCTCTCGCCCACCTAGTCTCCCCGTGACAGATACACAGCCAATTTTGCAAGTTTTCCCACCTACAAAGAATGGAGAGGTTGAGGTTTGTAATTTTTATTGTAGGTACTCTTCGACTGTGATAGACAGAATCGAAAAATAAAACCATAAAATCATGTTATATGTTTTTTAAATAATTAAATTGCATTTTATTGCATGAAATAAGCATTTGATCATCTACCAACCAGCAATAATTCTGGATCTCACAGACCTGTTTTTCTTTAAGAAGCCATCCTACTCTGCACTCATTGCCTGTATTATTTGCACCTGTTTAAACTCATTAAATGTATAAAAGACATCTGTCAACACAATCACACTACAACCTCTCCACCATGGCCAAGACCAAAGAGCTGTCTAAGGACACCAGGAACAAAATTATCTTTCTGCACAAAACTGGGATGAGCTATAGGACACTATGCAAGCAGCTTGGTGAGAAAGCAACAACTTTTGGCATAATTATCAGAAAATGGAAGAAACATAAGATGACTGTCAATATTCCTTGGTCTGGGGCTCCATGCAAGATCTCGCCTCTTGGGGTAACTATGATTCAGAGAAAGGTCAGGGATTAGTCCAAAACTACATAGGAAGACATGGTGAATGACCTGAAGAAAGCTGGGACCACAGTCTCAAATATTACCATTAGTGAGTTACATAAGGTTCCTCTGCACACACCAGCACATGTCCAGGCCCGATTGAAGTTCACCAATTACCATCTGGATGATCCAGTGGAGGCATGGGAGAAGGTCAAGTGATCAGATGAGATCAAAAAAGAACTTTTTGGTATCAACTCCACTCGCTGTGTTGGAGGAAAAAGAAGGATGAGTACAACCTCAAGAACACCATCCCAACCGTGAAGCATGATGGGAGAAACATAATACTTTGGGGGTTCTTTTCTGCAATGGGGACAGGACAATTGCATTGTATTGAAGGGAGGATGGATGGGGTCATGTATCGCAAGACTTTGGACAACAACCTTCTTCCCTCAGTGAGAGTATGGAAGATGAGCTGTGGCTGGGTCTTCCACAATGACTCAAAACAAATAGCCAGGCCAATCAAGGAGTGGCTCTGGAAGAAGCATTTCAAGGTCCTGGAGTGGCCTAGCCAGTCTCCAGACCCGAACACACAGTATAACATCTTTGGAGTGAGCTTAAACTCAATGTTGCCCAGTTACTGCGAAACCTGAAAGATCTGGAAAGATCTGTATGGAAAAATGGGCCAAAATCCCTGTTGCCATGTGTGCAAACTTGGTCAAGAAATACAGGAAACTACTGTCCTCTGTAATTGCAAACAAAGGTTTCTGTAACAAAATATTAACTTTTATTTTTCTACTGTATCAAATACTTATTTCATGCAATAAAATGCTATTTAATTATTTAAAAATCATACAATGTGATTTTCTGGATTTTTTTAAGATTCTGTCTCTCTCACAGGTGAAGGGTACTCATGATAAAAATACAGATCTCTCCATTCATTCTGTGCAGGTGGGAAACCTTGCAAAATCGGCAGTGCATCAAATACTTATTTTCCCCACTGTATACATAATATAACATACTTGGTTAACACTATTTTGCTTAAAAGCCATCCCACAGTTACAAAGTGTATCCAATCGGGACTGTCCTATCTCTAGTATTAAAATCCCACCTTGTGTCAGACGGCCTAAGTGTAGATGGTGTTAGAATCTATTTAGTTTGTGACTATCCGCCATTTTCTTGTGGAGTGCTGGCTGCTGGTCTTTTTCCTCTGGTGCTGGGTTTGTCTTGGGTCAGGTGTTTGTATCACTCTTTATTAACCAGCACCTGCCTCCCAGTCCTTGCTGGACAACAGTGTTAATCTGCTTCAGCTCTAGCTTAGTGCTTTTCTTTGTGTTCTGTGTGTGCTATTTGTGCAGTGCTGGTACCTCTGGTTCTGCTAGCCTCAGTTTCTGTTTTCTATTGGTTTCTGCCACCTTCTCTTTGTTTTCTATTAGGAGGTGAGCTGTTTTTGTACCCAGTCCTTAGTTCTTTTCGGGAACCCCTTCGCCTTATCTATAGGTCTTTGCTTGAGATTAACCTAGGATCGTCGGTGGGTCTAATCGCAAGGAATGGGTCGCCCACTCCATCGTAGGGTTTCAGCCTCGTCATAGTGCAGGGTCAGTTTTCCCCCTTCTACCTTAGTTCTGTGTTGCAGATCCGTAACAGTTTGTCCAGCCCGAAAGAACTATAAGAAAAAAAAAAACACCCCTCCCGGATTTCTGCAATATGAACAGCATTCAAGATCTTGCTCAGCGTCTGCAAGGGTTAAAGTTGGAAGTTGCCAGCTTACAACAGCATGTGAGTAATTGACCTGGAATCCGCTCTGAAGAACCTAAGGTGGGTTTGCCTGAATGTTTTACTGGTAAACGGCAGAAAAATAGACAGTTCCTATCAAATATAATAAATATATAATAATACATAATATCTTAACATCTGAAAAAATTCTCCAAAAACCACAGTATATTACTCAATACTTGGCTGCCTTATTTCTGCCACTCTACTTTGGACTTCTTTTAGAGGTCTTGTAGTATTTGACATTTTTTTTGAGTAATTATGCTGTACTGTGTGTGATTTGTTCTCCATAAATGTGTAAACCAGCCAGTACATCATGTTTCTGAAAAATGAAGTGTGACTTTTCACTTGTTAGATTACAATATATTACAAAAAGGTGATTCTCTAGTGTAGGCAAACTACACTCATATTCCTACCACCATAGCAACTAAAAATGAAAGGAGTTGTTTCTCTTTCTCTCCTGTAGAGTGTAAGCTCTTATGATCAGCGGGGTTCTCTCTCTCTCTCTCTCTCTCTCTCTCTCTCTCTCTCTCTCTCTCTCTCTCTCTCGTAGAGAGTAAGCTTGTATGATGAGTGGGGTTCTCTTTATCTGTCACGCCTACAAAGTGTAAGCTCTTATGATCAGCAGAGTTTTATCTTTTTTTTCTCTCTTTTTCCCCACATGTATTATCCAATCAATTACATACTTTCAAGTATTAGAATTTGCACAAATGTATTTGTCTTAAAAAAAAAAATCTCCTGGGGAAAATCAGCGAATTAGAATTTCAAAAGATTTGCTCATCTATCTAAATCTATTTAATGGCACTCGCAGTAATGGTACTTCAGGGAAATGGAACACTGTCATGGGTCTGTCAGAAGCTGCAGATCATCGTTCTGCATCTGAAGGTCTCAGCAGTTTGCTTTGTAGATATCATCCTGGGCCTTCTGACTTTATTACCCAGTGGCAACCTCCTCCGACTCTAGTTAACACACCTGGACCAGGGTGTATATAACTCACAGCTTGCTGCTGGAAGGCGCAGTTGATATTTCTATTTCCAGTTCCCTGTTGTGGCTTGGAGCTATAGCAGTTGGCTATCTTCCTCTCTGGTGTTTGGAGGACATCTGTGTTTCTCTCTGAGTCTACTCAAGCTAAGTGTTCCCCCTTGTTTGAGTATCCCATCTGTCTTTAGTGGTAGTGGGGATTGACAAGCACTCATACTGTCCTTCACGGTGCAGGGCTGATCGCCAGGGTCAGGCAGGGATTAGGTATCCTACATGGTGATAGGCACGTAACTAATATATGGACAATAGTGCAGTCAGGGTGACATTAGATCTGACTAGGGGTCACCACTCCCCCCTTCCCTAGTGTTTGGTTCCCTTTCCCTTATCCCGTCGTGTTGCACTTAGCTTTTTCTACACGTTGGGTGACAAACACAGATCATTTTTTGGCTGATTACTGGAGGTCTCAGCTTATTTTCTGTGGACGTAGAATCATGGTTTCTGCTTTCCTCTCGATCAACACTGTATTGATTGGACTTAATTGAGCGTATGTAACTATGAATTATTAAAAATAGATTATCTAAAACTGATAACTATATAAGTATTTGCTTTACTTACTTTCTCACAATATAAGCACTATATAATTCTAATACTTTGTTATACATTTTTGTACAATTAGAATAAGAAAAAGCTTGTAGCATCATTTGCTGTTAGGGTTTGCGGAACGCACCGAATATATTTATTGATGGGATTGGTGCGTTCGCAACCCGGGATCCACCGTGCAGGAAAGAACCTGCTGCTAAGTAAATGGTGGTATGAACCAGCTCTGTTGGCTTCACAGAGCGGCCGAGAAAGCAAAGCTCTGTGCCCTGTTAGACTCTCACAGAGGCACAGGCTAACTACCCAGATGAGAGCAGTCAGTGGTCATGCATGCACACAACACTCCTCGCCGGAGGTGCCAGCATTCTAGGGGCTTATTTCAGCCAGGTC
The DNA here is from genome assembly GCF_051348905.1 of Ranitomeya variabilis. NCBI lineage: Eukaryota > Metazoa > Chordata > Amphibia > Anura > Dendrobatidae > Ranitomeya > Ranitomeya variabilis. The sequence goes on along the minus strand of NC_135237.1, from coordinate 352,654,430 downwards.
CCTGAATACACTCAAACACAATCTCCTCGCCGGAGGTGCCAGCATTCTAGGGGCTTATTTCAGCCGGGTCCCTGAACACATTCAAACACATGACCACAGTGGCGCAAAGCACGTAACTTTGGAAGATACTAGCGCATGGCCATGCCGCCATGCGAGCCTTAAGTAGCTGCATGTACAGGACCTTCCTAAAAGGACCAATGAGAGACTGCTACAGAGCCTGCGCACCTACAGGACCTTCCTAGAAGGACCAATAGATTTGGCTGCAGTACCTGAGCATGTGACCCTTGATCTCCACTGAGAGATCTTGCCCTGGGCATGCTCAGTGTGTGCAAAGCAGGACTTAGTCCCAGAAAAGCCTGCTCACCGCAGATCAGTGCAGGGTACAATAGCAGAGCCTGGAGAGGCAGCAGTAACCCTTTGCACAGAATCAGTCTCAGTGAGACGCTGGGACCGACGTCTCCACTGAGCAGGCTCCACTGCGGCCGATGGAGAATGGGAGACCGCAGCAGACACGGATCGAGATTCCCCCTGTGCAGCAGAGGAAACTCGACTCCTAACATTACCCCCCCTCCTAGGGCCCCCCCTCCTTGAGCCTCGCAATGCTCAAAAGCTGCAATGAGCAGCGGAGCCCGAATGTACTCCACAGGCTCCCAGGTTCTATCCTCTGGACCGTGACCCTTCCAATCCACCAGATAAAATTTCTTGCCACATATCACCTTGAACCCCACGATAGCATTCACCTCAAACTCATCCGTGGATGAACCCGATGTCCCGGCAGATGACTCAGAAAACCGGGACAAATGAACGGGCTTTAAGAGGGAAACGTGAAAGGTATCGGTGATACCAAGGCGTGGAGGAATAGCCAAACGGTAGACCACAGGGTTGACCTGTTCCAGAACCTTGAACGGGCCAATGTAGCGAGGCGTAAACTTGGTGGACTCAACTCGCAGCCTGATGTTATGGGCGGAGAGCCACAGTAAGTCGCCAGGAGCAAAGGTCGGAGCGGGGCGCCGGTGTGTATCGGCCGAAACCCTCATTCTCTCCTTGGAGGCCCGGATGGCATCCTGTGTGCGATCCCAGATGTCACGTGCCTCCACCGCCCAGTCTGCCACCCTAGAATCGGTGGATGACACGGGCATGGGCACAGGGACACGCGGATGCTGGCCGTAATTGAGGAGAAAAGGAGTCTGACCAGTGGAATCGGCTACGGCATTGTTCAGGGCAAATTCCGCCCAAGGTAGCAAAGATGCCCAGTCATCCTGCCTAGCAAAGACAAAATGTCGCAAGTATGTCACCAGAGTCTGGTCGATTCTCTCTACCAACCCATTCGTCTCGGGATGATATGCAGAGGAGAGATTCAGCTCTATGCTGAGTAAACGGCAGAGCTCTCTCCAAAACCGAGACGCAAACTGGGGACCCCGGTCACTGACCATTTTATCAGGCATTCCATGTAAGCGGAAAATATGTTTAATGAACAACGCTGCCAAGGCCCGTGCAGAAGGAAACCGTGGAAGCGGCACCAAATGCACCATCTTAGAAAAATGATCGGTGACTACCCAGATAACGGTGCAGCTACGAGACTTGGGTAAGCCCACCACGAAGTCCATCCCGACCATTTCCCAGGGCCTGTTTGCCACCGGCATGGGGTAAAGTAACCCAGCAGGCCATTGCCGAGGAAACCGATTCTGGGCGCAGGAGACACACGCCCGAATATAGTCCCCGACATCACGAGCCATATGCGGCCACCAGTACGTCCTCACCAAAAGCTCAGATGTCCTCTTGGTCCCAAAATGTCCACCCTCTGGATGAGTGAGCCCAAGAGAGAACCTCCGGTCGCAAATTCACTGGTACGAAGGTCTTGCCCGGGGACACGGACTCAAGCGAAACCGGAGCCACAGTTCTCAGGCTCTCAGAAGGGACAATAAGCCGAGGCTCCTCCTCCTCCTCCTCACATGACACTACGGAGCGAGAGAGAGCGTCGGCACGAATGTTCTTCTCCCCGGAGAGAAAATGGAGAATGAAATGGTACCGGAAGAAGAACAGGGACCATCTAGCCTGGCGAGAATTCAGCCGCTGGGCCGTCTGTATATACACCAAGTTCTTGTGGTCAGTGAACACTTGGAAGGGAAAGCGAGCTCCCTCCAAGAGGTGTCTCCACTCTGAAAAAGCCAACTTCATGGCTAGCAACTCCCTGTCCCCGATGGAATAATTCCTCTCCGCTGGTGTGAAGGTCTTGGAGAAAAAGAAGCAAGGATGCTTCCAACCTTGAGCATCCTTTTGGAAAAAGACTGCTCCAGCACCAACGGATGAGGCATCCACCTCCATGATAAATGGCTTATTTACATCGGGGCGATGTAGGATGGGAGCGCTAGCGAAGTGTGACTTAATCGAGAGAAAGGCCTTGGAGACCTCCTCTGACCACAACTTGGGATTTGCTCCTTTCTTGGTGAGGGCAACCAAGGGAGCTACCAAAGTTGAGAAGTGTGGAATGAACTGGCGATAGTAATTATTGAACCCCATAGAGCGCTGCACCGCTTTAAGAGAATGGGGTTCCTGCCAGTCCATCACAGCCTGTAGCTTGGCAGGATCCATAGCCAAACCCTAGGCAGAGATGATATAACCAAGGAAAGGCAAGGACTCCTGCTCAAACACACACTTCTCCAACTTGGCATAGAGGGAGTTTGCCCGTAAGATGTTGAAGACTTTGCGAACATCTCTCTGATGGGAGTCAATATCTGGAGAGTAGATGAGAATATCATCCAGAAAGACTACGACCGAGGTGGTGAGCATATTCCAGAAAATGTCGTTCACAAAGTCTTGGAAAATGGCTGGCGCATTACAGAGCCCGAAGGGCATCACCAGGTATTCATAATGCCCATCCCTGGTGTTAAAATCAGTCTTCCATTTGTCCCCCTCACGGATGCGAATCAGGTTGTAGGCACCCCGCAGATCTAGTTTTGTAAATACCCTTGCTCCCCGTAGCCTATCAAAAAGCTCAGAAATCAGGGGTAATGGGTACTTGTTCTTAATTGTGATAGCGTTAAGACCCCTGTAATCTATGCATGGACGTAAGTCCCCTGTCTTCTTCTGTACGAAGAAGAACCCTGCCCCTGCAGGTGACACTGACTTCCTAATGAATCCTCTTGCCAGATTCTCTTGGATGTACTGAGACATTGCCTCCGTCTCCGGGAGAGATAACGGATAAACTCGACCCCGGGGAGGCTCAGCACCAGGCAAGAGGTCAATAGGACAGTCATAGGGGCGGTGAGGCGGAAGGGTCTCCGCAACCCTTTTGGAGAACACTTCTGCATAGGGCCAATAGTGTTTGGGGAGAGAGAAAAGATATGCGGGTACCTGAGTTGTAGCAACCTGAACGCACTCCCTCTGACATCTACCCTCGCAGGATTTACTCCATCCCAAAATTCTCCCTGAGGACCACTCTATATGAGGAGAATGGTAGCGTAGCCATGGTATCCCCAACAGGACCTCATCAATTCCCTCAGTAATGACTAATAGGGAGATAATCTCCTGATGTGATGGAGACACAGAAAGCGTGATAGGAATGGTTTGGTGGGTAATCTGAGAGGGTAGTGTCGACCCATTTACCACTCGAACGGTTACTGGTTTGGCGAGCATAACCAGGGGTATTGCGTGACGCTGGGCGAAAGCGGATGACATAAAATTACCCTCCGCCCCAGAGTCCACGCATAGCTCTACCATAAGAGTGGATGGGCCAAAGGTAATTGTCCCCTTGAAGGACAACTTTGAGGCAAACATCGCCGTGTCTAGTGTACCTCCTCCTACTGCCACTAGACGCTGACGTTTCCCCGACCGCTGAGGACACTTGGAGGCAAGATGTCCTGACTGCCGGCAAACATGACAGACCTTATGTACACGAGCGGACTGGCACTTGGGTCCCGCTCGTGTCACCTCTATGGCCTCATGTGACTCAGACGCCTGGACTGGAGATTCCAGAGGTCTGGCGAAGGTGGGAGCCAGCCGAAACCTCTGCCTACACTGGGCTCGCTCCAACCTTCGCTCGTGAAAACAAAGGTCTATGCGAGGTGATACAGCTATGAGCTCCTCCAGTGTGGCGGGAATCTCCCTAGTAGGCAAAGCGTCCTTCACATGGTCAGCCAGCCCCCTCCAAAATACGGGAATGAGGGTTTTATCTGGCCATTCCAACTGAGACGCTAACGTCTGGAAGGTAACCGCAAAATGGCTGACCATGCCTGAACCCTGAGTCAAAGCCAGCAGCTGGAGCGCTGTATCATGGGTGACTTGAGGTCCTACAAAGACCTGTTTCAGAGTGTCCAGAAACCGAGGAACACCCCGCACCACATGATCGTTGCGCTCCCACAGCAGCGTAGCCCACTCCAACGCCCTGTCTGACAAGAGAGAGATTATGAATCCCACCTTTGCCCGCTCTGTGGGAAAAGGTGCAGCTAGGAGCTTGAGGTGTATACCACACTGGCTCACGAAACCCCTACAGGACTTACTGTCCCCAGAGTATCTCTCAGGCAATGGGAGGTGAGATATGGTCAGAACAGAGGTGGCAGTGGGTAAAGCTGCTGCAGCCATGCTAGCAGCCTGAACAGCTATTGCGGTAACATCCACCGCCGAGGTTGCACGCTCAAGAGACGTCAACCGACCCTCCAGCAGCTGGACGTACCCCTGCAATCGCTGTTCGTCCGCCATTACATAGCCAGATCCTGGCGCTAGTATACTGTTAGGGTTTGCAGAACGCACCGAATATATTTATTGATGGGATTGGTGCGTTCGCAACCCGGGATCCACTGTGCAGGAAAGAACCTGCTGCTAAGTAAATGGCGGCACAATATGGCGGTATGAACCAGCTCTGTTAGCTTCACAGAGCGGCCGAGAAAGCAAAGCTCTGTGCCCTGTTAGACTCTCACAGAGGCACAGGCTAACTACCCAGATGAGAGCAGTCAGTGGTCATGCATGCACACAACACTCCTCGCCAGAGGTGCCAGCATTCTAGGGGCTTATTTCAGCCAGGTCCCTGAATACACTCAAACACAATCTCCTTGCTGGAGGTGCCAGCATTTTAGGGGCTTATTTCAGCCGGGTCCCTGAACACATTCAAACACATGACCACAGTGGCGCAAAGCACGTGACTTTGGAATATGCTAGCGCATGGCCGTGCGGCCATGCGAGCCTTAAGTAGCTGCAGCATGTACAGGACCTTCCTAAAGGGACCAATGAGAGACTGCTACAGAGCCTGTGCACCTACAGGACCTTCCTAGAAGGACCAATAGATTTGGCTGCAGTACCTGAGCATGTGACCCTTGATCTCCACTGAGATCTTGCCCTGGGCATGCTCAGTGTGTGCAAAGCAGGACTTAGTCCCAGAAAAGCCTGCTCGCCGCAGATCAGTGCAGGGTACAATAGCAGAGCCTGAAAAGGCAGCAGTAACCCTTTGCACAGAATCAGTCTCAGCGAGACACTGGGACCAACATCTCCGCTGAGCAGGCTCCACTGCGGCCGATGGAGAATGGGAGACCGCAGCAGACACGGATTGAGATTCCCCCTGTGCAGCAGAGGAAACTCGACTCCTAACATTTGCTACAAACAAATCCAAAATCGAATTACACTTTATTGCTGTCCTGACATCACTTTTTTTGCCATAGATCATCCATACCACATAGGATTTGGGGGTGAATGTCCCTATTCTCTTACGATATACTGTATAATTTTTGTAACAAAGGGACTGTGAACACAGCTACTATGGAGTCATGTAATTTCCTTGCATATTAGCCTTTCATGAAGGTTGATGTAAGTTGATGTAAGTCCAACATTATCCAGCAGAGGGCACTGTCAATACAACCATATTGAGTTCTCAAAATAGTAATTCAACTGAATTTTGCCAACAGTTTTTACATTAAAGGATGGAATAACTGAAAATTGCAGGGTTGTTTCCTTTATTCCTCTATACCTAAAATATATATTCATCCACACAGTTCTAAAAAATAGATTTTAAATTTATTCTCATTAATCTAAATTTTCAGGTAGCTCAGGGGTGCAATGGATCTCATTGAAGAGATCAAACTCTTATGGAAACATAAGGGGCATTTACAGTGCAGAATTATTATGAAACGTGTATTCCTAGCAATGCTCATTTCATGATAATGGCCTTTACAGGCTGCCGATCACACGACAAATAATCTTTTGATTTGCACTGCCAAGAACAATGGCGGCCAAAGTGCACTAAAGGATCTCTAACTGATCGTTCTGTGAACATCTGAAGTGCAGTCTGACTGTGTAAGCTATTAAACTACCGCCAACCAGCAGCATCACGCAGAGTAAATGCACTCATATTTTTAAGGCAGTGCTCTAAATCTCTATACCGAGTTGAGTCTCCTCAATGTGAGTCAGTATCCCCCTAAGCGGCATCTATAGCATCTTATTCTGCCATCCAATACATAGCATAGTACTGATGAGAGGCACATACCCCAAAACAGTGCTGTTTTGGTTTCTAGTTTCACTCATATGAGCTACTTAATTTTCAGCTAAAAACTAATTTATTGTATATACATTAGAATAAAAGTATTAGTACACTTACTCCTATATGAGCTTTTAGGACACCCCATTCTAAACCCATAGGCATTAAATGTTTATTCTGGTACTTTGCTTAGGTTTCCTTATGAGGCTAAGAATGTGCAGGTAGGTAGTTCGCTGTTGACTCATAGTGGTCATGAACCTATCCAGGTGGTGCAAGGTTGCCACCAGGAATTTCGTAACCCCATACTGGCAAAATTTTCAGGGCCTCCATTGAGACTTCGCCCAGGCTCCACCTCTCTAACCATCCACAGTCCCACCGCCCTCTCTTGGAAAAACTCCACTTCTGCATCACATCCTCACCAATGACACATTAACAGTTCCCATCATCAGATCACATACATAGCCAGCAGCTTTTGTTTTGCCCAAAAGATTTTTTTAATCCGCCATCATGACAAGGTAGACCCTTTTGTGGGCCCTACTCTACTGTAACTTATTAAACATTTGTTAAAATATCCAATACAATTTAGGTATATTTTTTATTTATTTTTCAATTTTTAAAAAGACCAATAATATCACATACAAGGGACAAATACCACCACACCATGACCAGACCAGATATTACCACCATATAATGATTGAATAATACCACATCCAAGAAACAATACTGCTACACCATGGCCAGACCACATATTAACACCACATAGTGACTGAATAATACCACATACAAGGGACAAATACAGCCACACCATGACCAGACCACATATTACCACATAGTGACCGAATACTGCAATACCGATCGTTAATAAAAAAAAACCCACAATACTAATATCACCATAAGTGCCATTATACACAGGAGATCTATACTTAGTATACAGTGTCCATGTTCAGGTAATACAGTGATCACTGGTGACATTATACACAGCAGCTCTGTATACAGTGTGAGTGTACAGGTAATACAGTGATCACCAGTGACATTATACATGGCAGCTCTGTATATAAAGTATAGTGTACAGGTAATACAATGATCACCAGTGACATTACACACAGGAGCTCTGTATACAGTGTCAGTTTACAGGTAATACAGTGATCATTTTGACATTATACACACAAGCTCTGTATATAGTGTCAGTGTACAGGTAATAGAGGGATCAGCAGTGACATTATACACAGGATCTCTGTATACAGTGTCAGTGTACAGGTAATACAGCGATCACCGGTGACATTATACACAGGAGCTCTGTACACAGTATATGGTGTGTTGTGAACTCTATTTTTGGGCTCCCTCTAGTGGTCACAAGCGGTACTGTGTAGTGTTGTCTTTCTGCAGGTTGGCAGCATCAGCTGGTTCGTTATCCTTGGCTGGTTTCCTATTTAGCTCACCTGGATACTCAGTTCCTTGCCTGCTATCAATGTATTCAGTGCTCTTCAGATTCCTTGTGACTACCTTGCTCCCAGTCTCTCCAAGACAAGCTAAGTTTTTGTTTGTTCATTTTTTGATTATCAGCATTCATCATGTTTCTTGTCCAGCTTGCTAAAATGTGATTTCCTCGCTTGCTGGTTGCTCTAGGGGACTGAGTTTCTCCCCCCACACCGTTAGTTGGTGCGGGGGTTCTGGAAATCTCAGCGTGGATATTTTGTAAGGGTTTTTTACTGACCACACAGACCCCTTTTCTATTTTCTGCTATCTAGTATTAGTGGGCCTCATTTGCTGAATCTGCTTTCATCCCTGTGTATGTGCCTTCCTCTTACCTCACCGTTAATATTTGTTGGGGGCTTCTATATCTTTGGGGATTATTTCTCTGGAGGCAAGTGAGGTCTTTCTCTCTCTCTCTAGGGGTAGTTAGTTCCTCAGGCTGGCTCGTGACGTCTAGGATTTTAGTCACGTTCACCGGCTACCTCTAGTGTGTTGGATAGGTTCAGATTTGCGGTCAGTCCAGTTTGCCACCTCCCTAGAGCTTGTCCTATGTTTTGTTACTTAGCTGGAGTAATTTGTGATCCTCAACCACTAAGGATCATAACAGTATAGCAGGACCCCAGTTTGTGTCCAGGTTTTGGCGGACTTTTTGTGCTAAGATGGGCATTGATTTGTCTTTTTCATCGGCCTTCCATCCTCAGACTAATGGCCAAACCGAGCGAACTAATCAGACGTTGGAAACTTATTTGAGATGTTTTGTTTCTGCTGATCAGGATGATTGGGTGACTTTTTTGCCATTGGCCGAGTTTGCCCTTAATAATCGGGCTAGTTCTGCTACTTTGGTTTCGCCTTTTTTCTGCAATTCTGGTTTCCATCCTCATTTTTCCTCGGGTCAGGTTGAGCCTTCTGACTGTCCTGGGGTGGATTCTGTGGTGGATAGGTTGCAGCAGATTTGGAACCATGTGGTGGACAATTTGAGGTTGTCACAGGAGAAGGCTCAGCGCTTTGCCAACCTCCGCCGCGGTGTGGGTCCCCGACTTCGTGTTGGGGATTTGGTGTGGCTGTCTTCTCGGTGTGTTCCTATGAAGGTCTCCTCTCCTAAATTCAAGCCTCGCTTCATCGGTCCTTATAAGATCTTGGAAATCCTTAACCCGGTGTCTTTTCGTTTGGATCTCCCAGCATCGTTTGCCATTCATAATGTGTTCCATAGGTCTTTTTTGCGGAGGTATGTGGTACCTGTGGTTCCTTCTGTTGAGCCTCCTGCTCCGGTGCTGGTCGAGGGCGAATTGGAGTACGTGGTGGAGAAGATTTTGGATTCTCGTATCTCTAGACGGAGGCTTCAGTATTTGGTTAGGTGGAAGGGCTATGGTCAGGAGGATAATTCCTGGGTTGTCGCCTCTGATGTTCATGCGGCCGATTTGGTTCGTGCCTTCCACGCGGCTCATCCTGATCGCCCTGGGGGTCTTGATGAGGGTTCGGTGACCCCTCCTCAAGGGGGGGTACTGTTGTGAACTCTATTTTTGGGCTCCCTCTAGTGGTCACAAGCGGTACTGTGTAGTGTTGTCTTTCTGCAGGTTGGCAGCATCAGCTGGTTCGTTATCCTTGGCTGGTTTCCTATTTAGCTCACCTGGATACTCAGTTCCTTGCCTGCTATCAATGTATTCAGTGCTCTTCAGATTCCTTGTGACTACCTTGCTCCCAGTCTCTCCAAGACAAGCTAAGTTTTTGTTTGTTCATTTTTTGATTATCAGCATTCATCATGTTTCTTGTCCAGCTTGCTAAAATGTGATTTCCTCGCTTGCTGGTTGCTCTAGGGGACTGAGTTTCTCCCCCCACACCGTTAGTTCATGCGGGGGTTCTGGAAATCTCAGTGTGGATATTTTGTAAGGGTTTTTTACTGACCGCACAGACCCCTTTTCTATTTTCTCCTATCTAGTATTAGTGGGCCTCATTTGCTGAATCTGCTTTCATCCCTGTGTATGTGCCTTCCTCTTACCTCACCGTTATTATTTGTTGGGGGCTTCTATATCTTTGGGGATTATTTCTCTGGAGGCAAGTGAGGTCTTTCTCTCTCTCTAGGGGTAGTTAGTTCCTCAGGCTGGCTCGTGACGTCTAGGATTTTAGTCACGTTCACCGGCTACCTCTAGTGTGTTGGATAGTTCAGATTTGTGGTCAGTCCAGTTTGCCACCTCCCTAGAGCTTGTCCTATGTTTTGTTACTTAGCTGGAGTAATTTGTGATCCTCAACCACTAAGGATCATAACAATGGTGTATAGTGTGCGCGTACATGTAATTCACTGACTCGTCAGTGACATCTTTAGGTGAAGTTCTTCATCTGCACTTTTCATCTTCATCCAGCACAGACCGCCATCACTTCTTCCAGCCAGGAGTCATCTCTGCAGGAAATAACACAGCTAGAGAACCGCTTGCAGAGCACATTGCTTAGTTTTTCCCAACATCTACACTACACAAGATGAAGAACAAAAAAGCGACCTAGTGTCACAGTAACAGGACCCCCCCATTGAAAACAGTATCCTCAAAAAAAAAAAAACATCACTGCAGCAATAATATCCATTAATTAGCCCCTTCATTAATAATATCCCCCATCCTGCCCCCTTGTCTCGTTCCTGGCTCCAGCCATATGTTGTCCCATCCTGGCCCCATATGTTCTCCCATCCTGCCCTCATGAGTATCCATTCTGCCCCATGTGATGTCCCATCTTGTTCCAAATGATCTCCCCATCCTGCCCCATCTGTCTCCATTCTTCCCCATCTCTCTCATGATCCTGCCCCATCTGTCCCATGATCCTGCCCCATATGTCCCATGATCCTGCCTTATCTGTCCCATAATCTTGCCTCATCTGACAAATAATCCTGTCTCATCTGTTTCATGATCCTGCCCCATATGTCCCATGATCCTACCGCATCCGTCACATGATCCTATCCCATCTGTGCCATGATCTTGCCCCATGTGTCTCCATCGTATCTATCCTGCCCCATGTGTTGTCATCCTGCCCCATCTGTCTCCATCCTGCACCATCTCACTCCAGCCTGCCCCATCTGGCTCCATCCTGCCCCATGTTCCTGCCCCATCTGTCTCCATCCTCCCCATGATCCTGCCCCATCTGTCTCCATCCTGCACCATGATCTTGCACCATATATCTCCATCCTGCCCCATCTATCTACATCCTGCCCCATGATGATCCTGCCCTATGTGTCTCCATCCTGCCCCAGTATGACGCTGCACAGTATGAGCAAGAGCAGCACAGGCGCTGGGCTTCTAGGACATTTCCCTGTGCCTGTGCACTGCAGTACTTTGCTCTGCCCTCAACAGATGGGAGGCGCCGGACTGCGACACCCATCGTACCGACCGCACCGGACCGCCCCCCCAGGTGAGTATAATCTAACTTGTTTTTCTTATCTTTCAGGTTACATTGGGGGCTTATCTACAGCATTACAGAATACTGTAGATAAGCCCCTAAAGGCGGTGGCCGAAGCTTATACACTGTGTTCCAAATTACTATGCACAAAGAGTTTAGGAGTAATAAGGTTAGAATTTTTTTGTTTGTCATTTAAACTCATTGATGGTGATGTGTGTCAGGGCTCTTTATATCACTGAAAGCAATTGCAGATACCTGTGCAAATTAGTTTGGCAGGTGTGTCCAAATAAAGGCAAGACTACTTAAGTGGGCTGTTCCACATTATTAAGTAGCCTACATTTTTTTGCCAAAATGGGAAAGAAAAAGGATGTGTCGGCTGCTGAGAAGCAACAAATTGTGGAGTATTTAGGTCAAGGAATGACTACAATCAACATTGCCAAGACACTTCATCGTGATCATCGCACAATCAAGAAGTATGTAGCTGATTCCCAGCACACATGTGTGCGTGCTGATAAGGAAAAATTGAGGACTCTTTCCAACAGGCAATTGCGTAAGGTTAAAAGAGCAGCTGCAAAAATGCCTTGTCATAGCAGCAGACAAGTTTTTGAAGCTGCTGGTGCCTCCAACGTCCCCAGAACAACAAGATGCAGGGTCCTTCAGAGGTGCGTAAGCCATCCTGTCAACCACCTCTATCCACTGCACACAAGCAGAAATGGCTCCAGTGGGCCAAACGATACATGAAGACTGACTTCCAAACTGTTTTGTTCACCGATGAGTGCCAAGCAACGCTCGATGGTCCAGATGGATGGAGTGGAGGATGGCTGGTTGATGGACACCCCATGAAAACACGGCTAAGGCGCCAACAAGGAGGAGGTGGAGTAATGTTTTGGGCTGGAATCATGGGGAGAGAGATTGTCGGCCCCTTTATGATCCCTGAAGGGGTAAAGATGAACTCCATAATCTATGTGGAGTTTCTAAAACAACACTTCCTGCCATGGTTCAAGAGGAAGAACCGTGCTTTCCACACAAGATCATTTTCATGCATGATAATGCACCGTCTCATGCTGCAAAAAAACACATCTGCATCTCTGGCTGCTATGGGCATAAAAGAGGACAAACTTATGGTGTGGCCACCATCTTCCCCTGACCTCAACCCCATTGAGAACCTCAGGAGCATCATCAAAAGGAGTGTCTATGATGGCGGGAGGCAGTTCACATCTAAGCAACAGCTCTGGGAGGGTATTCTGTCCACATGCAAAACAATTGAAGCAGAGACCATCCAAAAACTGACAAATTCAATGGACGAGAGAGTTCAGAAGCTTCTTTCGAACAAGGGGTCCTATGTGCAAATGTAACATCACCTAGAATAAAGTTTTCACTTGAAAACTGTTTGATTTCATTTTGTAATAAGCTGATAATGCTTATAACTTCACAATTGACCATTTTTTTGTTCAAAATAAAAAAAAAAGGTTGAAAACTCTGCTATGCATAATTATTTGGAACATGCATTTTGAGTGTTTATTTTTTTTAAAAAGATACTGTTTTCATAGGCAGTTTGTTCCAAAACATTACAATTATACTAGAATAGTAGATGACTGGAAAATAACAATGACTGCAATTCAGATAGGTAATTTAGAGAAAATATGAGTAAATATTATTTGCATAATAATTTGGAACACAGTGTATACGAAAAAGTAGGTGACAGATTACATTTAAATTGGTATCAATCATGGTGGACACTTAAAAAGGTTGAAACGAGTTAAAATGTTTTGGCCACCTAGATTATATGGAACATTAGGAAATGGCACATTTCTACAGCAAGTGTATATGTAAATCGCAGTAACAGAATACAAACCAGCACATCTGTGACACCTGTGGCTAGCTGGTTTAGCTGACAGTGATTTCCACCATGATCCTGGATGACCGGGTGCAGACCATGAGAAAAACTATGCAAATAATGTCCAAAAAAGATAAATGGTTGCACTCACCAGTATTAAATAAAAACTTATTTTATTGGTACACTTAATTAAAGTGGAGTAGGGCGTTGGTGGAGGATGGCTTCCCGAATGCCTCGGTGGTCAGAAAAGCATCATCCATTGCCACCGCCACATCCAATAACTCGAGGCAAGTACCACCAAAGACGAATATAAAACACATGTTCATATTATTAGTGTCATTAAGATAGTTGACAAAGTAATGGAACTGTCCTTGTGTTCCCGCCCACATTACAAATATTTTGTCCACATATCAAATATATAGTCTAATGAACTTAATGAAAGGGTTGCTAACATCATACACAAATTTATCTTTAAAAGTGGCAAGAAATAGATTGGCGAAAGTACATGCTACGGGCGTACCCATCACAGTACCAATATTTTTTAAATACCATTCCGCTTTAAATTGAAAAGCATTATGTTCTGTAACGCCTCTGAAGCATGTCCAAGAGAGGACCCTCTGGGTTGTGATACCAGAGCCCTCCTGGGTCAGCTAACCTAGTGAGACCACCACTTATACAGGGAGCGTCAGGGACAGGCCCAAGGAAGTTTAATATCACATCGGCTGGTATCAAAGGGGCATCTCATAGGGGACAAGGCAAACAAAGAGTAGGTCAAAGAGGTAACAGGTGGGCACTGGGGTAAAAGGGAAAACGGAAAGGAGCTTGCAGGAATGCAGGATAAATGGAGGGAGAGGAAGGTACTAGAACGGGATCCAAGGAGATGGGAAAGGATCTGAAACCCCACGGGACCACAGCGAGGACTGGCACTGCAAGACAATGAGGACAAGGCAGAGTAAGACACACAAAGAAAACACACAAGAAATATGTACAGAGCTAAGCAAGGGTGCTCAGAAACACGCAGGAGGGCAAACAGGGACCTGAGAGGAACAGTATACTATATGCTCCAGCACAAAGGCACTAGCGCAAACACTACTGATAATCAGGCGCCTTCCCTGGCAGGAAGCACCCTGAAATACCCGGTGGCCGCCGCCATGACAGGGCGGCGCATCCGGGTCATGACCTCTTCACAGTACAAGGCACTGAAGGGATGCGCGGCCGCGAGCTATGCCACCCAGACCGCATGCGTGGACTGTGGGATCCCCGGAGCAGGCAAGGAGCAGGAAGTGCCGGCGAGATGCAGTGAGGGACAGCATTGTGCCGGGGAGCAGAGGAGATGAGGTAAGTATCGTGGGTGATAACATGTTCCAATACAAAGATAACCCCTTCACAAACATAATATGAATAATATGAACATACTTTTTACATCCGTTTTCGGTGGTACTCACCAAGTTTTCGCATGTGGCGGTGGCCGTGGATGATGGTTTTCTGACCACCAAGGAATTGGGGAAGCAATCCTCCACGAAGACCCTACTCCACTTTAACAGCGCTCACACTTATCATGTTAAAAGATCCCTCCCTTATAGCCAATTTCTTCATCTTAGGAGGTTGAATAATAATGATACGAGCTTCAAGGAAAAGGCGGCCGAAATGAAAGAAAACTTTTAATGCAAAGAAATTATCCTGAGCCACTTTTAGATTCAGCTTTGAAAAAACACAGTTCACTTCCACAGGAAACACTCTTGAGAAATCAACATAGGGACAAAAAAGCAAAACTGTTTGTTTTCAGTTTTAAATATGGGCCTATGGACAGACATATCAGAGCAACTCTGCACAGAACTGGCATATCCTTGAGAAGGCCAAAGATCTGGCAGACATAGTGTTCAGAGATCCCTTCATGTCATGTAGGAGAACTACTAACCTGAAGGACATATTGGCCCATAATCGTCTCAGAACAGAAACTAACAAAAATTGGCTTACAGCGCATAATCCGGTAGGTAACTTTAAATGTGGACATTGTTCGTTTTGTACTTTACATCTAACTTCGAAATGTCTACAAGTAGGGGACATATCACACCAGGTCAATGATTACATCACCTGCCAAACTAATTATGTAGTTTGTTTTATTTTGCCCCTGCAGCTTTTTCCATATAGGTAAAACCATTCGGCCTTTGTGCGGTTTAGAGAACACTATAGATCCATAGTAACTGGTAAGGGTGCATCATGCCTAATTGATCATATGAGGGAACATCACGGAGGTAATGCAGACGCACTGTGATTCGCAGTAATTGAGAAAATTACAGGTGCCTCTCACAAAATTAGAATATCATCAAAAAGTTAATTTATTTCAGCTCTTCAATACAAAAAGTGAAACTCATATAGAGTCATTAGAAACAGAGTGATCTATTTCAAGTGTGTAATTATGTTAATGTTGATGATTATGGCTTACAGCCAATGAAAATCCAAAAGTCATTATCTCAGTAAATAAGAGTACTTTATAACACCTGCTTGAAAAAATGATTTTAAAATCCAAAATATTGGCCTACTGAAATGTATATTCAGTAAATGCACTCAATACTTGGTTGGGGCTCTTTTGGCATCAATTGCTGCATCAATGTGGCGTGGCATGGAGATAAGTCTGTGGCACTGCTGAGGTGTTATGGAAGCTCAGGTGGCTTTGAAAGCAGTCTTCATCTTGTCTGCATTGTGGGATCTGGTAACAAAGTCAGCGCAGCCGTCTACCAGGAAATTTTAGCATACTTCATGCTTCTGCAGCGCCCCAGAGTCCTGGTCGTTGCAGTACTGTTGCTCCGCCGCTAAGGGGGGCTATGGTACGTCTGATGGCACTGAAGGAGTTCATCTGACCAGGTATCACAGACACCAATACATTTCACAGTCTGGCCTCCAGGGGGAGCTAAGGGCACTATGCATTCGGCCACTCCTCACAGTCTGGTAAAACTGGGGGTTGGATAGGAAGTTAGATCAGAAAGCTGACTGGGTTGGAACCAGGCAACACCTTGTGGCAGAGGGTGTTGTAGGGGAAGATTCAGAGGGGTCCCTGTCAGGGGTGGGATCCTGACAGAGGCCTAGCAACCAGAGAGAACGTTACGGGACCGCGCCTGCACGATATAGCGGCGATACCCCAAGAAAGGACAAGAAGCGAGGTTTATTGTGCTGAGTGAGAAACGAGATCAACGCAACAAGGAGAATACCAGTAGGAGTCGTGCTGTAAGACGAGGCAACATCCTACTGAGGCGCGTAACCAGTGGCCGGAACGCCGAGGAAGTATAGAGCTCCAGGCCAAACTTCAAACCTACGGCAGGACAGTCAGTTATAGGCGGGCTGTCTCACCCAATTGACCTAGGAAGACACAGGGGGGTAACAACAGGAGTGGGGCGACGCTAGAATCCCGGAAGAGCTCCGAGCCTCCCCGTCATACGGGTGCGTCCTAACCATAAGACCTGGGGGACGTGTAAGAACATCAGAATCGAGTTGTGAGGGAATACGAGAAACAGACACAACAGTTGTGGGGACTGTTATGATCCTTAGTGGTTGAGGATCACAAAATACTCCAGCTAAGTAACAAAACAGGACAAGCTCTAGGGAGGTGGTAAACTGGACTGACCGCAAATCTGAACCTATCCAACACACTAGAGGTAGCCGGTGAACTTGACTAAAATCCTAGACGTCTCGAGCCAGCCTGAGGAACTAACTACCCCTAGAGAGAAAGAAAGACCTCACTTGCCTCCAGAGAAATAATCCCCAAAGATATAGAAGCCCCCAACAAATAATAACGGTGAGGTAAGAGGAAGGCACATACACAGGGGTGAAAGCCGATTCAGCAAATGAGGCCCACTAATACTAGATAGCAGAAAATAGAAAAGGGGTCTGTGCGGTCAGTAAAAAACCCTTACAAAATATCCACACTGAGATTTCAAGAACCCCCCCGCACCAACTAACGGTGTGGGGGGAGAAACTCAGTCCCCTAGAGCAACTTGCAAGCGAGGAAATCACATTTTAGCAAGCTGGACAAGAAACATGATGAATGCTGATAATCAAAAAATAAACAAACAAAAACTTAGCTTGTCTTGGAGAGACTGGGAGCAAGGTAGTCACAAGGAATCTGAAGAGCACTGAATACACTGAGAGCAGGCAAGGAACTGAGTATCCAGGTGAGCTAAATAGGAAACCAACCAAGGATAACGAACCAGCTGATGCTGCCAACCTGCAGAAAGACAACACTACACAGTACCGCTTGTGACCACTAGAGGGAGCCCAAAAATAGAGTTCACAACAGTACCCCCCTCTTGAGGAGGGGTCACCGAACCCTCATCAAGACCCCCAGGGCGATCAGGATGAGGCGCGTGGAAGGCACGAACCAAATCGGTCGCATGAACATCAGAGGCGACAACCCAGGAATTATCCTCCTGACCATAGCCCTTCCACTTAACCAAATACTGAAGCCTCCGTCTAGAGATACGAGAATCCAAAATCTTCTCCACCACGTACTCCAATTCGCCCTCGACCAGCACCGGAGCAGGAGGCTCAACAGAAGGAACCACAGGTACCACATACCTCTGCAACAAAGACCTATGGAACACATTATGAATGGCAAACGATGCTGGGAGATCCAAACGAAAAGACACCGGGTTAAGGATTTCCAAGATCTTATAAGGACCGATGAAGCGAGGCTTGATTTTAGGAGAGGAGACCTTCATAGGAACATACTGAGAAGACAGCCACACCAAATCCCCAACACGAAGTCGGGGACCCACACCGCGGCGGCGGTTGGCAAAGCGCTGAGCCTTCTCCTGTGACAACCTCAAATTGTCCACCACATGGTTCCAAATCTGCTGCAACCTATCCACCACAGAATCCACCCCAGGACAGTCAGAAGGCTCAACCTGACCCGAGGAAAAACGAGGATGGAAACCAGAATTGCAGAAAAAAGGCGAAACCAAAGTAGCAGAACTAGCCCGATTATTAAGGGCAAACTCGGCCAATGGCAAAAAAGTCACCCAATCATCCTGATCAGCAGAAACAAAACATCTCAAATAAGTTTCCAACGTCTGATTAGTTCGCTCGGTTTGGCCATTAGTCTGAGGATGGAAGGCCGACGAAAAAGACAAATCAATGCCCATCTTAGCACAAAAAGTCCGCCAAAACCTGGACACATACTGGGATCCTCTATCAGACACAATATTTTCAGGAATGCCGTGCAAGCGAACCACATTCTGAAAAAATAGAGGAACCAAATCGGAGGAAGAAGGCAACTTAGGCAAGGGCACCAAATGGACCATCTTGGAAAAACGATCACACACCACCCAGATGACAGACATTTTCTGAGATACTGGAAGATCCGAAATAAAATCCATGGAAATGTGCATCCAAGGCCTTTTCGGAATAGGCAAAGGCAAAAGCAAACCGCTGGCACGAGAACAGCAAGGCTTAGCCCGAGCACAAATCCCACAAGACTGCACAAAGGAACGCACATCCCGCGACAAGGAAGGCCACCAGAAGGACCTAGCCACCAAATCTCTGGTACCAAAAATCCCAGGATGACCCGCCAACACCGAAGAATGAACCTCGGAAATAACTCTGCTGGTCCATCTATCCGGGACAAACAGTCTCTCTGGTGGACAACGGTCAGGTCTATCCGCCTGAAATTTCTGCAGCACTCGTCGCAAATCTGGGGAAATGGCAGACAAAATCACTCCCTCTCTGAGAATACCAGCCGGCTCAGAAACTCCCGGAGAGTCAGGCACAAAACTCCTAGAAAGTGCATCAGCTTTCACGTTCTTCGAACCAGGCAGGTATGAGACCACGAAGTTGAAACGGGAGAAAAACAACGACCAACGAGCCTGTCTAGGATTCAGGCGCTTGGCAGATTCAAGGTAAATCAGATTTTTGTGATCAGTCAAGACCACCACATGATGTTTAGCTCCTTCGAGCCAATGTCGCCACTCCTCAAATGCCCACTTCATAGCCAACAACTCCCGATTACCAACATCATAATTCCGCTCGGCAGGCGAAAACTTTCTTGAAAAGAAAGCACATGGCTTCATCACAGAGCCATCAGAGCTTCTCTGCGACAAAACAGCCCCTGCACCAATCTCAGAAGCATCAACCTCGACCTGGAAGGGGAGAGAGACATCTGGCTGACATAAGACTGGAGCTGAAGAAAACCGGTGCTTCAGCTCCCGAAAGGCCTCCACGGCCGCAGGAGACCAATTAGTCACATCAGAAGCCTTCTTGGTCAAATTCGTCAAAGGTTTAACCACGCTAGAAAAATTAGCGATGAAACAACGGTAAAAATTAGCAAAACCCAAGAACTTCTGAAGACTCTTAACAGACGTGGGCTGAGTCCAGTCATGAATAGCCTGGACCTTGACTGGGTCCATCTCCACAGTAGAAGGAGAAAAAATAAAACCCAAAAAGGAGACCTTCTGTACTCCGAAGAGGCATTTTGAGCCCTTCACAAATAAAGCATTAGCACGCAGGACCTGAAACACCATCCTGACCTGCTTCACATGGGACTCCCAATCATCAGAAAAGACCAAAATGTCATCCAGATAAACAATCATAAATTTATCCAGATATTCTCGGAAGATGTCATGCATGAAGGACTGAAACACAGAAGGAGCATTAGAGAGTCCAAAAGGCATCACCAAGTACTCAAAATGGCCTTCAGGCGTATTAAATACTGTTTTCCATTCATCTCCCTGCTTAATGCGCACAAGGTTATATGCACCACGGAGATTTATCTTGGTGAACCAACTGGCACCCTTAATCCGAGCAAACAAATCAGACAATAGTGGTAAAGGATACTGAAATTTGACTGTGATTTTATTCAGAAGACGATAATCTATACAAGGTCTCAAAGAACCATCCTTCTTGGCCACAAAAAAAAATCCTGCACCAAGAGGGGAAGAGGATGGGCGAATATGTCCCTTCTCCAAAGACTCCTTTATATAACTCCGCATCGCGGCATGCTCTGGTATAGACAGATTAAAAAGTCGTCCCTTAGGGAATTTACTACCAGGAATTAAATTTATAGCACAGTCACAATCCCTATGAGGGGGCAGGGCACTGGACCTGGGCTCATGAAATACATCCTGGTAGTCAGACAAAAACTCAGGGACCTCAGAAGGAGTGGAAGAAGCAATAGACACCAACGGAGCATCGCCATGAATTTCCTGACAACCCCAACTTGACACAGACATAGCTTTCCAATCTAAAACTGGATTATGAGCCTGCAGCCATGGCAGACCCAAAACGACAACATCATGCAAATTATGCAGAACAAGAAAGCGAATCACCTCCTGATGTACGGGAGTCATGCACATGGTCATTTGCATCCAATACTGAGGCTTATTCTCAGCCAATGGCGTAGCATCAATTCCCCTCAGAGGAATAGGAAATTCCAAAGGCTCCAGGACAAAACCACAGTGCCTGGCAAACGACAAATCCATCAGATTCAGGGCAGCACCCGAATCCACAAAAGCCATAACCGGGTAGCACGACAAAGAACAAATCAAAGTAACAGACAAAATAAATTTAGGCTGCATAGTACCAATGGTGACAGGTTTAGCGATTTTTTTTTTTTTAAGCGTTTAGAGCATGCTGAGATAACATGAGTAGAATCACCACAGTCAAAACACAACCCATTTTGACATCTATGACTTTGTCGCTCAATTCTGGTCAGAGTTCGGTCACATTGCATAGACTCAGGTCTCTGTTCAGAAAATACCGCCAAAGGATGAGCAGATTTGCGCTCCCGCAAACGCCGATCAACCTGAATGGCTAAAGCCATAGAATCACTCAGACTTGTAGGGGTGGGAAACCCCACCATAACATTCTTAACGGCCTCAGAAAGACCTTCTCTGAAATTTGCAGCCAGGGCACACTCATTCCATTGAGTAAGCACGGACCATTTCTGAAATTTTTGACAATACACCTCTTCTTCATCCTGACCTTGAGAGATAGCCAGCAACGCTTTTTCTGCCTGATTCTCAAGATAAGGCTCCTCATAAAGCAGTCCAAGAGCCAGAAAAAATGCATCTACATTAAGCAATGCAGGATCTCCTGGCGCCAGAGAGAAAGCCCAATCTTGAGGGTCGCCACGCAACAAGGAGATAACAATTTTAACTTGCTGTGCGGAATCACCAGAGGAACGAGGTCTCAGAGATAGAAATAACTTACAATTATTCTTAAAATTTAGAAACCTAGATCTATCTCCAGAAAACAACTCAGGAATGGGTATCTTTGGTTCTGACATAGGGCTATGAATAACAAAATCCTGAATACTTTGCACCCGTGCAGCAAGATGATCCACACTAGAAGCCAGAGTCTGAACATTCATGTCTGCAGCTGAGCTCAAAACCACCCAGAGTTCAAGGGGATGAAAGAAGCTAAACAGACTACAGCAAAGGAAAAGCGGGAGGAAAAAAAAAATGTACTCAGGTCTTCTTTTTATCCCACTTCTGCGATGCATTAAACACTTTTGGGCCTGCTCTACTGTTATGATCCTTAGTGGTTGAGGATCACAAAATACTCCAGCTAAGTAACAAAACATAGGACAAGCTCTAGGGAGGTGGTAAACTGGACTGACCGCAAATCTGAACCTATCCAACACACTAGAGGTAGCCGGTGAACGTGACTAAAATCCTAGACGTCTCGAGCCAGCCTGAGGAACTAACTACCCCTAGAGAGAAAGAAAGACCTCACTTGCCTCCAGAGAAATAATCCCCAAAGATATAGAAGCCCCCAACAAATAATTACGGTGAGGTAAGAGGAAGGCACATACACAGGGGTGAAAGCAGATTCAGCAAATGAGGCCCACTAATACTAGATAGCAGAAAATAGAAAAGGGGTCTGTGCAGTCAGTAAAAAACCCTTACAAAATATCCACACTGAGATTTCAAGAACCCCCCCGCACCAACTAACGGTGTGGGGGCAGAAACTCAGTCCCCTACAGCAACCAGCAAGCGAGGAAATCACATTTTAGCAAGCTGGACAAGAAACATGATGAATGCTGATAATCAAAAAATAAACAAACAAAAACTAAAGGTACCTTCTCACGAAGCGACGCTGCAGCGATAGCGACAACGATGCCGTTCGCTGCAGCGTCGCTGTTTGATCGCTGGAGAGCTGTCACACAGACCGCTCTCCAGCGACCAACGATGCCGAGGTCCCCGGGTAACCAGGGTAAACATCGGGTTGCTAAGCGCAGGGCCGCGCTTAGTAACCTGATGTTTACCCTGGTTACCAGCGTAAAAGTAAAAAAAACAAACAGTACATACTCACCTGCGCGTCCCCCAGCGTCTGCTTCCTGACACTGACTGAGCTCCGGCCCTAACAGCACAGCGGTGACGTCACCGCTGTGCTTTCACTTTCACTTTAGGGCCGGCGCTCAGTAAGTGTCAGGAAGCAGACGCTGGAGGACGAGCAGGTGAGCATGTACTGTTTGTTTTTTTTACTTTTACGCTGGTAACCAGGGTAAACATCGGGTTACTAAGCGCGGCCCTGCGCTTGGTAACCCGATGTTTACCCTGGTTACCAGTGTAAAACATCGCTGGTATCGTTGCTTTTGCTTTCAAACACAGCAATCGGACGACCAAATAAAGTTCTGGACTTTATTCAGCGACCAGCGACATCACAGCAGGATCCTGATCGCTGCTGCGTGTCAAACGAAACGATATCGCTAGCCAGGACACTGCAACGTCACGGATCGCTAGCGATGTCGTTTCGTGTGAAGGTACCTTTAGCTTGTCTTGGAGAGACTGGGAGCAAGGTAGTCACAAGGAATCTGAAGAGCACTGAATACATTGAGAGCAGGCAAGGAACTGAGTATCCAGGTGAGCTAAATAGGAAACCAACCAAGGATAACGAACCAGCTGATGCTGCCAACCTGCAGAAAGACAACACTACACAGTACCGCTTGTGACCACTAGAGGGAGCCCAAAAATAGAGTTCACAACAGGGGACTATCCCGTAAGCACAGCAGGGAAGGACCACAACACACAAGCGCTAGAAGGTAGGCACAGATTTCCACCTGCAAAGGGAACTCTGGAGGTGCCATCGGACCGGCCGGACTTGCGCAGCCTGGTTAACCGTATTCCGGACTGAGGACCCTGAAGCCTTCAGTAAAGAGGTAAAGAGACTGCAACCTGGTGTCCTCGTTATTTACCGTGGCCTGCACCGCACCACCACCACCATCCACACCTTTCATTGGGCGCCCCTCAGCAGGGTCACGGACCGGGTCTAGCCACCGTGACAATCCCAGAGCAGAGACTCAGAGGCCTGGTACCGGGTACCCCTCGGCCCTGCGGCAGTGGGGGCGCTACAACTTGGCGTCACGAACAGGATCTACTTAAGCCTGAAGAATCAGGTCATGTGTGCCTTGGAACTGTGATTTATTGTGCTTGGACTGTGACTTATTGCAAAGACTGTGCATTGCCATTTGCCACCAAAACCCGCCGCCATTACAGCGCTAAGGAGAGCGCAGGAGAAGAAGAAGGGCGTGGAGTGGGCGTAGACGAGCTGGAGAGCGCGAAAGACAATGGCCGCCCAGTCTAAATATTTCTGTACCTTGAGGACGTGTCCGTCAGCAGCCGAGATCCGCCTCCTGATTCTCAATGGTGGGCGGAGACAGAGAAAACCAAACCGCCCACGAAGGAGAGAGCGGGAATAGGACCAGGAAGAAGAAGTCAGCGACATGGAGGACGCCATGGCCAGCCGCCAGGGGCCGGAGCGTGGGGTCGGAGCCGAGGACTCCCCCAGCTACCCGGAGAGGCACCGCAGCCAGACCTCCACAGTTGACGGTGACCTTCTGCAGACCGGAGCGGACGAGCTGATCCACCAACTCCTGCAAACGCAGCTGAGCACTGAGGCCGGGTGGAAGAAGACAAACATCGGGAGCCTCACCAGACATCTGTCGGCAGCCTCATCTGGTCCGGAGCAAGAAAGGAGTTCCAGCGCTCCGAAGCCAGAAAGCGAGACCCTACCGGAAAGCGAGATGCTGCAAACGGAGATGACAACGCCACAGCGCAAGGCCCTGCAACCAGCGTTCCAGATCCCAGCGGAGACGGAGCAGATCGGCACCGGAGGGACCGCATCTGAAGCAGGTATGAAGAACGACCCTGCCTCGCCAGCAGAGGACCTGCTGATAGGCCCCGTCGCGGTACCCCCTCTCCCTGGGACCTATGTCATGATTCCAATGGCAGGGAATCACCAAAAGGGCAAGCACAAAAATAGGACAAGCTCTAGGGTGATGGAACCTGAGCTGACCGCGATCCTGAACTTAACACAAACACTATCAGCAGCCGGGGAACGTACCTACGGGGACTCTAGACGTCTCGCGCCAGCCGGAGAACTAACTTCCCCTAGAAGATGAAAAGCAGACCTCTCTTGCCTCCTAGAGAAATACCCCAAAGGGATAGTAGCCCCCCACATATAATGACGGTGAATTAAGAGGAAGGCACATACGCAGGTATGAAAACAGTTTTAGCAAAATGAGGCCCGCTACAGCTAGATAGCAGAAGGATACAAAAGAGATCTAGGCGGTCAGCGAAAAACCCTTTCTTCAAAAAACCATCCTGAAATTACTGGGACCCATGTGCCAACTCATGGTACATGGGGAGTAATTTCAGCCCACTAGAGCAACCAGCAGCAAAGATTCATATGTATGCAAGCTGGACTAAAAACATGATAAGGCAGAACACAAAAAACAGGAAAATCAGAACTTAGCTTGTCCAGCAGATTATAGGAGCAGGTAGCAGAGGCAAACAGAGACACTCTGATTACATTGATAGCCGGCAAGGGAATGACAGGAAAGCCAGGTTAAATAGGAAACACCCAGCCTATGATGGACAGGTGGAAACCAGAGACCGCAACCCACCAAAGTCACCCAGTACCACTTGTAACCACCAGAGGGAGCCCAAAAACAGAATCCACAACAGTACCCCCCCCTTGAGGAGGGGTCACCGAACCCTCACGAGAACCCCCAGGGCGATCAGGATGAGCTCTATGGAAGGCGCGGACCAAATCAGTCGCATGAACATCAGAGGCGACCACAAAGGAATTATCCTCCTGACCATAACCCTTCCACTTAACCAAATACTGGAGTTTACGTCTGGAAACACGAGAATCCAAGATCTTCTCAACAACATACTCCAATTCTCCCTCCACCAGCACCGGAGCAGGAGGTGCAACCGAAGGAACAACGGGCACCTCATACCTCCGCAATAACGACCGATGGAACACATTATGAATAGCAAACGATGCTGGGAGATCCAAACGAAAAGACACAGGGTTAAGAATCTCCAAGATCTTATAAGGACCGATGAACCGAGGCTTGAACTTAGGAGAAGAGACCTTCATAGGGACAAAACGAGAAGACAACCACACCAAGTCCCCAACACGAAGTCGGGGACCCACGCGTCGACGGCGATTAGCAAACTGCTGAGCCTTCTCCTGAGACAACTTTAAATTGTCCACCACCTGATTCCAAATCTGATGTAGCCTGTCCACCACCACGTCCACTCCAGGACAATCCGAAGGCTCCACCTGACCAGAGGAAAAACGAGGATGAAACCCCGAATTACAAAAGAAAGGAGAAACCAAAGTGGCAGAACTAGCCCGATTATTAAGGGCAAATTCGGCCAGCGGCAAAAAGGCAACCCAGTCATCTTGATCAGCAGAAACAAAACACCTTAAATAAGTTTCCAAGGTCTGATTAGTTCGCTCCGTCTGGCCATTCGTCTGAGGATGGAATGCAGATGAGAAAGACAAATTAATGCCCATCTTAGCACAAAACGTCCGCCAAAATCTAGACACAAACTGGGATCCCCAGTCAGAAACGATATTCTCCGGAATCCCATGCAAACGAACCACGTTCTGAAAAAACAAAGGGACCAACTCAGAGGAGGAAGGCAACTTAGGCAAGGGTACCAAATGAACCATCTTAGAAAAGCGGTCACACACAACCCAGATGACGGACATTTTCTGTGAGACAGGGAGATCTGAAATAAAATCCATGGAAATGTGCGTCCAAGGCCTCTTCGGGATAGGCAAGGATAACAACAACCCACTGGCCCGAGAACAGCAAGGCTTAGCCCGAGCACACACTTCACAAGACTGCACAAAGGTACGCACATCCCTTGACAAGGAAGGCCACCAAAAAGACCTGGCCACCAAGTCTCTAGTACCAAATATTCCAGGATGACCAGCCAATGCAGAAGAATGGACCTCGGTGATGACTCTACTGGTCCAATCATCCGGAACAAACAGTCTTTCTGGTGGACAACAATCAGGTTTATCCGCCTGAATCTCCTGCAATGCACGTCGCAAGTCTGGGGAGACGGCGGACAATATTACCCCATCCCTAAGGATACCAGTAGGCCCAGAGTCTCCAGGAGAGTCAGGCACAAAACTCCTGGAAAGAGCATCTGCCTTCACATTCTTTGAACCTGGCAGGTATGAAACCACAAAATTGAAACGAGAAAAAAACAATGACCAATGAGCCTGTCTAGGATTCAGACGCCTGGCAGACTCAAGGTAAATCAGATTTTTGTGATCAGTCAAGACCACCACACGATGTCTAGCACCCTCAAGCCAATGACGCCACTCCTCAAATGCCCACTTCATGGCCAAAAGCTCCTGATTACCCACATCATAATTCCGCTCGGCGGGCGAGAAATTTCTAGAAAAGAACGCACATGGCTTCATCACCGAGCCATCGGAACTTCTCTGTGACAAAACTGCCCCCGCTCCAATCTCGGAAGCATCAACCTCAACCTGAAAAGGAAGTGAAACATCTGGTTGACCTAACACAGGAGCAGAAGAAAACCGGCGCTTAAGTTCCTGAAATGCCTCCACAGCCGTAGGAGACCAATCAGCAACATCAGCACCTTTCTTAGTCAAATCAGTCAAAGGTTTAACAACACTGGAAAAATTAGCAATGAAACGACGATAAAAATTAGCAAAACCCAAGAACCTCTGAAGACTCTTAACAGATGTAGGTTGTGTCCAGTCACAGATCGCCTGAACCTTGACGGGATCCATCTCAATAGTAGAAGGAGAAAAAATGTACCCCAAAAAAGAAATCTTCTGAACTCCGAAGAGACATTTTGAGCCCTTCACAAACAAAGAATTGGCCCGCAGGACTTGAAACACCTTCCTGACCTGTAGAACATGAGACTCCCAGTCATCAGAAAAAACCAAAATATCATCCAAATACACAATCATAAACTTATCCAGATATTCACGGAAAATATTGTGCATAAAGGACTGAAAGACTGAAGGAGCATTAGAAAGTCCAAAAGGCATTACCAAATACTCAAAATGGCCCTCAGGCGTATTAAATGCGGTTTTCCACTCATCACCCTGCTTTATCCGCTCAAGATTATACGCACCGCGAAGATCTATCTTAGTGAACCACCTAGCCCCCTTAATGCGAGCAAACAAATCAGTCAATAATGGCAATGGATACTGATATTTGACTGTAATCTTATTCAGAAGGCGATAATCTATACAAGGCCTCAGGGAACCATCTTTTTTAGCCACGAAAAAAAAACCTGCTCCCAGAGGGGACGAAGATGGACGAATATGTCCCTTTTCCAAGGACTCCTTAATATAATTCCGCATAGCAGTATGCTCTGGCACTGACAGATTAAATAAACGACCCTTAGGGAACTTACTGCCAGGAATTAAATCTATAGCACAGTCACAATCCCTATGAGGAGGGAGCGAATTGAGCTTAGGCTCCTCAAAAACATCCCGATAGTCAGACAAAAACGCAGGGACCTCAGAAGGAGCAGATGAAGCGATTGAACTCAGAGGTGCATCATCATGAACCCCCTGACATCCCCAGCTTAACACAGACATTGTTTTCCAATCCAGGACTGGATTATGAGTTTGTAACCATGGCAGACCAAGCACTAGTACATCATGTAAATTATACAGTACAAGGAAGCGAATCACCTCCTGATGAACGGGAGTCATGCGCATGGTCACTTGTGTCCAGTACTGCGGTTTATTCATAGCCAATGGTGTAGAGTCAATTCCCTTCAAAGGAATAGGAACTTCCAGAGGCTCCAGACTAAAACCGCAGCGTTTGGCAAATGACCAATCCATAAGACTCAGGGCAGCGCCCGAATCCACATAGGCATCGACGGAAATGGATGACAGTGAACAAATCAGAATTACAGACAAAATGAACTTAGACTGCAGAGTACTAATGGCAAAAGTTTTATCAACCTTTTTTGTGCGTTTAGAGCATGCTGAGATAACATGAGCTGAATCACCACAATAAAAACACAATCCATTTTTCCGCCTATAATTTTGCCGTTCACTTCTGGACTGAATTCTATCACATTGCATAGTCTCAGGTGCCTGTTCAGAAGACACCGCCAACTGGTGCACAGGTTTGCGCTCCCGTAAACGCCGATCAATCTGAATGGCCATAGTCATAGACTCATTCAGACCTGTAGGCGCAGGGAACCCCACCATAATATCCTTAATGGCCTCAGAAAGACCATTTCTGAAGTTTGCAGCCAGGGCGCACTCATTCCACTGAGTAAGCACCGACCATTTCCGAAATTTTTGACAATATACTTCCGCTTCATAATGCCCCTGAGAGAGGGCCAATAAAGCCTTTTCAGCCTGAATCTCCAGGTTAGGTTCCTCATAGAGCAATCCCAGTGCCAGAAAAAACGCATCCACACTGAGCAATGCAGGATCCCCTGGTGCCAATGCAAATGCCCAATTCTGAGGGTCGCCCCGCAGGAAAGATATAACAATCTTGACCTGCTGAGCAGGGTCTCCAGAGGAGCGAGATTTCAAAGAAAGAAACAATTTGCAATTGTTCCTGAAATTCAAGAAGGTAGATCTATCTCCAGAAAAAAACTCTGGAATAGGAATTCTAGGTTCAGACATAGGAGTGTGAACAACAAAATCCTGTATGTTTTGAACCTTAGCAGCAAGATTATTCAGGCTGGAAGCCAAACTCTGGACATCCATGTTAAACAGCTAAGGTCAGAGCCATTCAAGGGTTAAGAGGAGGTAAGAAGCAGCTGGACAGCAATTAAGGGCTAGGCAGCAAAACTCTGAGGAAAGAAAAAAAAAAAAAATCCCCCTCAACACTTCTTTTTCTCCTGCTTCAGCCCAAACTTTCGGGCCGGCTATACTGTCATGATTCCAATGGCAGGGAATCACCAAAAGGGCAAGCACAAAAATAGGACAAGCTCTAGGGTGATGGAACCTGAGCTGACCGCGATCCTGAACTTAACACAAACACTATCAGCAGCCGGGGAACGTACCTACGGGGACTCTAGACGTCTCGCGCCAGCCGGAGAACTAACTTCCCCTAGAAGATGAAAAGCAGACCTCTCTTGCCTCCTAGAGAAATGCCCCAAAGGGATAGTAGCCCCCCACATATAATGACGGTGAATTAAGAGGAAGGCACATACGCAGGTATGAAAACAGTTTTAGCAAAATGAGGCCCGCTACAGCTAGATAGCAGAAGGATACAAAAGAGATCTAGGCGGTCAGCGAAAAACCCTTTCTTCAAAAAACCATCCTGAAATTACTGGGACCCATGTGCCAACTCATGGTACATGGGGAGTAATTTCAGCCCACTAGAGCAACCAGCAGCAAAGATTCATATGTATGCAAGCTGGACTAAAAACATGATAAGGCAGAACACAAGAAACAGGAAAATCAGAACTTAGCTTGTCCAGCAGATTATAGGAGCAGGTAGCAGAGGCAAACAGAGACACTCTGATTACATTGATAGCCGGCAAGGGAATGACAGGAAAGCCAGGTTAAATAGGAAACACCCAGCCTATGATGGACAGGTGGAAACCAGAGACCGCAACCCACCAAAGTCACCCAGTACCACTTGTAACCACTAGGGTTGAGCGAAACGGGTCGATCATTTTCAAAAGTCGCCGACTTTTGGCTAAGTCGGCGTCTCATGAAACCCGATCCGACCCCTGTGCTTGTCGGCCATGCGGTACGCGACTTTCGCGCCAAAGTCGCGTTTCAATGACGCGAAAAGCGCCATTTCTCAGCCAATGAAGGTGAACGCAGAGTGTGGGCAGCGTGATGACATAGATCCTGGTCCCCAGCATCTTAGAGAAGGGCATTGCAGTGATTGGCTTGCTGTCTGCGGCGTCACAGGGGCTATAAAGGGGCGTTCCCGCCGACCGCCATCTTACTGCTGCTGATCTGAGCTTAGGGAGAGGTTGCTGCCGCTTCGTCAGAAGCAGGGAGAGCGTTAGGCAGGGTCCACTAACCACCAAACCGCTTGTGCTGTAGCGATTTCCACTGTCCAACACCACCTTCGGTGTGCAGGAACAGTGGAAGCTATTTTTTTTTTTTTTTTCCTCAGCGCTGTAGCTCATTGGGCTGCCCTAGAAGGCTCCGTGATAGCTGTATTGCTGTGTGTACGCCACTATGGAAACCAACTGCTTTTTTCAAAGCACATATCCTCTTGTTCCTTTCTGCACAGCTATCTTTTTTGTTTGTCCACACTTTTTATTTAATTTGTGCATCAGTCCACTCCTATTGCTGCCTGCCATACCTGGCTTAGATTACTGCAGGGAGATAGTAATTGTAGGACAGTCCCTGATTTTTTTTTTTTTGTGGGAGATTAAGATTGGCATTTCTGCTACAGTGCCATCCCTGTGTGTGCCATCTCTCACTGAGTGGGCCATAGAAAGCCTATTTATTTTTTCCGTGATTTGTGTTCTAAATTCTACCTCAACACAAAAACACTACATCAATCAGTGGTAGAAAAATATTGGCCTCAGTCAGGGCTTGTGTGCCACTGCTGTGTGTGCTATCTCTTATTCAGTGGGCTATAGAAAGCCTATTTATTTATTTATTTTTTTTCTTATTATTTGGTTTCTAAAGTCTCCCTGAAAAAACAAAAAATACATAAAAAAACAGTGGGAGAGTAATATTGCCCTTTCAGCTTGTGTGCCAGTCTTGACTCCTGGGTGTGCCACCTCTCTCTCTCATTCAGTGGGCCATAGAAAGGCTATTTATTTTTTTGGTTTTTTTAATATTATTTGGTTTCTAAAGTCTCCCTGAAAATAAAAAAAAAAAAACTTAAAAAAACAGTGGGAGAGTAATATTGCCCTTTCAGCTTGTGCGCCAGTCTTGACTCCTGGGTGTGCCACCTCTCTCTCTCTAATTGTGGGCCATAGAAAGCCTTTTTTTTTTTGTTTTTTTAAATATTATTGGGTTTCTAAAGTCTCCCTTAAAAAACAAAAAATACATAAAAAAACAGTGGGAGAGTAATATTGCCCTTTCAGCTTGTGTGCCAGTCTTGACTCCTGGGTGTGCCACCTCTCTCTCTCTCATTCAGTGGGCCATAGAAAGGCTATTTATTTTTTTGTTTTTTTTAATATTATTTGGTTTCTAAAGTCTCCCTGAAAAAAAAAAAAAAACTTAAAAAAACAGTGGGAGAGTAATATTGCCCTTTCAGCTTGTGCGCCAGTCTTGACTCCTGGGTGTGCCACCTCTCTCTCTCTAATTGTGGGCCATAGAAAGCCTTTTTTTTTTTTTTTTATATTATTTGGTTTCTAAAGTCTCCCTTAAAAAACAAAAAATACATAAAAAAACAGTGGGAGAGTAATATTGCCCTTTCAGCTTGTGTGCCAGTCTTGACTCCTGGGTGTGCCACCTCTCTCTCTCATTCAGTGGGCCATAGAAAGGCTATTTATTTTTTTGTTTTTTTTAATATTATTTGGTTTCTAAAGTCTCCCTGAAAATAAAAAAAAAAAACTTAAAAAAACAGTGGGAGAGTAATATTGCCCTTTCAGCTTGTGCGCCAGTCTTGACTCCTGGGTGTGCCACCTCTCTCTCTCTAATTGTGGGCCATAGAAAGCCTTTTTTTGTTTGTTTTTTTTTTAATATTATTTGGTTTCTAAAGTCTCCCTGAGAAAAAAAATAAAATAAATTAGGTGGGAGATTAATATTGACATTAGTGCTTGAGTGACAGTCCTGCGTGTGTGTCATCTGTGATTTTGTGCCACAGAAAACAGAGTGTGTAACATTGTGCCTGATTTTCCTTGTGGTCTCACCAACCTGTTAAGGGATATTGAAATCATACTGAAGTTATAGCTCACCGTGTAAGTTGTTTGACAGCAACAAATAAAGTTACTTTGGTTAAGATTTTAAAACAATGAGGAAGTCTGGTGCAAGAGGTCGTCGTGGGCGTTCATTGTCAGCTGGTAATGATGGTAGTGGTAGTGGAGCATCAGGTGGTCGTGGGGATAAAAATATTCCACCTAAGTCTGGAGCTGTGGAGCCAGTTTCGTCGTCAGGCTACACAAGGCCTCGAACGCTCTCTTTTCTGGGAGTAGGAAAACCGCTTTTAAAGGCGGAGCAGCAACAGCAAGTTTTGGCTTACATTGCAGACTCAGCCTCTAGCTCTTTTGCCTCCTCTTCCGAAACTGGTAAATGTAAAAGCAGCGCGTCGCTTGTGGATGTTCACGGTCAGGGACAAGTCGCTTCCTTGTCCTCCTCAGCAAAAACTACAACAAGAGAGAAGGATGCAGCAGGCGACACAACGGGTCACTCCATGGAGCTCTTTACACATACTGTCCCTGGCTTAGAAAGTGAAACATTTAACAGGCCATGCCCATTACAAGTAGATTCTGACATGGAGTGCACTGATGCACAGCCACAGCCAGAGTACTATGCTGCTCCTTTGACTCAGACCACCACATTGCCCTCTCAGGGTACAGATCCACAATCAGACCCTGATGAGACTATGTTGCCCCGCCACGAACGCTATACCACCGACCGACACAGTGACACAGACGAAGTTGCACACGAGCTCGAAGAGGAGGTAATAGATGACCCAGTTATTGACCCCGATTGGCAGCCATTGGGGGAACAGGGTGCAGGCGGCAGTAGTTCAGAAGCGGAGGTGGAGGAGGGGCCGCAGCAGGCATCAACATCGCAACAGGTTCCATCTGCCGGGCCCGTATCTGGCCCAAAACGCGTGTCAAAGCCAAAACCTGTTGGAGGACAGCGTGGCCATCCGGTTAAAGCTCAGTCTGCAATCCCTGAAAAGGGATCCGAGTCTAGGAAGAGTGCAGTCTGGCATTTTTTTAAACAACATCCAACTGATCAGCGCAAAGTCATCTGTCAAAAATGTTCAACTAGCTTAAGCAGAGGTCAGAATCTGAAAAGTCTAAATACTAGTTGCATGCATAGACACTTAACCACCATGCATTTTCAAGCCTGGACTAACTACCAAACGTCCCTTAAGGTTGTAGCACCCTCGGCCAATGAAGCTAGTCAGCAACGCAACATCCCTTCCGTCACTGTAAGGCCACCATTTTCTGCACCACCGGCAGTATCTGTGCAGGTTTCTTTGCCAGCCAAAAGCAGTCAGGGTCAGGGAACCACCAGTTTTGTAGGAGGAAATATTGCATCTAGGGCACCGGCGGAAACAATACCGTCTCCAACCGTCTCTCAGTCTGCCATGTACACCGGCACACCCGAAAGTTCCACGATCTCCAGCTCTCCAGTCCAGCTCACCCTACATGAGACTCTGGTTAGAAAAAGGAAGTACTTATCCTCGCATCCGCGTACACAGGGTTTTAACGCCCACATAGCTAGACTAATCTCGTTAGAGATGATGCCCTACCGGTTAGTTGAAAGCGAAGCTTTCAAAGCCCTGATGGAGTACGCTGAACCACGATACGAGCTACCCAGTCGACACTTTTTTTCCAGAAAAGCCATCCCAGCCCTGCACCAGCATGTTAAACAGCGCATCGTCCATGCACTCAGGCAATCTGTGAGTACAAAGGAGCACCTGACTACAGATGCATGGACCAGTAGGCATGGCCAGGGACGTTATGTGTCCATCACGGCACACTGGGTGAATGTGGTGGATGCAGGGTCCACAGGCGACATCAATTTAGGGACAGTTGTGCCTAGCCCACGGTCTAGGAAACAGTTGGCTGTAGGCGTTCGCACCCCCTCCTCCTCCTCGTCCTCCTGCAGAAGCTACAGCTCTTCCACAGAACGCAGTCTGCCAACCACTCCATCGGCAGATGACACTGTTGCACACCAGTTGTCCCATTATGGGCCAGCTACTGCCAAGCGTCAGCAGGCTGTATTGGCTATGAAGTGTTTGGGCGACAACAGACACACCGCGGAAGTTCTGTCCGAGTTCTTGCAACAAGAAACGCAGTCGTGGCTGGGCACAGTAGATCTTGAGGCAGGCAAGGTAGTGAGTGATAACGGAAGGAATTTCATGGCTGCCATCTCCCTTTCCCAACTGAAACACATTCCTTGCCTGGCTCACACCTTAAACCTGGTGGTGCAGTGCTTATTGAAAACTTATCCTGGGTTCTCCGACCTGCTCCTCAAAGTGCGTGCACTTTGCTCACATATCCGACGTTCGCCTGTACACGCCAGCCGTATGCAGACCTATCAGCGGTCTTTGAACCTTCCCCAGCATCGCCTAATCATAGACGTTGCAACAAGGTGGAACTCAACACTGCACATGCTTCAGAGACTGTGCGAACAGAGGCGTGCTGTTATTTATTTGTGGGAGGATACACGGGCAGGCAGTAGGATGGCAGACATGGAGTTGTCAGGTGTGCAGTGGTCTAAGATACAAGACATGTGTCATGTCCTTCAGTGTTTTGAGGAATGCACACGGCTGGTTAGTGCAGACAACGCCGTAATAAGCATGAGCATCCCCCTAATGCGTCTGCTGATGCAAAGTTTGACGCACATAAAGGAGCAGGCGTCTGCACCAGAGGAAGAGGAAAGCCTTGATGACAGTCAGCCATTGTCTGGTCAGGGCAGTGTACAGGACGAGGTAGCGGGCGAAGAGGAGGTGGAGGACGAGGAGGATGATGGGGATGAGTATATTTTTAATGCCGAACCTTTCCCGGGGGCACAGGAAATTGGTTGCGTGTCACGGCCGGGTTCTGGTTTTTTGAGGGACACAAGTGACGTAGATTTGCCTGCAACTGCCCCTCAACCAATCACAACCGGAGATTTGACAACTGGAACTTTGGCCCACATGGCGGATTATGCCTTACGTATCCTAAAAAGGGACACACGCATTACGAAAATGATGAACGATGACGATTACTGGTTGGCCTGCCTCCTTGATCCACGCTATAAAGGCAAATTGCAAAATATTATGCCACATGAGAACTTGGAACTAATATTAGCAACCAAACAATCAACTCTTGTTGACCGTTTGCTTCAGGCATTCCCAGCACACAGCGCACGTGATCGTTCTCACACGAGCTCCAGGGGGCAGCAGACTAGGAGTGTTAGGGGTGCACACATCAGAAGTGGCGTTGGACAGAGGGGTTTTCTGACCAGGTTGTGGAGTGATTTTGCTATGACCGCAGACAGGACAGGTACTGCTGCATCAATTGAAAGTGACAGGAGACAACATTTGTCCAGTATGGTTACTAACTATTTTTCATCCCTTATCGATGTTCTCCCTCAACCGTCATTCCCATTTGATTACTGGGCCTCCAAATTAGACACCTGGCCAGAATTGGCAGAATATGCATTGCAGGAGCTTGCTTGCCCGGCAGCAAGTGTCCTATCAGAAAGAGTATTCAGTGCTGCAGGTTCAATATTAACCAAAAAAAGGACTCGTCTGGCTACCCAAAATGTTGACGATCTAACATTCATTAAAATGAACCACAACTGGATTTCGAAATCTTTTGCCCCACCTTGCCCGGCCGACACCTAGCTTTCCTATGAAAAGCTCTTGCCTGTGAATTACTTTTCTAATGTCTAATTTGCTGCAGCTGATTGTACAGCATACGACATGTTTACACCTCCCTAAATGGCAAAACTCCCCACACGGGGCCGTGGTATCGCGACTTGGCGCAAGCACCCGTGAGACTGCTGTTTGTCTGAAGAGGTGGGTGTGCTCGCTTTTGGTTGACGGCATTGCTACTGGGTCCCTCATAGTACAATGTAGTGTCTCTGGCGGTGGCGGTGCGCACCCAACGTCAGACACACCGTTGTAACATGAGGGGCCCTGGGGCGGTCCCGCCGGCCTCAAGAGAGTTCCCCCCTACCCCAGCTCAAAATGTGCTCTACCACGTGCAAAATTATGTCGCACAGCTCCACCAATCTTTAGTCTATTCGCTGACATCATTCAATGTCTGGCACTGACAATACAAATTTGTAGACATCTATGATGCAACTTAAAGTAGTCTGTGTCTGTGTCCTATATTGGCACCATTAAATAGTTACTGCCAAATTACTATGTCAGAAACTCAGTAGATGAGCCCACCCCTGTACCTAAGTATGCCACCTTTTTTTTTGTTTTGGTTGTTTTGCGAGACATTAACATCTATTTATATTTTGGGAGTACTGGGACAGACACTCCTTGCACTACTCCTCCACTCACCACCAAGCTGCCTGTGTATCCATGTAACCGCTGTAAAACTGCCATGAGCCTATTGTTTGTTATTTTAGGCCTTTGATAGCCTGTCTGCGGTCCCTACTTTAAATACTCCTCCACTCATCACCAGCTGCCTGCCCGTGTATCCATGTAACCGCTGTAAAACTGCCATGAGCCTATTGTTTGTTATTTTAGGCCTTTGATAGCCTGTCTGCGGTCCCTACTTTAAATACTCCTCCACTCATCACCAGCTGCCTGCCCGTGTATCCATGTAACCGCTGTAAAACTGCCATGAGCCTATTGTTTGTTATTTTAGGCCTTTGATAGCCTGTCTGCGGTCCCTACTTTAAATACTCCTCCACTCACCACCAAGCTGCCTGTGTATCCATGTAACCGCTGTAAAACTGCCATGAGCCTATTGTTTGTTATTTTAGGCCTTTGATAGCCTGTCTGCGGTCCCTACTTTAAATACTCCTCCACTCACCACCAAGCTGCCTGCCCGTGTATCCATGTAACCGCTGTAAAACTGCCATGAGCCTATTGTTTGTTATTTTAGGCCTTTGATAGCCTGTCTGCGGTCCCTACTTTAAATACTCCTCCACTCACCACCAAGCTGCCTGTGTATCCATGTAACCGCTGTAAAACTGCCATGAGCCTATTGTTTGTTATTTTAGGCCTTTGATAGCCTGTCTGCGGTCCCTACTTTAAATACTCCTCCACTCACCACCAAGCTGCCTGCCCGTGTATCCATGTAACCGCTGTAAAACTGCCATGAGCCTATTGTTTGTTATTTTAGGCCTTCGAAGCCTGTCTGCGGTCCCTCCTTCCACTAGGCCTCCACTGACCAGACCACTGCTGCCCGTGTACCCCTGGAACCAATTTTAAAGTGCCTACAGCCAGCCCATTTTATTGTGTTAGGCCTTCGAAGCCTGTCTGCGGTCCCTCCTTCCACTAGGCCTCCACTGACCAGACCACTGCTGCCCGTGTACCCCTGGAACCAATTTTAAAGTGCCTACAGCCAGCCCATTTTATTGTGTTAGGCCTTCGAAGCCTGTCTGCGGTCCCTCCTTCCAATAGGCCTACACTGACAAAGGTACACCTGACAACAGACACATGGACCTGTAGGCATGGCCACGGAAGGTTACGTGTCCTTTGTGGCTCAATGGGTTAATGTATTGGATGCATGGTCCACACAGGGGACAGCCTGCTAAGTCTGTATGCAGTCCCTAATTCAAGTTGTCCTCAACTGAATAAAGCTGAGCTTCTACCTTCTGGCTCTCATTAAGTGTTTTTTAAAAAACAAAATGGTGGTTCCGGCCTACTAACGGTGTCTGCCCCTGCCTGGTGTTGCCCTCAACTGAATAAAGCTGAGCTTCAACCTTCTGGCTCTCATTAAGTGTTTTTTAAAAAACAAAATGGTGGTTCCGGCCTACTAACGGCTTCTGCCCCTCCCTGGTGTTGCCCTCAACTGAATAAAGCTGAGCTTCTACCTTCCGGCTCTGATTAACTGCTGTTTTTAAACACATTGCTGGTTCCGGCCTACTAACGGTGTCTGCCCCTGCCTGGTGTTGCCCTCAACTGAATAAAGCTGAGCTTCAACCTTCTGGCTCTCATTAATTGTTTTTTAAAAAACAAAATGGTGGTTAGGGCCTACTAACGGCTTCTGCCCCTCCCTGGTGTTGCCCTCAACTGAATAAAGCTGAGCTTCTACCTTCCGGCTCTGATTAACTGCTGTTTTTAAACACATTGCTGGTTCCGGCCTACTAACGGTGTCTGCCCCTGCCTGGTGTTGCCCTCAACTGAATAAAGCTGAGCTTCTACCTTCCGGCTCTGATTAACTGCTGTTTTTAAACACATTGCTGGTTCCGGCCTACTAACGGTGTCTGCCCCTGCCTGGTGTTGCCCTCAACTGAATAAAGCTGAGCTTCAACCTTCTGGCTCTCATTAAGTGTTTTTTAAAAAACAAAATGGTGGTTAGGGCCTACTAACGGCTTCTGCCCCTCCCTGGTGTTGCCCTCAACTGAATAAAGCTGAGCTTCTACCTTCCGGCTCTGATTAACTGCTGTTTTTAAACACATTGCTGGTTCCGGCCTACTAACGGTGTCTGCCCCTGCCTGGTGTTGCCCTCAACTGAATAAAGCTGAGCTTCAACCTTCTGGCTCTCATTAAGTGTTTTTTAAAAAACAAAATGGTGGTTCCGGCCTACTAACGGTGTCTGCCCCTGCCTGGTGTTGCCCTCAACTGAATAAAGCTGAGCTTCAACCTTCTGGCTCTCATTAAGTGTTTTTTAAAAAACAAAATGGTGGTTAGGGCCTACTAACGGTGTCTGCCCCTCCCTGGTGTTGTCCTCAACTGAACAAAGCTGAGCTTCCACATTCTGGCTTTCGGCCTATACTATCCGATATTAAACTGCATTTGGCCTACTAGTGTGGTTAGGCCCTTGAAACAGTGTCTGCTGCTCTTGGGTTTGCTACTCCACTGAACAAAGCAATGCCGCCTGTTTAGTCCTGTTACCAATTTTGATCTGCATTTAGCCTACTTTATTCTTTGGCCCTATATCTGTTTCCTCATCATCCTGCCCATTGCCCAGCCACTGCTAGATGAGTCTGCTGGTACATTGACCTAGACCACTACATTCCCCTTGTACTCTACACAGCCAGAATCTGACCCTGCTGAAAGTAAGGTTCCCCTTCCCGCATATTATACCACCTTACACAGGGACAAAGAGGAAGGTGCAGATGAAAGTGCAGGTTCCTTCATCAGGTGGGGGGGCATACTCGTTGGCGACGTCACTGGCACAGGGCCACTCAGAGTACGCAAAAGTGTCGCTGCTGGTGGGAGGCGCCCCCGCCATGCAAACACACCGCCGTACTTTGAGGGGCCCTGTGCCAGTGCCAATGCGAACGAGTGGGCCCCCCCTGCTTGCTCAGGATCACAGCACTTGCAACGTTGAAATACTTACCTCTCCCTGCTCCACCGCCATGACGTAGTCCATGTTTCCTGGGCCCACTAAAACCTTGAACCAGCCCTACCCCCACAACTTTTGCCAAATGACCCCCAATTTCCAGTGCCCAACTATTATTATAAAGTTAATTAAGATTGACAAGCTTCAGAAAACAAGAATGGATGTTTTTGGCAGTAAAATGTGCACTGTAGGTGTTTTCCTGGCCTCCACTCACTGCCGGCTATGCTTCCCCATTGACTTGCATTGGGTTTCGTGTTTCGGTCGATCCCCGACTTTTAGCGATAATCGGCCGACTTCACTCGACTCGACTCTGGACTAAATCGGGTTTCACAAAACCAGACTCGATCTTAAAAAAATGAAAGTCGCTCAACCCTAGTAACCACCAGAGGGAGCCCAAAAACAGAATCCACAACAGACCTATAGACTCCGGCGCCTTACACCCTGGGATCAGGCCACAGGTATGGAGCACTTCTTAAAGGCCCCGATCTCGCCGATCACCTTGCCGAGCGAAGTCTATGCGGAGCTACGGCCGCCAGAGCGAGAGTAAACCTCGATGCCATGGATATGTAAATAGTTAACTGTTTGTTTCCCTGCTTTTTGCTGCTTTAAACCCGACTAGGGTTATTCTTAAAGGGATCCCTTTGTTTACCCGGGATCCCTATTGCTTTTTATTTTTGTTTTTGTTTTCCCTTTTCTGCTCCTTTTAACCCCCTATTTGGAAAAGAACTGCTGGATCATGAACACTGCATGATTACAAACTTTTTGTACATAGTTTGCACCTTCTTAAAGGTGCTCTCTACTGGTTTTACACAAGGAAAGGACTCTTTGCGAAGACACTGGTCTTGGAACCAGCACCGGAGTCCTTACTGCGAACAGACTTGCAGCTTGAGAAGTTGCACTACCTCATAGAGACTTGGTCCCCTCTTAAAGGGAATGTTCACATATTGCACTTATGAACAGTGTTGCCTTAAGATGGTTAAATGGCAATAATGTCTTGAAAGAAGAAGTTAAATGTAGTTAACTAGTTGATTGTGAGAAATGTTTAATGATGTTGATAGAAGAATGAGGACAGAAAGTGAACCCGTACGGGGTTAGTTAGTGAGTCCTCCTAGGAGCCATACAGAGATGGCTCAGTAATCCTGAACTGAAAGATGGATGATAAGTTCTATACCGTGTATAGTAGTAGAAAGGCAGTAGGCCCGGGCAGAAAGGGGCGGTCCTGTAACAGAAAGGAGAGGCAGTAGGTCTGGAGCAGATAGGACAGGCGGTCCTGAAGATGTAAAGAAGGAGAATGCAGAAAAGTTGATTAGCCTTATAATGTTTTATAAGAAGGTCTTTAGTGGATTCAGAGAGTACGTCCTTAAAGGCAAAGTTAAATTATTGTTCAAAAATTTGCACTTAGTAGAATGCCCGGTTGGGTAAAAGAAGTTATTTATAGTATGTTACTTAAATAATTAACCATGTTTGAAACGTTCAAGTGTCCTCACCTCCCATAAAGGGAAGCTCTGTTCAAGTATACTTATTGTTATTTGCATTTTCAAAATTGTATGTCTTTTTGCTGACATGTATTGTTGTTTTCTTCCCAGTCCAGGAGTACTGGATTTAACCGGGGGGGAGTGCAGCGCCCCAGAGTCCTGGTCGTTGCAGTACTGTTGCTCCGCCGCTAAGGGGGGCTACGGTACGTCTGATGGCACTGAAGGAGTTCATCTGACCAGGTATCACAGACACCAATACATTTCACAGTCTGGCCTCCAGGGGGAGCTAAGGGCACTATGCATTAGGCCACTCCTCACAGTCTGGTAAAACTGGGGGTTGGATAGTTAGTTAGATCAGAAAGCTGACTGGGTTGGAACCAGGCAACACCTTGTGGCAGAGGGTGTTGTAGGGGAAGATTCAGAGGGGTCCCTGTCAGGGGTGGGATCCTGACAGAGGCCTAGCAACCAGAGAGAACGTTACGGGACCGCGCCTGCACGATATAGCGGCAGTACCCCAAGAAAGGACAAGCAGCGAGGTTTATTGTGCTGAGTGAGAAACGAGATCAACGCAACAAGGAGAATACCAGTAGGAGTCGTGCTGTAAGACGAGGCAACATCCTACTGAGGCGCGTAACCGGTGGCCGGAACGCCGAGGAAGTATAGAGCTCCAGGCCAAACTTCAAACCTACGGCAGGACAGTCAGTTATAGGCGGGCTGTCTCACCCAATTGACCTAGGAAGACACAGGGGGGTAACAACAGGAGTTGGGCGACGCTAGAGTCCCGGAAGAGCTCCGAGCCTCCCCGTCATACGGGTGCGTCCTAACCATAAGACCTGGGGGACGTGGAAGAACATCAGAATCGAGTTGTGAGGGAACACGAGAAACAGACACAACAGTTGTGGGGACTATCCCGTAAGCACAGCAGGGAAGGACCACAACACACAAGCGCTAGAAGGTAGGCACAGATTTCCACCTGCAAAGGGAACTCTGGAGGTGCCATCGGACCGGCCGGACTTGCGCAGCCTGGTTAACCGTATTCCAGACTGAGGACCCTGAAGCCTTCAGTAAAGAGGTAAAGAGACTGCAACCTGGTGTCCTCGTTATTTACCGTGGCCTGCACCGCACCGCACCACCACCACCATCCACACCTTTCATTGGGCGCCCCTCAGCAGGGTCACGGACCGGGTCTAGCCACCGTGACAATCCCAGAGCAGAGACTCAGAGGCCCGGTACCGGGTACCCCTCGGCCCTGCAGCAGTGGGGGCGCTACACTTCCCTATGCTGACAAGCTTTTTGGACATGGGAATTTAATTCTCCAGCAGGACTTGGCACATGTCCACACTGCCAAAAGCACCAATTCCTGGTTTAAAAACAATAGTATCACTGTGCTTGATTAGCCAGCAAACTCGTCTGACCTTAACTCCATAGAGAATCTATCAGGTATTGTTAAGAGGAAAATGCGAGACACCAG
The DNA here is from genome assembly GCF_051348905.1 of Ranitomeya variabilis. Lineage (NCBI taxonomy): Eukaryota > Metazoa > Chordata > Amphibia > Anura > Dendrobatidae > Ranitomeya > Ranitomeya variabilis. The sequence goes on along the minus strand of NC_135237.1, from coordinate 352,611,955 downwards.
ACTCAACAATGCAGCCGAGCTGAAGGCTGCTATCAAAGCAACATTAACAGAAATAAGCACTTGGAATACATCACTCTGTTTGTAATGACTCTATCTAATATATGAGTTTCACTTTTTGTATAGAAGAACTGAAATAAATTAACTTTTTGATAATATTCTAATTTTGTGAGATGCACCTGTAGTTTACCAGTCTAGGGAGGAGATCTACACAAATTACTCCTAAGAAGGGCAGTCAGGTGCATTTTGCACACCAGAGCACAGGGTGCTGCAGGATTCAATGATACAGTTGTGCTCAAAAGTTTTCATACCCCTTTTCCATTTTTCAGAGAATATGAATGATAACACTAAAACTTTTTCTCCATGAGTGGAGAAAAAGTTTTGGTGTTATCATTCATATTCTCTAAAAAAAGGCCAAGAAAGCAAAAATTCTGCCGGGGTATGTAAACTTTGAGCACAACTGTAAGTGCGATATGACAGTGTTTTTATGATTGTGTAATTGTGTACTTTTTAAAATCATGTGATGTAGTTTTTGTATTATTTAATTCATGTTTGCAGCCTAATGGAGGTGTCTTCATGATAATAGTCTGACAGGTGGGATGGGGTGTGTTTGGCTGTTACCTGTATAAGCTTGCTGCCACTTCCTGCACACTGTAAGGGGGTGGCAGTGACCCTTGTGTGCTTCCTCTCTCCTGAACACTGAGCACATGTGTCACGTGCGGCACCCTGACAGTTATTCATGTTCACTAATGCTAATGTAATGTGCGGTTCCCTAATGTTCATTAATGTGTGTTATGTATTGTAATGTGATGCATTTTTTATATACTGTGTGAAAGCTTAGCAACAGTATAGGACCATAGGGGGATTAGAATAGAGGGGGCTCATTAGAGATAGGAAATAGGATAGATAAGAGTATTAGTTTAGGCACAGGCAGCAAGGAGTTAAGTAGATGGGAGGAGCACAGAGCAGAGCAGCATAGAGCAGGGAGATATAGGACAGACATTTACTGGTTCTGTCAGACACTCGGGCAGTCTGCCCAAGGGGCAGAACGCATGCAGTGAGACAGTTACAAGGTGTGGGGGAAATGTCTG